>NC_091228.1:11219268-11441768 GCF_040958095.1 Procambarus clarkii
AGCCTCGGCGGGGATGCGCTAAAAGATATCGTTCACGAACGAGTTCATGATCGACATGGCTTTGAAAGAGATACTGGTGTCAGGGTGGACCTGCTTCAGCACTTTGTAAATAGATGCTGTAGCTCTCCTTCCTCCTGCGCTTCTTTTTCTTATCGCCCTTGGCATTGGCCTTCTGGGCCTTCCCGGCCTTCTTGGCAGCCTTTCCAGATGCCTTGGGTGGCATGACGATGATGATGCTCGTGTCGACGTTGGAATACAATAATAATTTTTACGCAATATACAATACAATAATATACAGGAGAAGATGCCCATAGGGCGAGCCTTCAAGTGGGGACAGCTGAAGAGAAGTCGGTGAGAGGAAACGCTGAAGTTGTAGAGAAAAGTGCCAGGGCTTGACCCAGCTGCGTGTCTTAAGTCGATGCTGAAACAACCCCACAACTGGCTAGTCTTTGACTCGGGACAGGAAGGGCGGCAGTGAGTAGTTCTTCTTCATTCAAGATGATGACAGTCTGTCTTCTGATGGTGTCTACTTTCTTCTTTCTTCTTTCTTCTTCTTACCTCCAAGTCATGCTTTTATTTTGTCATGCTTCGTGTAGTCATTTGAAGTTTCACGTACTCAGCGTAGTCATTGGGTAAGAGTTCGGGAGCCAGTGTGGATTCATAGCATCCATTGAAGATTATGACATTATCGACAGTTCACTTCACATTAACTCCTGGATGGTTCTGCACGTATTCGTTATACCTCGTGTTATATATACGGCTGGAGAGCTGTCTGAATTCAGAAGACCCAAATGTAGTGTTGTCACGTTGTTGACACAATGCAGCTACTGCTGAAGAATCAATATCCTCCTCCGAGTCCAGGGGTGGTGAGTGAGCTTCAGTGTCAACACAGGCAGTAGAGTCGTCATCAGAAGACAGGTGGAGGTCTGCAGAAGCATTAGGTGTAGGTTCCTGTGAAGCGGGTGTAGTCGCAGGTAGAGCTGGAGTAGTAGATGGTTGGTCTGGAGTAGCAGTGTGCATGTTGGCATCGCATGTTGCAGGATCTGTAGCAGGAGCTGTAGCAGGAGCTGTAGCAGGTTGCAGAGGGTGGGCGTCAGCAGACATGATATCTGCCAGAGCAACTGGAAAGATGGTCATGTCAGGGGCAGAAGTATATGTAGCTGAAGTCGTAGCACTGGCGGATGCTGAGGCTGTAGTTGTGAAGAGTTCTTCAGGAACATTAAATGTTGGTAGACCATTGGCAGTGTATAGGATGTTTAGAATTTCTGCGAATTCTTTGCAGTTCGTTCCAGCCATCATCTCAACCAGACGGATGAGTCCGAAGATGGTACTGTGATTCCTGTTGGGGAGCAGCATCTGGTGTGATGAGGGCTGGCATGTTGGTTGCCCAAAGAGAGGTTGTGGCTGTCGCAGCTGCGTCGATGATTGGCTGGCGGACTGGGAGCCAGGGCCCCAATGGCGTGCAGGCTGTGCAGAAGCTCCGCCCCCACCCTGAAGCTCAGGGAAGTTGGCGACTTGCACGTTGAACGTTGATGGTTCACGACGAGTGGTGTTGGCTTTCCTGGCGTCGGACATCTGTATTTCCGTATGACTTCGAGGGCACTCGGCAGAGACGGCAGTATGGTCACCTTGGCAGAGAAGGCATTGGAGGAAGTCGTTGGTGCATCGTTTGAAGTGGTGATTTTCGGCGCACTTGCTGTACCGTTGGTCCTGTGATGGACATTGTTTCGTAAAGTGCTCATAGCTATAGCACTTAAAGTATTGTTGAAGCTGGTAGTAGTATTCTTTCCTGATTTGTCGGGGTGTGCAAGCGATGCCGAAGCACCGGAAGCCATTGGTAGTATCACAGGTAGTTTCCTTAGGCGATGTGAAGGAGACCTTCATGGTGGAGTGGTGGCTGTCCGGCACAGAAATGAACTTTACAGAGACAGCAGACAAGGAAAGATTCTGTTCGTTTATGCTGGTGACAACGAGGGTGGCAGCTTTTTCAGACAGGAGGGAGCTCACTCTCCGGACAAACACCGTCCTGGCTGCGAGGTAGTGTCGTGGTGGGGTGAGGATCATGTCCGCCTCCTCGAGAACAGTAAGGTTGGAGGGGTCAAATACACCCTGTACAGCTGTGGCACTGCTGTACACCAGTTGATGTCCTTCATCGTTGATGAAGACGTCCAGTGGTGCAACATTGGTTTTGTTACTGATCAAATCCGAGATCTCTGACCGGGTAAGGGTCCGGTCCCCTCTAAATCTTACCTTGATCCGGTAGATCATGGTGGCTCTCCTCGTTGCTGCTCAATGTTTACCCACCCGGCAGTGCTGGGTGAAATTAAGAGAGCCTTGTCTAGAGGGTTGCACTTTCCTTAAGAAGTCTCCCGTCTCTTACCGGTATAATGCACCGGATCAGGGTGATCTCTGACCTCCTAAAGCAAAGTTCTCTGAATGATTTTTACGATTCTGAATCCGAATATATACTGGATAAGACACCCCGAAGGGCGAGCTTGGAAGTGAGGACAGAAGACGATAAGGGGGGTGAGAGGAAGTAGATTTGTAGGAGAAAAAGAGCCATGGCTAAACCCAGCTGCGTGTCGTTTGGTTGCGGCATTCGAGGCAAGTACTCAGTCGGGGGTCTCAGTGGCAACAACAGGGACATCACAAAACTCACAACATCACAGTGATTGGTTCAAAAGCATCAGGGCTGAACTTTTACGGATGATTTGTGCTGGGTGTTGAGAGCTGTATATTTATGGATGGTGGATGCTGGGTGTTGAGATCTAAAGTTTATCGAAATACAGAGTTAGGAGGAGGATCATGGATGGTAGAGAAGAGATCGTGGGTGTTTTGTGGTAGTCTAAAAGTGTGTAAGAGAAAGTCAAGGTGTTATTCGTGATAAGTGAGTAGTCTATCAAGTTGTTTATCTAATACAGTTTTCCAGTAGACATTGAGGGCAGGAATGTTGGTACTTTCATGAAGACTCGCTGGTATTGAACTCGTCCCATCGGGTGTTGAGTACCCATCGAAGTGCTCTGTTCTGTATTCTCTGAAGCTTTAGTTTATTAGTAGGGGCGGATAAAGAAATAACTAGTGGAGTGTATGTTAGGAGAGGTCTAATAAGTGCTTTATAGAGGTGCATTTTTGTGTTAGGGTCTGCAAATCTAAGTCTGTATGATTTTTTTATGGCTTGGAGAGCTGTTGTATGTTTCTGTGAAAGAGTACTTATCGATCAAGCTTTTTTTTTTCTACCACGGACGTGGCCACACATTTACAATGCTAACCAGAATATATACATTTTCTTCTGTCCTCCATGGACAGGGTTAGAGATGTGTTAAACATATAGTTCAGGTGTCTATAGCTATGGTGGAAGGAAATACAGAGATATTAGTAGGATTAGGAGAGAGTGAATAGAGTTGAATAGGAATAGGGAGTATAGTTCTTTTTCAGAAAAAGTAGGTGATTTTTTATTTGTTGGAGTTTGTTTTTATGCGCCAGTCATACTCCCATTCTGTGACAATATCGAGTTCTGTTTGTGCTCTGCGTAATAGTGTATCAATGGTGTTGCTGGTGACAAGGTGAGAGACATCATCAGCGTAGCATATGGTTAAAGAAGTGTGATGAACAGGGGTCAGAAATGTCGTTGATGATGGAGTGTCGGGGCAAGAACAGAGCCTTGGGGAACACCGGCATGTAAGTTGAAGTAGTCAGTGATGTCGGAGGAAGTTAATCCTCATTGTCCTATTGTCTAAGTAGTTAGAAAGAAGTTTGGTGGTGATAGGGGGAAGATTAAAGTTATTGCATAGTTTGAATTTTAGGCCGTCATGCCAAAGTGTCAAAGTGTCAAAGGCCTTCTCAACGTCCTTAGTGATGAGTGAAGTCTTAAGTCTTTAATGCTGATTGATGGTGAGGTAATTGGTCATGATGTTTAAGGCGTCATGTGTGGACCGGTGAGGCCGGAATCCAAACTGTTTGTTAGTCAGTCAGTCATTGTCTTCTAGGTGGGTTCTGAGTCTCATGTTGACCAGCCGTTCAAAGATTTTGCCAAGTGTCTCTAGAAGGCTGATGGGTCTATAGTTCTTTGGGTCAGTGTGAAGTTTCCCAGGTTTTGGAATAAGAACAGCTGTGGCAGATTTGAAGGTGAGAGTGAAATATCCAGAGGCAAGAGAGGCGTTGAATAAGTTAGTGACAGCAGCGATGATAGAAGCAGGGAGTTGTCTAAGGAGGGTATGTCCAACGCCAGGCGCACCAAGGGCTCTGCGACGAGTGCCCATGAGAGCTGTCTTGACATCAGCTGGAATCAGGGGAGTCTGTAATTCAGTGCGTGAGTTGAGGTTGTCAGGGTGGATGAGGTCAGGTGTGGTTTCATGTCTGTTTTGGTGTATCCAGTCTTTAACTACTTTAATGTTGGGAAGGGCAGTTGGTTCAGGAGGATGTGGCTGAAAAATTTGTTCTCTGTGGTTTTTAAAAATATTGAGTACTTCATCAGGATCAGTGATTTTGTTGTTGTTCTGTAGAAGGTATTTAAACGGTGTGTGAGTTGATCCTTGTAAGAGTTTGATTTGTTTCCAGAATTCCTGAGGTGTCAGTTTTCCATGTTGTTCTGCTTATTCTATGAGGTGTCTCCAGTGTTTTGTATGGTATTCATCTAGTCTGTTAAGAATGTGGGTTTTTTTAATGATGTGAGGTCCCAGAGTACTTGCCCATGACGATGCATGTTGTGAAAGAATGTAGTATGATAACAAGCTAAGAGGTGTTTTGTGCGAATGGAAGTGGTGAAAGCGAAATGTTGTTTGTGTGTTGTTTTTGGAATGGAGATGTTTGCAGCATGAATGATGGTGTCTTGTATGTTGCGTGCTTGTGTGTCAATGTCAGTGTGATGTTTGTCATTGTACTCGTATATGAGATCAGTGTCATCAATGTGTTATTTGAACATATCCCAATTTGCCATATGGTATGATAATTGAGGAGTGCCAGGGATGAGAATAGGATTGGTAGAGACTGAGAATTTGGGGAATATGATCAGAGCCCGTAATGGGTCCTGGTTAAGGGGGCATATCAATGTAAAATTAAAAGTGGTTCAATTTGCTTATAAATTTTTTTATGAAATGGTTATAGAAAGGGCTCCAACTGGTCCAAGTTTCATCATCACACCCTAAACAGAAAAGGAGAAAAAAAATAAACAACGAATTATGCAACGAATTTTCAAATAGTTTCAGGGAACACATGTGTCAACTAAAATCATTTCTATAACACTCAGATATTAAATTAAGCACATAATAAAGGATTCTAGTGATCAGTTTTATCAAAAAAGTGTTTAGTGCAATAATATAATTTTTCAAAGTTACCCTTCTAAAAAAATATGCAATATATGATATTTATAAATTTTTATAAAATCAACAAATAGACTTTGGACCAAAATGTCTACTAGATTCTGTAGAAGCACAAACGCTACATATAAGGTGTAATTTGCATGTAAATTGATTAATAAATGAAAGCTCTGAAGTAATTTGAAAGTGTAAATTACTTTCCAGAGTAAAATAAAGATCCAAGTTCGGCCACCTGTAGCTGAGCTTGACTTCGACAGATTTCGTTCATAATTGGCACCCTTGCAGATAGGCATCCATTGAACAAGGTGTGCAAGTTTTATGCAAATCCCTTGATAACAAACGAGAAAAAAATATTGGCCAAAAAAAAAAAAGAAAAAAAAAATTAAATATAAATATATTGCACATACATATTACAATTATTACAAGAGTTTGTGCTTCTACAGCACATAGTAGACATTTTAGTTGACACATGTGTTCCCTGAGATTATTTGAGAATGTTGAACATTCGTTGCATAATACGTTGTGTATTTTTTTTCTCCTTTTCTGTTTCGGGAGTGATGGTGAAACTTGGACCAGTTGCAGCCCTTTCTATAACCATTTCATAAAAAAATTTATAAGCAAATTGAACAACTTTTAATTTATAACGATTTAGAATGATATGCCCCCTTAAATGTAGTGTTGAAGGTTTTTGTCAAGTTTGTTGGTGAATATGAAATCAGGTCTACCAGAACCTGTATGACTGAAAAAAAGTGGGGAAGTCAGGGCCAAGGAAGAATAGATGTTTTTGGGCGTATATTTGGTGAAGCTGTTGACCGTGCCGATTAATGTTACTATAGAGGAATGTAGGATGTTGTGCAATGAGGTCTGCTACAGGAAAACAGGCAAGTGAGTGTGGCTGAAGAGAGTTGTGATGTCTTGCATGGGGATGCCAGTGTTAGGACGGTTGTAGGTTGTACATATGATGAGTAGACCCATTTGTGTGTGGAATTTTATGGAAAGAAAGTGTTTGTGATGTCAGGGAGTGTGTATCAGTTCATGTTTATAGGAAGATTTTATGATTATGGTAACGCCTTCATGTGATTCATCCGGTGATTGGTAAGATGAGTAACCAAAGTTTTTGATTTTATATGAGTTTGCGATGTTAGTGCTGTTAAGAAGCAGCACATCAGGACGCTCAGTCCCAATAAAATCATACACCAGGTGTCTAATTGTAAAGAATGGCCGTACATTGAACTGTATGATTTAATGAATGTGTAGAGTTAGGTTTTGTGTTGTTTGTAGTGCGAGCCAGAACAGAAGGAACTGTAGTTCGTTGGCTGGTTTGGTCACCGATATATATGCTACAGTCTGTACAGGAAGGGGTCTTGGTGAGGTTGGTATTAGCAGAACGATTATTTGGAACACGAAAGGTGTTACTAAGTCCAGAGTTCGAAACTGAGGGTGAAAGAGAAGGGTCTGGAGGATGGGGATTGTCATGTGTCAGAGGAGTATTGTTTGCAGAATTGTTGGTGGAAATGGAAGTAGAAGGAATAAGGAAGCACTCAGCTCCCTTGTTTAAATCCCTAAACTTGCTAAAAATTAACTCCCTCCACACATTCTCCTGTGTCAACTACATTTACAAAACCCTGTTCTTTAGTGCAAACCATGCTCTGAAACTCTCCCTGGACAGATGTAATAGGACCCATTATCACCACACCAGAAATAAATATCTCTTTGATATTCCCAGGGTCAAATTTAATCTGTGCAAACACTCTATGCAAATTAAGGGGCCTAGTCTATGGAACTCACTCCCTAGTGAATTGAAAAACTGTAAAACTTTTGCCTTATTTAAAAGCAAAACCAAAAAGTACCTAATTTCATCTTCTTAGTTTCCTACACTGAGCTTTAAATTTGCTCTGTACCTAGTGTTACCCAATCTCCTAATTTTTATGTATTTAACCCAAACAACCTTATCATTGTGTTCATTGCTGTCTTCTTTTATGTGCTAGCCATATGCTGTATTGTGCCTACCAATTTTTGTCAACTACCATTCAAGCTGTCATTGCAATCAATCTTAGCTACCTATGTGCTTTAATATACTGTACCTACAATTTTCTCTCATCTTTTTTTTTTCTTGCCATGTAACTGTTATAATTTTTTGTTATAAATTTTGCAAGTATTTACCTACTTAAAATTTTCTTAGATTAAGGACCTGCCCGAAACGCTGCGCGTACTAGTGGCTTTACAAGACTGTAATTACCATTTTATGTATCCTCACATTCCCAATGTACCTTCTTGTATATGCATAAATAAATAAATAAATAAAAAATGTTTATTTTTTTCAAATTAAATGTTTATTTAGGTAAGGTACATACATACAAGAGATTTTACAAAGAGTGATGGATTTATAGATAGGACTAGTACAGCAAATGCCTAAAGCCACTATTACGCATAGCGTTTCGGGCATGAAAAACTTCAATGACTAAAGCTTAATATTAAATGAGCATAAAGAATAAAATGAGTTGAGAACAAATAAAAAAAAGAGATAAAAAGGGGGGAACATGGCTGAAAAAGCAGAACAAATACAATTCGGTCGACAAACAGCGTCATTTAAAAAAAACAGACATTGGTTGACAATAGAGGGGTAAGGTAGGTTACAGGGAATTTATTAGGTATAGCTTCGTTTTTATCTTAAACTGGTTGAGAGAGGTACAATCTTTAACATGGTTGGGAAGGTCATTCCACATTCTGGGTCCCTTGATTTGTAGAGCATTTCTAGTTTGATTAAGTCGTACTCTAGGAATATCAAAACTGTATTTATTTCTGGTGTGGTGCTCATGAGTTCTGTTACAACCTTCTATGAAGCTTTTGAGGTCAGGATTGGCATTACAGTTCAGCGGTTTATTTATGTATAATACACATGAGAGAATGTGCAGTGACTTAAAAAATAAATAAATAAAAGAATATCAGTAGTGAGTACAGTGAGGTGAGAGGAAAAGTTAGTGGGTTGAGAGGAAGAGGCGTTGGGATGAGTAGCATGGTCAGTGGGGGTGAGTGACTGGATCAGAGTGGGGAGAGTCAGGGGTGAGGAAGGGTCTCATCAAGAAGAGATTGGGGTAGTGTGTGCTGAACAATAGTGGTTGGAGTTTCGTTTTCTGTGTCAGTCATAGAAGCACAGTTGGAGGTGTGGGGGACTGTAGAAAACGTAGTGAGAAGATGCTATGTCGGAGCGTCACAGTGGGGAAAGAAAGGAAAAAGAGCGGAAGAGGTGTGGAGGAGGTACAGAGACACTAGGAAGGCCATTATGAGTGAGGAAGATGGGAAGGTAGTCAGCAAATTCTCGACCATCGTCTTTAGCTTGCAAATATACTGCTTGGACACAGGTTGTGACTCGCTCATATGCCATGTTCTGGAGAGGAGAGTAGGGTGGAGGTGGTGGGTGAGGGAAGAGAGGACTGAGTTTCTTGTGCAATAGTAAGGTGGTGATGTTGCTGCTGAGGGGAAGCATTAAGGAAACTGGCATAGGACGTGGTGTTGTCTGATGCTGTTTGGTGATGAGATGGGTTATGGGAGGTTGAAGAAGAAGAATGAGGGTGTGCATGAGTGCGAGGTTGGTTAGTACGAAGAGTTTTCAGGGTATGTTTTCTCAGAGGGCAAGATTTGTCAACAGCAGAATGAGCACCTTGGCAATTAGTGCATTTTAGGCCTGGGTACGAGCACTGAGTATAAAAATGGCCTTCAGCAGAGCATTTAGAACAAATTTGTGGGCTTTTACATTTACGTGTTTCGTGACTGTATGTGTAACATTTAAAACATTGCAGCAAAGGAAGATAGTCAACTGGACTAATGAGGTAGGGAAGAGTGCTGGTGTTGAGGATTTTGATACCTTGTTGTAAGAGTTTTTGCACTTCTGCAGGGGAGGAACATTGGATCTTGTGGTGTTTAGTATTAGGTACTGGGCATATTTCCATTACAGTAATAGCATTCCTGTGTGAAAAGTCATAGAAGAGATTAATAATATTAGGTGTTGAAAGAACAGAGCTGTCGACATTTCTTACTAGGAACAGAGCATTTAGTTTTTTGTTCAATAGTGAGGACAGGAGTCAGAAAAGCGTGGGGTGAGTTAACTTAAAGCAGGTTCCCCAAAACAGGCAAAAAGGTCGTCTGCTGAGGTAATGAGGAATTTGATGCTGTTGGTGTGTTTGATATGATTGGTGGCAGGTGTGCCAGTGGCATTGAAGAAGGTAGTGATGCAGTCAATTGTGTCTATGGGTGTAGTGCTAGTGTAGTTCATCCATAGACAGTGAGCCATTGTGACTCACTATCTACTGACAGTCCCGTGTTATGTGCCAATCACTGTGATTCCATAAAGCTCAATGGGTGTTGGAAAGTTCCAACACTAATACATCCTTATTGTATCATAATACATCACCATTATATACTAGGCTTTGTATCTATTAATTCTACTAATGGTAGCACTAATAAATAGTATTAATAAATTAATATTTTCCTATCTGCGCGTCATTTACCAAATTCTTCCCACATCGAGGGGCAGTATTGCGTCAGATAATATCCAGCAAGGCATAATTATTGTCAACATGCCAGAGAATTGAATAATATTCTCAACCTTTGTCAGTATCCTTTACAAGAATTAATACCTGATAATATCACAACTAGTGATCCAATAACAACGAGTTATCAACTAAAATATCACTATACAACAGTTTATATGTTATCTTAAACCGTCATGGAGGAAACAGAAATTCTCTCCATTTCTCGTTTAATAAGGACACTGTTCCTACTTATTATTATTCAGCGAGAATATAAACAATACTTAACTCCCTATAATTGCGACCCTATTCTCATTAACGTATTAAGTAGAGTAATTACAAGGAAAAGAATTTTCCATTTCTACTAAAATATGTTGCGCATGCGCGAGAGAGGGGTTGAGGGAGGAGAGAGTCGGACGCGAGACCTCCACGCGTGTGGACGACGCCTGAGACAACGTGGCGGCCGTAAGTCCAGGGAGAGGCGAAACTTTCATCAACTACACGATTGGCCCTTGCTATTAATCGGCCTTGGAGTGTGCAATTACTCCATTAGCGATTCAAGGATTGCATCGGTGGACAACCAGCAGGTTAAGTGGTCTTGTTTTCTTATAGGAGCTCTTTATATGATAACTTTTCCCTTAGTCCATCGTTACGTCGTGATCTCTCCCCAAACGACAAGTATGGCCACAGGGAATTTAATTTGTCCCTTCCATTGAATCGTAATGATATAATTTAACTTGTGTAAACAACTTTTACACACCATTGGTTTTCCAGGGTGTGTTGGAGCAGCCATGAGTGCAACAATTTCCCACGCTACGCTAGCAAGCAGCTGATATTATTTCAATTTAGTTATTGCTTACTTAATTAAGAACAGTTGAAACCTAATAATAATAGAAGTTATATTTTATTTACAAGAGCTAGGAAGTCAAGTATAATTTCATAGCCTCAAGAACTTTAGATAGGAACAATTTTCTTATCTAACCATTATTCAATATATTCTTGTTACTAACCGAATTATCAAATGTTTATATCATCTATATATCTTAGTAAGAGTTAATAATTTTATTCGAGGAAGAACCAGCCTCGATGAAGCGTACTAGGAGTAACTCAACTTCTGGTATTAACCCCCAATTGTGAAGTTTGGGAAAGTTCAACTCTTGAATAGTAATTTAATCTACAGTCCATTAATATTCAAGGAATAATGCTTAATGGTTACATTATCCATAGGTCACTGGTCCTCTTCGAACCGGATAGATAGCTGAGAATCAAGCTATCCTAATTAATCATTACTAATTACCGTGTGTAGTAACCTAGGCTAACCATATTTCATTATCTGTGGCTACCGGCAGTGTACCACATATGTTAGCCTAACTCACACCAATTTATTTGCTGTCTATACCTCATGTATAAGGTAACACTGGTGGGACATTGTTAGTTGCCCACAACACTCAGACCTATACCTCACACTGAGGTAAGAATTTTCAGGTCACCAGGAGCAACAGCTCACAATTTCTATAATAACTCTACATTAACACCTGTGTTAGATTGGCCTCACCATCTAACCATTATTTATCTAGGTGGTAATGACATCCATCCTACTCGACACCCAGCTGAGGTAATTAATCACCTTAAAACAATAATTTCCTCATTTAAACTTGTTAGCAGTTCAGTAGTGTTCACATTAGTGGAACCTCGCCAACTAAGTAATGATAATCGTTGAGGAGTAAGTCCAGAATATTACCAAAAGGCTGCCAAATATATAAACATTCGGCTGAGGAAAACAGTACGATTGGATGCCACTTACATTCAATTTACAGCCAGACCATACAGGCAAAACCTGGCAACAGATGGTGTAACCTGTCAGGTGAGTCTAGGTCACACATAGTTGACAATTGATCAACACAACCATCATAAAAGGTTGTGACTAGCAAGCCAAAATTAACTATATATATTTTATATTTTCACCTGTGTGTGCAAGTGCACATTTATCTATTACAAAATCTAAAAACAAAACAAAAACACAGCACACTACTGTGTGCTGTGTTTTTGGTATATATATATATATATATATATATATATATGTATATATATATATATATATATATATATATATATATATATATATATATATATATATATATATATATATATATATATAGATAGATAGATAGATAGATAGATAGATAGATAGGGTATGCTATATCCGGTTGAGTGACGATAATGTGCGCCTTCATTACCACAACAGAGCCAGGTGTTTGGGTTCTGGGCGCCCTCCCAGGGAGAACACCAATCAACAGCCCACACCGCCCGTAAGGCAAAACACCTCCCAGACCTTCATTCCCACAGAAAACTTATTAGAAGCTATCAAAGCAACATCAGCCAGAACCTTGCAGCACATCCCTAAAGCAGTCCGCCCCCATGCAGCAGCCAAATTATCTGCCCTCCTGAGAAAGGTCAACGACTCTCCTGGAACGACCCAAGCATGGCACAACCTCCTAATGTTTGGCAACATTTGTCTAGCCACCCCTGCAAGGAGAGACAAGACCTTAGCTGCCTCAGTCATCAAAGCTATAAATGATTCATAATCCATAAAGCCATAAAGCAGCCATGTCCTTCCCTACAGGATCAGCAGGTGGGTTCACAGGACTAAAACCCAACCACCTCAAGCAAATGCTCAACCCTGCACTGGGTGACATTGCAAAGAACCTCTTGGTGGAACTAACCAGATTCACCAACACATGTCTAGCTGGCAACATACCAGCGACCATAAGACCTATCTTTTTTGGAGCATCTCTCTCTGCTCTAAAGAAAAAGGATGGAGAGATCAGGCTGTGGGCAATTCTCTCCGGCGTCTCGTCGCAAAGGCAGCTGCAAGAACAGTTAGTGATGCAGCGGCCAACATGCTGAAGCCAAAACAGCTCGGGTTCGGCATTCCACAAGGGTGTGAGGCGGCAGCCCATGCAGCTCGAGCCTTCATCGCCAACATCACAGACGAAAAGGCCCTTATCAAGCTAGATTTCAAAAATGCCTTCAATTTGGTGCGGAGGGATGCTGTACTCCGTGCGGTTCATAGTCATTTCCCTTCCCTCTACCCTTTTGTACATTCATGCTTGTATGGACCTTAAGCTACTTTTTGGCGAACATGAAATTGACTCGCGAGAAGGCGTCCAACAGGGTGACCCCCTCGCTCCTCTCCTTTTCTGCTTAGTCATCAAACAAGTCACTGAGGTCCTGTCCAGCGAGCTTAACATCTGGTTCTTGGATGATGGTACCCTAGCTGGTTCCCAAGACTCCCTCCTGGAGGACATCAGAAAAATCCGTGAGCAAGGTGCAGTTTTAGGCCTCACCCTGAACCCTTCTAAATGTGAAATAATATGTTCCAACCAGGGCATCGTAGAGAGAATAGAGGGTCTTCTGCCAAATATCCACAAAACTAAACCTGAAGACAGCACACTCCTAGGAGCTCCCCTGGGGTTGAAAGCCATCGATGAGGTCCTTGATAAGAAAATCGCCGACCTTAAGAGGATGGATGGGAGGAATGAGGATATTGATGCTCATGATGCACTCTACCTCATCACCAGATGTCTGTCCCTCCCCAGGTTAACCTACTTTCTGAGGTGTTCACCATCTTTCAGCAGCCAAAAGCTAAGTGAGTATGACCGGTTACTGAAATCAATGCTAGAAAAAGCCCTTAACCTCTCTCTTGATGACCTACAGTGGAAACAAGCCTCTCTTCCCGTAAGACTTGGGGGCCTCGGAGTTCGAACAGCAACGCAAATCGCTGTTCCAGCCTTCCTGTCCTCCTTATCAGCATCCGACGACCTTGTGAAGGAAATTCTACCTGCCCACTTACATCCGCTGGCAGGTGTACATGATCCCAATTTTACACGCTGTGCCACAGAGTGGGCCTCTCGTGCAGGCTCATCACCTCAACCACCATCCCCAAAAGCCCACAAGCAATCCAGCTGGGATGGCCCCATTGTAGACCAAGTTGCTGCAGAGTGCCTGGGTGCTGCAACAAAACACGACATTGCTCGCCTCACAGCAGTAGCAGCCCCACATGCAGGGGATTTCCTGTTAGCAACCCCAATGTCGGCAACTGGCACGCGTCTCACACCACACGCCCTCCGAATTGCTGTGGCCCTTCGTCTTGCTGCCCCAATCCACACCAGATATAGGTGTATTTGCGGCGAGGTGGTGGCTGACAGGTACCGCCACCATGGCCTACTCTGCCAAAGCACAGGGGGATGGCACTCGAGGCACAGTGAAGTTAACGACATCATCAAGAGGAGCCTCACCACAGCTTGATGCCCAGCTGAAAGAGAGCCCCGTTACCTAACGCCCCGTAACTCTGATGCTCTTATTGGTCGCCCGGATGGTATCACAGTGAACCCCTGGAAGAATGGCAAGCAGTTGGTATGGGACTAGACGTGCGTATCAACCCTGGCTAACACCTACATTAACCTCAGTGTTGCACAACCAGGTGGCGCTGCCACCCACAGGGAAGCAGCCAAATCCCGTAAGTATAGAGAACTGGATCACCACTACAATTTTGTCCCCATTGCTTCTGAGACACTCGGCGCCTGGGGTAAAAGGGCTACCAGTTTTTTGAAGGAACTGGGTTCTAGGCTCATTGAAACAACAAGGGACCCTAGAGCTGCCAGCTTTCTTTTCCAGCGCCACAGCGTGGCGATACAGAGGGGAAATGTGCACTGCATCAAGGGTTCCTGCCCGCCATCTGAGGAGCTGGAGGAACTCGACAACCTATGATAACCATCTTTGTAACCTATATGTAACTCCTTTTTTGTAACAAGGTTCAAATACAGCAAATATATATGTGTACATACAAAAGAATGGGGGTGGTAGGAGAAGATAATATTAGTGTTCAGTGAGAGACCACAAGGTCTCCTCTGAATACTTTTTATTTTCTTCTCCGAGGCTATGGGTCCCCACATTATTTATATATATATATATATATATATATATATATATATATATATATATATATATATATATATAAATATATATATATATATATATATATATATATATATATATATATATAAATATATATATATATATATATATATATATATATATATATATATATATATATATATATATATATCGATGTTCCCTTCGGGAATCTTAATTTTAAGATGAATAGGAAAACCAGGGATATACTGAACATCTTGTTTCAGATTCTTTACTTTAAAATGTATAACGTTTCGAATACTTCTCATATTCATCATCAGATCTAAAAGAAAAAACAGAAATCACAATCAAATAACTGGTAAACAAAGAACTCATACTGAATACAATTGCCTATCAAAGAAAGGAAAATGATTAAAAAACAAAACACTTAAGCTTACTTAAAGTGATCAATACAAATAAAACTTATTAACTGTCACATAAATAAAAGTTTATTATAGAATCCATTAAATTACAAGAGGAATTTTATAACTACTAAAACAAACCATACTATTAAACTTACGAGAAGTGATCAACAGGAGTGAAACTTGATAGCTGACACATTGATACTAAACACTATAACAAATATTCATATAATGACTACAATTCTAGAAAAAATGTATATAAAATGCAAGCAGAATAAGCGACAATTATAAAATACTAACAAAAATCTTATAAAAACTCAAATATTAAACAAATCTAAATACCAAAAAATGTATTATATATCCTAAATAAAAAGATTATCATAATGTACAATGTCAAGACTTAAAATAAGTAAGAAAAGGCAAAGACATGGTAAACTAAACAAAATTATAATAAAATTAAACTGCCAGAATGAACTATAAATCAAATTACAGGCCCTACTGTGCACTATACAGTGTACAATTGAACAGCCGAAAGGTTGTCATTTAACAGAGGCCGCAGCTCCGTTATATATAGGGATTCCATTACTCTCAAATCTGACTGGCCATTCATACAAGTGTCCAGAATTTTAAAATCAAATTCCAACAGAGAATGATTAAACTCATAACAATGGTTTCTAATCTCCGAAAATGCTGGTTTAGACAATGGTAATCCAGTCCTAAAAGATACTCCCCGGTGCTCAAGTATCCTAATCTTAAAGTTCCGAATGGAATTCCCGATACATCCAGCATTAAAGCTGGAACAGTTACACATATATACGACATTAGAGCACAGAGGGGTAGGCACTTTATCTTTAAATTAAAATAAGAGCCTATGCTCTTATTTTAATTTAAAGGCTCACTTGGATTTGGAATTTCTACAAACCTGTAAGGTGCATCGTTTGGTCCCAAGATTCCTTAGGTTTAAAGTGTATTCCGACAAATTTGCATTAACAAGTGAATATAATTCTTGGTTATTAAGAATGTTGGACTTTGAAATTTCTGAAAAGCAGAAGCGGGTAAATAAGACGAAAAGTGAATTGCATGTGAACTTGGAGAAATTCAAGATCTTGGTTTCCTGGGTTGATTTTGCATCTTTAAAATGTAAATATGAAAATTATAATGAAAAAAGGGTTGAAAAATGTAGACTTATTCACGGGAAGAAAATGCGGAACTTGGATATACCTTCATTTAATTCGGTGGACCCTGATAAGGTGGTTTTTAATTTTTCAAAGAGAATTTTGTCTCCCATTGAGAAAGAACTTCTCTCTCTGGGGTTAGACTTCGGCTTGACGTGTAAAAAACCTAAATTTGTTAATCATTGTTTAAGTTTTGAGCGGTTATGTAATACATTGAAAACTTACACCTTAAGGACTGGTACAAATTATAGTTGGACCAATATCATCAGTACTGCTTCTTCCTTAGCACATGAAGTCTTTAATGACTTCGATAAATATAAATCTACATTCCCTCCATTTGATAAAAGGAAATTAGATTTTATTAATGGCTTAAAGAATGATAGGAGAATTTGTATTACTAGACCAGATAAAGGTAGGGGTATAGTGGTTTTGGACAAGTTAGATCATGTAAATAAGGTTGAAAGGTTGTTAGAAGACCCCTCTAAATTTAAGTTGGTTGATATAGACCCCTTTTCGTATATTTTGAAATGTGAGGATAAACTAAATAGTTTTAAGAGGTCTGAAAGACTTTCTTTTTGATTATACAAAATTGCTTGCAACTGGCTCTAAGCCAGGCATCTTATACGGGTTACCTAAAGTGCATAAAACAGATATACCGATTCGTCCTATTTTATCAGCGATTGGCACTTTTAATTACAAACTGGCAAAGCTTCTGGTTCCATTATTAGAACCATTAACGCAATAATGAATTTACTGTCAGAAATTCTCAGGATTTTGTAAAGAAACTTTCCTCTTTAAATTTTGAGTTCCCAACTATAATGGCCAGTTTCGATGTTGAATCACTCTTTACTAATATTCATTTGTTGGAAACCATTGATATTTGTGTTAATCAGTTATTTGCTGACACTAATTTAGTGTCTGGATTTTGTAGTAAAATGTTCAGACGGTTGTTAGAATTAGCGGTTAAAGACTCTGTCTTTATGTTTAATAATATATATTATAAACAAATTGATGGAGTAGCAATGGGGTCTCCCTTAGGTTCTGCACTTGCTTATGCTTTTTTGAGTTTTCATGAAAAAAATTGGCTTCATAAATGTCCTTTGGACTTTAAACCAGTCTTGTACAGGAGATATGTAGATGACACTCTTTGTTATTTAAGGACCAATGTCATATTGAGAAATTTAGAGAGTATCTTACGCACAACATAGTAATATACGTTTCACTGCAGAGTGTGAACTGGATAATTCATTGTCATTTCTTGATGTCAAAGTGAATAACCTTAATGGGTTCAACACTAATGTTTTTAGAAAACCAACTTTTACTGGTTTAAGTTTAAATTTTAATTCTTTTGTTCCTGATATTTTTAAGAAAAATGCAATTAATACTCTACTGAATAGAGCCTTTGTTTTATGTTCAAATTGAAATAACTTTGATCAAGACATTAATTTTCTTGTGAATTTTTTTTTCAAATAATGGTTATCCTTTGCATATGGTTTATACCTTTATAAGGAATTTCTTAATAAGAAGTTTCACCCATCGTGTTGGATTACTAGAGTAGAAAGTGTTGGGATTGAGTACTACAGATGTTGGAGGTAGCATGTTTGGAGCAGATGCTCTTTTGTTTATGATCTTGTTAATAATATTTCATGTACCTGATAATGTTTTGTTGTTGTTGACTGGCGGAGAACAAAAACCATGTGGACGAAGATTGTTTGTCTGACCAAAACCATAACAGTGGCGACGAGAATTAAACATCGCTGGCAGAGAGCCTGGGTACGAGACGTGGTGTGAGGAACAGTACAGTGCTGGGTACGTCGTGTGGACGAGTGGACGCTTCGCATATATCAGTGGAGTGTGCTACACCGTGGCCATGGCTACCATGTCAATCGAGCCGTTAAACACGGCCAAGATCTCGTTGGACCTGTGGCTCAGCCTGCTGGAAGCAAACTTTCAGTACCGGGAGATTAAGGAGGACGCCACCAAGAAAGCGGTACTCTTTGTTTCACTGGGTTCTGAAACATATAGTGGTCTCGGAAATTTGTGTGCACCTGAGCTACCGCACGCGAAGACCTATGTAGACTTGATTGCTTTGCCTAAACGTCAGTATGTGGTGAAACCATCATATCACAGGAGTTTGATGGATTTCCAGAAGAGGACGAAAAAGCAGCAGGAATCCGTACAGGATTTATTTGCGGAATTGAAGGCTTTGGCTAACCACTGCAACTTCGGAGCACAGTTGGACAGCAGGGTTAGGGACCAGTTGTTCATGGCAGTGGAAAAGGAGAATTATTTCCCTAACCTGGTGGCAGAAAATTTGGATCTACAATCGATGACTTCATGGACGGTGTTTGAGAAGATATTGAACCTGGAAAGGGCTTTTGGAAGTAAGACTTCTACTCAGGAAATTATGGTCGTACAGAGCCAGACCAGATGTACACACTGTGGATACAAGCATATAAGTAGCAAGTGCAAGTTTCGTGCATATATATGCAACTTTTGTAACAAGGAGGGGCACTTGCAGAGAGTGTGTAGAGAATATCTGAACAAGAACAACGAGGCCTGGGAGAGGAGACGACCAGGGAATGCAGGAAGAAGAGGTAGTGGTACTGTGGTCAAGGCAGTAGAGGAAAGTAACCAATCTGAAGAAGCTGCAGGTGAGGAAAACCGACTATATTCGGTGAAAGAAAAGGTATGTTCAGTAAAGTCGCAAGTGGTGAATTTTGTAATTAATGGGAAGTTAGTTCCCTTGGAACTGGACACTGGTGCTGCAGTGTCAACGTTGTCTAGAGATTGGGCAGATACCTTGCAATTGAATGTAAAACCAGGTAAAAAATCTTTAAGCGCTTATGATAATGTACCGATTAAGGTCTATGGCAAGGTGTCGGCAAAAGTAGGTTATAATGGAAAAGAAATTAACCAGGATTTTTATGTAGTGGATTCACATAATCCTAGCCTATGTGGTAAAGATCTCATGGAAAAAGTGGGAATTTTCTTGGCGGGCCTAGATGAATTGTCAATAGTTAAAACAATTAAAAGTGCCGAACAAATGTTAGACAAATATTCAGTGGAGACAGATAAGCCAATTAATAGCATAGTGGCAAAAATTCACCTGAAAAGTGGGGCTTCACCTAAATTTTTCAAGGCAAGAACAGTGCCGTTTCATTACAAGCAATTGGTAGAATCAGCCCTGGAAAAGCATGTGGCAGAAGGCATCTTAGAGCCAATTACACATAGTGAGTGGGCAGCCCCAATTGTACCAGTGTTGAAGGCAGATCGGAAATCCTTGAGAATCTGTGCAGACTTCAAGGAACTGAACAACCGCATACACTGTGAGAAGTACCCTTTACCTAAGATAGATGAGTTGTTGTCAGTGGTCTGCAAGGGAGCAATTTTTTCTAAGATTGACCTGAAAGATGCTTACTTGCAAATTCCGGTAGAGGAGGAGAGCCAGAAATTGTTAGTGATTAATACCCACAAGGGGTTATTTAAGTATAAAAGACTTCCTTTTGGACTCTCCTCGTCTCCAGCAATTTTTCAGAGATTCATGTCCCAGTTGTTAGTTAACATTGAAGGTGTGGCTAGTTTTTTAGATGACATTATTGTATGTGGGGAGAATGAGGAAGTGCATGATGCTAGATTAGAACAAGTTTTGAATCTTTTGCAAAAGCACAATGTGAAGATTAATAAGGAAAAAACAACGTTGAAGACCAAGGCCATTGAATATCTGGGGTACCATATTTCAGGCAAGGGCTTTACTCCTTCTCACAAAAATGTAGCTGCTATAATAGATGCCCCAGCCCCAACATCAGTTGGGGAAGTACAGTCTTTTGTTGGGATGGTTACATATTTTTGTAAGTTCGTGAAGAACTTTTCAACAAAATTAGCACCCTTGTATGAATTGTTGAAAAAAGGGGCTAGATTCAAGTGGGCACAAGAGAGGAAAATGCATTCAGGAATATTAAGCAGGAATTGATCAATTCTCCAGTGCTCACTAATTTTACAGGTAGACTCCCATTAAAACTGGAGGTAGATGCTTCCCCAGTAGGAGTGGGGTGTATATTATTACAGGAAGTAGATGGTCAGGATAAAGTAGTATATTTTGCTAGCAAGAAATTATCTCCTGCGGAACAGAATTATTCTCAGTTAGATAAAGAAGCCTTAGCTTTGGTATATGCTGTAAGAAAACTGAGGTATTTTCTGCTGGGGAGGAAATTTCTTGCTAGAACAGATCATAAACCCCTGCTAGGATTGTTTGGCAGAGGTAAGCAGATTTCAGTTAATGCCAATGCTAGAATTCAAAGATGGGCATTACTACTCTCTCAGTTTGAGTATGATTTAGAGTTTAAGCCAGGCAAGGATAATGTAGTAGCTGATGCATTAAGTAGATTGCCTGTGACAGAAGAATTAAATTCCAGTATTCCAGTGGAGTATGTTAACCTGGTGGAATCTATGTCTTTTGAGGATATTTCATTCCAGACTATTAGGAAGGCAACTGGTAGAGATGCTAAATTAAGTCTGTTGTTGAAAAATGTCAAATATGGTTGGAATGATAATTTGTTATTGTCAGAGTATGCTGCAGTGAAGGCTGACCTTAGTATTCACCAGGATGTACTCTTGTATAGGAATAGAGTGGTGGTGCCTGGGGAACTGAGATGTAAGATTTTGGAACAGCTGCATGTAGGCCATAATGGCATAAATGCTATGAAAGCAGAAGCTAGAAGTTGGGTTTGGTGGCCAAAAATAGACCAGGATATTGCTGAGGTAACAAAAAATTGTCATATTTGCTTTAAGAATTATCAGAAACCCCAGGCCCCAGTACTTTCTTGGCCATGCACTGGAAAACCCTGGTCTAGACTTCATGTAGATTATGCGGGACCTATGGATAATAAATATTACCTAGTAGTGGTGGATTCATACACCAAATTTCTGGATGTGCATGTGTGTAATTCCACCACATCATTTGTAACTTGTGAATTACTAAGGAAAACATTTTGTAATTTTGGATTGCCAGACATAATTGTCTCAGACAATGCTCCTTATTTTGTTTCTGTGGAAATGGAGGATTTTTTTAGGAAAAATGGTATTAAACATGTAACACCTGCCCCTATAATCCTTCTTCAAATGGTCTAGCAGAGAGAGCAGTGAGATCCTTGAAAGAAGGGTTAAAGCGGTTTACGGAAGGTACTATTAATACAAGACTTTGTAGATTTTTATATAATCAAAGGAAAACTGTTCATTCTACTACTGGTAAATCTCCTTCTGAATTACTGTTTAATAGACACTTTAAAGTGCACATGGAAGCAGTAAAGACAGATCTCAATAAAGAGAAATCGGTAACTAGCTTGGCCAGTCAGTTGGCTCAGGGAGAGGAATTGTTGTTTAATGAGGGGGATGCAGTATATGCAAGGAATTTTGGAAGTGGAAAGCCCTGGGTGGAAGGGAAAATTAGGGAGGTCCTAGGCCGCAGGAACTTCACTGTGCAAGTGCAGAGTTTTGGGAACATTAATTGGAAAAGGCATGCCGATCAGCTCATGCCAAGGTTCACAGGGAATTTTGAAGACCCTTCAGGTGGGGGTGGGGCAACTAGTGATATCCATCCTTATAATGAAGGGATAGCAGCACCTGCAGGAGACCGGGAGGCAGAGCAAGGGGCAGTAGAGGGTAATGGGGATACAGTTAACCCTATGGACTCTACAAGGAATAATTCAGAAGAATGTTTCCCAGAAGTAACAGGTCAGGACTTCCAGTTGAGAAAATCAGGAAGAGTCATACGACCGCCTGATAGACTTAACCTGTAGGGATATAGTTTATTTAAAAGGGGAGGAATGTTGGGATTGAGTACTACAAATGTTGGAGGTAGCATGTTTGGAGCAGATGCTCTTTTGTTTATGATCTTGTTAATAATATTTCATGTACCTGATAATGTTTTGTTGTTGTTCACTGGCGGAGAATAAAGACCATGTGGACGAAGATTGTTTGTCTGACCAAAACCATAACAGAAAGGGATATTAAATATATTAAATTACCATTTTATGGCACTATTAGTTTTTCTGTAAGGAGTCGTTTGAGGAAACTGTTACAGCATTGTTATCCTCAAGTAGACTTTAGATTTATTTTTGTCAACACAAATACCATAGGCTCTTATTTTAAATTTAAAGATAAAGTGCCTACCCCCCTGTGCTCTAATGTCGTATACATATATAATTGTTCCAGCTGTAATGCTGGATATATCGGGAGTTCCGATCGGAACTTTAAGATTAGGATACTTGAGCACCGGGGAGTATCTTTTAGGACTGGATTACCATTGTCTAAACTAGCATTTTTGGAGATTAGAAACCATTGTTATGAGTTTAATCATTCTCTGCTGGAATCTGATTTTAAAATTCTGGACACTTGTATGAATGGCCAGTCAGATTTGAGAGTAATGGAATCCTTATATATAATGGAGCTGCGGCCTCTGTTAAATAGCAACCTTTCGGCTGTTCAATTGTATACTGCATAGTGCACAGTAGGGCCTGTAATTTGATTTATAGTTCATTCTGGCAGTTTAATTTTATTATAATTTTGTTTAGTTTACCATGTCTTTGCCTTTTCTTACTTATTTTAAGTCTTGACATGGTACTTTATGATAATCATTTTATTTAGGATATATAATACATTTTTTGGTATTTAGATTTGTTTAATGAGGAAGATTAAGATAAGATTTTAAATAACAAACCAACACTCCTGTCCAAAAACGATGGTCAGCTTTCAGCCTCTGATTCTGCTATTGAGTTCAATAGGTTCTTCTCTTCCATTGGGTCATCCCTTGCAAATGATATTCCATCTTCCAGTACTGATGTTAAGGACTATCTTACAGGTAACTATCCACAGTCTCTGTACCTAAAGCCTATTAATTCCACTGATGTCAATGAGATAACCCTTTCCCTTAAAACCAAGTCTAGTGCCCTTGAGGAGATACCAACTTTAATTTACAAAAAAGCCTCCAGATCTTCAGCCCCTGTGTTACGGACCCGAGTCCAGCGTCGTAGCACGGAGCAGTGACGACAACGCCATCTGTGAGTCAGCTCCCAAAACCCCCTCCAAATGGACGACGCCATCTAGCGAAGACGGGATATGCCGGCCACAGGGGCTGGTTTCCCGTCTTAATCAGCTCGTAACGTAGCCGCTGCTGACCTCTGGTGAGATGGCGCTTAGACAGCAACACCATCTATAGAGCAGAGAGGTAGACGTTTGTGTCTAAGCCTGTGAGGTTCCCTAGTCCTAGTACTAATGACGTGTCTGATTACAGAGTCAACCTGGGACTGCGGTATTGGACGATGGATCAGTCTACCCAAGGCAGCCAAAGTCTCTCCACGAGTTTGCTCTGAAGAAGCTGTGAGTCGCCCCCGGACGAACACTGTTGAGAGTGTTAGCCTGCCTGTAACGTGGCAGAGTCAAGGAATCGTCGTATCCGGGGCTGGCTGGTGGAGGAGACTAGCCACTGTGGTACTGAGAGAGGAGAGTGATCAGCGGAATCACACGAGGCTCCTACTTAGGGCTCGCAATCCTAGTATCGGTCGTGGAGTGGCCTACACAGCGGAGCTAAATGGAACCTGCCAGCTACAGGCTGGATTGTGGTTGAAGGCCTCCACGACGGAGCACCCAGTGGTACTGTGATTTGGCTGGCCTGTGGCCAGGGTAGATGTGCCGAGAGAAGCAAAGAGGATTCATCGTGGGCCATGAAGAAGGGAACCAGGGCTACTCATCGTGAGCACCGTGGAGCATCCTGTGTCTTCAGAGGAAGACGATTCTGTACATTGTGTATTTATACCCCCCGTGTGATTGTTTATATATTTATTAATGGTGGTGGTGATTATATATATAAATCCAAGCATTTGTATCCTTTCCCCTTTAATTTAACTTGCGTTACGGAACACACCCCTTGAAAGCCACTACTAACTTGGGGCCGGATACCTGAATTCTAATAACACCAGAAAAGAACCCGGTTGCGACCCAGTAGGGCCGTAACACCATGCTATTGCATTGCTCTTCAACAAGTCACTTGAACTCCAAACCTTTCCAGATATTCTAAAAAAAAGCGAGAGTAACCCCTGTACACAAATGTGGTGATCTCACAGATGTTAACAACTACAGACCTATATCAATCTTGCCTAACATGTCAAAAATTTTTGAAAGGTAATCTACAAGCAGCTTTACTCTTATCTGGCCAAACACAATATACTTAGCTCTTGCCAATATGGCTTCAGACCCAAAAAATGCACTAACGAGGCACTTATTAGTATGATTAACTTGATTCATGCAGCTCTTGATAAAAGAGTTCCCTGTTGGGTTATTTGTGGACCTGCGTAAGGCTTTTGACACTGTCAACCATCAAAACCTTCTTCTTAAATTACATCATTATGGAGTCAGAGGACACTCCCTGCAATACCTCAAATCTTACCTTACTGACAGGCTCCAGTATGTTTCTGTGAATAATTCAATTTCTCCCACCCTACCCATCAACATTGGTGTTCCTCAGGGCAGCATACTTGGCCCTCTACTTTTTCTCATCTACATTAATGACCATCCAAATTCCTCCTAACACCTCAAACCAATTCTATTTGCTGACGACACAACCTTTATTTACTCCAGTCCTGACCCCCGTGCTCTAAATGCCACAGTAAATACTGAGCTAAATAAAGTCCATCTTTGGCTAACTGCCAACAAACTCACCCTTAACATTGACAAAACTTTCAATATTCTGTTTGGCAATAAATCCTCTAATCAAATAAATCTCAAAATAAACAATACCCAAATTTGTTACAAATTAGATGGCAAATTCCTTGGCATTCTCATTGACCACAAGCTGAATTTCCAGGGACACATTCTAAATATATCAAAGTTTCAAAAACTGTTGGCATTCTTTCTAAGATCAGATATTATGTACCCCGCCCTGCCCTGGTGACTCTCTATTACTCACTCATCTATCCATATCTCAACTATGGTATTTGTGCTTGGGGTTCTACTACCCAAAATCATTTACGTCCTCTAATTACTCAACACAAAGTGGGACAATATCCCACTCTGGCCCCAGATATCACTCGGAACCCCTACTCAAATCTCTAAACATGTTGGATATTAAGTCACTGCACATTCTCTCATGTGAATTATACATATATAAAACGCTAAACTGTAATGCCAATCCTGACCTCAAAAGTAAGTAATTATCAAAAGAAGGCACCAAACCGGGAAGGCTATGTAGCACCATCAAATGTGCAGAATAATCAGAGGGCGCTAAATATCACCAAGGATGCCAATACGGGAACAAAAACACATAAGGCGAACGATATCAAAAGTATCCGAGTCACCAAGAATTCTATTGAGGGAAATGTGACCGCGAGGGGCGGTCGGAAAGCAAGACACACGCTCGTCCAGAAATAAATACAGTTTTGATATTCCAAGAGTACGACTTAATCAAACTAGAAATGCTCTACAAATCAAGGGACCCAGAATGTGGAATGACCTTCCTAACCATGTTCAAGACTGTACCTCTCTCAACCAGTTTAAGATAAAAACGAAGCTCTACCTAATAAATTCCCTGTAACCTACCTTACCCCTCTATTGTCAACCCATGTCTGGTTTTTTTTTTTTAAACAACCCTGTTTCTCGACCTAATTGTATTTGTGCTGCTTTTTCATGTCATGTTCCCTCCTTTTTTATTTCTATTTTTATTTGTCCTCAACCCATTTTATTCTTTATACTCAATTAGTATTAAGCTTTAGTCATTTAAGTTTTTCATGCCCGAAACGCTTTGCGTAATAGTGGCTTTAGGCATTGTATGTACTAGCTCCATCTATAAATCCATCATTCTTTGTAAAATCTCTTGTATGTATGTACCTTACCTAAATAAACATTATTATTATTATTATTATAATATTTATAATAATAACCAACATCTTTTATAAGATGTTGGTTAGTACTTTATAATTGTCGCTTATTCTGCTAGCATTTAATGTACATTTTTTTGTAGATTTGTAGTCATTATATGAATATTTGTAATAGTGTTTAGTATCGATGTGTCAGCTATCAAGTTTCACTCCTGTTGATCACTTCGCGTAAGTTCAATAGTATAGGTTTGATTTAGTAGCTATAAAATTCCTCTTGTAATTTAATGGAATTTTCAATTAACTTTTATCTATGTGACAGTTAATAAGTTTTATTTGTATTGATCACTTTAAGTAAGCTTAAGTGTTTTGTTTTTTAATAATTTTCCTTTCTTTGATAGGCAATTGTATTCAGTATGAGTTCGTTGTTTACCAGTTATTTGATTGTGATTTCTGTTTTTTCTTTTAGATCTGATGATGAATATGAGAAGTATTCGAAACGTTATGCATTTTAAAGCAAAGAATCTGAAACAAGATGTTCAGTATATCCCTGGTTTTCCTGTTCATCTTAAAATTATATATATATATATATATATATATATATATATATATATATATATATATATATATATATATATATATATATATATATATATGTATATATATATATATATATATATATATATATATATATATATATATATATATATATATATATATATATATATATATATATATATATATATATATATATATATATATTATTAAATATGACCGAAAAAGTAAGATTAATAATTCTAACACGAATTTTCTCAATCTTTCGTACATTACGCTTCACTGTTGGAGGTAAATAAAAAATCACTTCTCCAAAATTCATTTTTATTTCTAGTCTGACGCGACACGGGCGCGTTTCGTAAAACTTATTACATTTTCAAAGACTTCACAAATACACAACTGATTAGAACTTACGTATCTCTGATTTTATATCTACATTTGAGTGAGGTGGGAGGGGTGATGTGGCATTAACACAAGACAGAACAAGAGGGGATATTAATAGGGTATTAAAAGTATCAACACAAGACATAACAGAAACAATGGGTATTGAATAGAAGTGTTTGTAGAAAGCCTATTGGTCCATATTTCTTGATGCTTCTATATTGGAGCGGAGTCTTGAGGTGGGTAGAATATAGTTGTGCAATAATTGGCTGTTGATTGCTGGTGTTGACTTCTTGATGTGTACTGCCTCGCAAACGTCAAGCCGCCTGCTATCCCTGTATCTATCGATGATTTCTGTGTTGTTTACTAGGATTTCTCTGGCGATGGTTTGGTTATGGGAAGAGATTATATGTTCCTTAATGGAGCCCTGTTGCTTATGCATCGTTAAACGCCTAGAAAGAGATGTTGTTGTCTTGCCTATATACTGGGTTTTTTGGAGCTTACAGTCCCCAAGTGGGCATTTGAAGGCATAGACGACGTTAGTCTCTTTTAAAGCGTTCTGTTTTGTGTCTGGAGAGTTTCTCATGAGTAGACTGGCCGTTTTTCTGGTTTTATAGTAAATCGTCAGTTGTATCCTCTGATTTTTGTCTGTAGGGATAACGTTTCTATTAACAATATCTTTCAGGACCCTTTCCTCCGTTTTATGAGCTGTGGAAAAGAAGTTCCTGTAAAATAGTCTAATAGGGGGTATAGGTGTTGTGTTAGTTGTCTCTTCAGAGGTTGCATGGCTTTTCACTTTCCTTCTTATGATGTCTTCGATGAAACCATTGGAGAAGCCGTTATTGACTAGGACCTGCCTTACCCTACAGAGTTCTTCGTCGACTTGCTTCCATTCTGAGCTGTGGCTGAGAGCACGGTCGACGTATGCGTTAACAACACTCCTCTTGTACCTGTCAGGGCAGTCGCTGTTGGCATTTAGGCACATTCCTATGTTTGTTTCCTTAGTGTAGATCTACACTAAGATCTACACTAAGGAAACAAACATAGGAATGTGCCTAAATGCCAACAGCGACTGCCCTGACAGGTACAAGAGGAGTGTTGTTAACGCATACGTCGACCGTGCTCTCAGCCACAGCTCAAAATGGAAGCAAGTCGACGAAGAACTCTGTAGGGTAAGGCAGGTCCTAGTCAATAATGGCTTCTCCAATGGTTTCATCGAAGACATCATAAGAAGGAAAGTGAAAAGCCATGCAACCTCTGAAGAGACAACTAACACAACACCTATACCCCCTATTAGACTATTTTACAGGAACTTCTTTTCCACAGCTCATAAAACGGAGGAAAGGGTCCTGAAAGATATTGTTAATAGAAACGTTATCCCTACAGACAAAAATCAGAGGATACAACTGACGATTTACTATAAAACCAGAAAAACGGCCAGCCTACTCATGAGAAACTCTCCAGACACAAAACAGAACGCTTTAAAAGAGACTAACGTCGTCTATGCCTTCAAATGCCCACTTGGGGACTGTAAGCTCCAAAAAACCCAGTATATAGGCAAGACAACAACATCTCTTTCTAGGCGTTTAACGATGCATAAGCAACAGGGCTCCATTAAGGAACATATAATCTCTTCCCATAACCAAACCATCGCCAGAGAAATCCAAGTAAACAACACAGAAATCATCGATAGATACAGCGATAGCAGGCGGCTTGACGTTTGCGAGGCACTACACATCAAGAAGTCAACACCAGCAATCAACAGCCAATTATTGCACAACTATATTCTACCTACCTCAAGACTCCGCTCCAATATAGAAGCATCAAGAAATATGGACCAATAGGCTTTCTACAAACACTTCTATTCAATACCCATTGTTTCTGTTCTGTCTTGTGTTGATACTTTTAATACCCTATTAATATCCCCTCTTGTTCTGTCTTGTGTTAATGCCACATCACCCCTCCCACCTCACTCAAATGTAGATATAAAATCAGAGATACGTAAGTTCTAATCAGTTGTGTATTTGTGAAGTCTTTGAAAATGTAATAAGTTTTACGAAACGCGCCCGTGTCGCGTCAGACTAGAAATAAAAATGAATTTTGGAGAAGTGATTTTTGATTTACCTCCAACAGTGAAGCGTAATGTACGAAAGATTGAGAAAATTCGTGTTAGAATTATTAATCTTACTTTTTCGGTCATATTTAATAATATATGTCTACAGGAAAGACTGCTATTAAAATATACTAATATATATATATATATATATATATATATATATATATATATATATATATATATATATATATATATATATATATATATATATATATATATATATATATATATATTGATAGCAGTCTTTCCTGTAGACATATTATTAAATATGACCGAAAAAGTATGATTAATAATTCTAACACGAATTTTCTCTATCTTTCTTACGTTTCTTTTCACTGTTGATGGTAATTCAAAGATCAATTCTCCAAAATTCATTTTTATTTCTAGTCTGACGCGACACTTGAGCGCGTTTCGTAAAACTTATTACATTTTCAAAGACTTTAGTTTACAAACACACAACTGAAACTGAATAGAGCTTACACATCTTCGATTTTATATCTACATTTGGGTGAGGTAGATGAGGTGAAAACAAACTTTCAACAATGGGTATTGAATGGGTATTAAATTCAAACACAAGACAGAACACGAAACAATGGGTATTGAATGGAAGTAATTGTAGAAAGCCTATTGGTCCATATTTCTTGATGCTTCTATATTGGAGCGGAGTCTTGAAGTGGGTAGAATATATTTGTGCATTAATTGGCTGTTGATTGCTGGTGTTGACTTCTTGATGTGTAGTGCCTCGCAGACTTCAAGCCGCCTGCTATCGCTGTATCTATCGATGATTTCTGTGTTGTTTGCTAAGATTTCTCTGGTGATGGTTTGTTTGTGGGAAGAGATTATATGTTCCTTAATGGAGGCCTGTTGCTTATGCATCGTTAAACGCCTGGAAAGAGATGTTGTTGTCTTGCCTATATACTGGGTTTTTTGAGGCTTACAGTCCCCGAGAGGGCATTTGAAGGCATAGACGACGTTGATCTCTTTTAAAGCGTTCTGCTTTGTGTCTGGAGAGTTTCTCATGAGTAGGCTGGCCGTTTTTCTGGTTTTATAGTAAATCGTCAGTTGTGTCTTCTAATTTTTGTCTGTAGGGATAACGTTTCTACTGACAATATCTTTCAGGACCCTTTCCTCCATTTTATGGGCTGTGGAAAAGAAGTTCCTGTAAAATAGTCTAATAGGGGGTATAGGTGTTGTGTTAGTTGTCTCTTCAGAGGTTGCATGGCTTTCACTTTCCTTCTTATGATGTCTTCCACGAAACCATTGGAGAAGCCGTTGTTGACTAGGACCTGCCTTACCCTATAGAGTTCTTCGTCGACTTGCTTCCATTCTGAGCTGTGGCTGAGGGCACGGTCGACATAAGCGTTAACAACACTCCTCTTGTACCTGTCCGGGCATTCACTGTTGGCATTCAGGCACATTCCTATGTTTGTTTCCTTAGTGTAGACTGCAGTGTGGAAAACTCCGCTCCTTACCATGACTGTTACATCTAGAAAGGGCAGCTTCCCATCCTTCTCCATCTCGTAAGTGAAACGCAACACAGAATTCTGCTCAAATGCCTCCTTCAGCTCCTGCAGATGTCTGACATCAGGTACCTGTGTAAAAATGTCGTCAACATACCTGCAGTATATGGCCGGTTTCAAGTTCATGTCGACTAAGACTTTTTGCTCGATGGTACCCATGTAGAAGTTTGCAAACAGGACACCTAGGGGAGAACGCATGGCGACCCCATCTACTTGCTTATACATGTGTCCATCCGGGCTCAAGAAGGGTGCCTCTTTAGTACAAGCTTGGAGTAGTTTCTTTGTATATTGTATATATATATATACAATATATATATATATATATATATATATATATATATATATATATATATATATATATATATATATATATATAAGTTAAAGGGAAGAGTGGAAGTAACTGTGTTACGGCCCTATTGGGTCGCAACCGGGTTCTTTTCTGATGTTAGTAGAGTTTGGCAATCCGGCCCCAAGTTAGTAGTGGCTTTCAAGGGGTGTGTTCCGTAACGCAAGTTAAATTAAAGGGGGAGGGATACAAATGTTCTGATTTATATATATATTCTCACCACCACCATAAAAATAAATATATAACAATCACACGGGGTTTATAACTACATGATATTATACAGAGTTGTCTTCCTCTGAACACGACAGGATGCTCCACGGTGCGCACTCTCTGGGTGGGCCTGGTTCCTTCCTTGAGGCCCACGATGAATCCTCTTGGCTTCTCTCGGTGAATCTACCCTGGCCACAGGCCAGCGAAATCACAGTCCCACTGGGTGCTCCGTCGTGAAGGCCTTCAACCACAATCCAGCCTGTAGCTGGCAGGTCCGATCAGCTCCGCTGTGTAGGCCACTCCACGACCAATACTAGGGTCGCGAGCCCTAGGCAAGAGCCTCATGTTATCCCGCTGATCACTCTCCTCTCTTAACACCACAGTGGCTAGTCTCTTCCACCAGCCAGTCCCGGATAAGGCGATTCTTGATACTGCCATGTCACAGGCAGGCTAACACTCTCAGCAGAGTTCGTCCGGGGGTGACTCACAGTTTCTTCAGCAGACTCATGGAGAGACCTTGGCTGTCTTGGGTAGACTGATCCATCGTCTAATACAGCAGTCCCAGGTCGACTCTGTAATCAGACACGTCATTAGTACTGGGACTAGGGAACCTCACTTACAGACTTAGACACAAACGTCCACCTATCCACTTCATAGATGGCATTGCTGTCTAAGCGCCACCTCACCATAGGTCAGCAGCGGCTATGTTACGAGCTGATTAAGACGGGAATCCAGCACCTGTGGCCGGTATATCCCGTCCTCACTAGATGGCGTTGTCCATTTGGAGGGGGTTTCGGGAGCGGACTCACAGATGGCGTTGTCGTCACTGCTCCGTGCTACGACGCTGGATCGGGTCCGTAACAAACTGCAAAGGGCCTATTGGCCTATATTTCTTGATGCTTCTATATTGGTGCGGAGTCTTGAAGTGGGTAGAATATAGTTGTGCATTAATTGGCTGTTGATTGCTGGTGTCGACTTCTTAATGTGTAGTGCCTCGCAGATATCTAGCCGCCTGCTATTGCTGTATCTATCGATGATTTCCGTGTTTTTTGTTAAGACTTCACTGGTGATGGTCTGGTTGTGGGAAGAGATTATATGTTCCTTAATGGAGCCCTGTTGCTTATGCATCGTTAATCGCCTGGAAAGAGATGTTATTGTCTTGCCTATATACTGAATTCTTTGAGGCTTACAGTCCCCAAGTGGGCATTTGAAGGCATAGACGACATTGGTCTCTTTTAAAGCGTTCTGCTTTGTGTCTGGAGAGTTTCTGATGAGTAGGTTTGCCGCTTTCTTGGTTTTATAGTAGATCGTCAATTGTATCTTCTGATTTTTGTCTGTAGGGATAACGTTTCTACTAACAATATCTTTCAGGACCCTTTCCTCCGTTTTATGAGCTGTGGAAAAGAAGTTCCTGTAAAATAGTCTAATAGGGGGGTACAGGTGTTGTGTTAGTTGGTACAGGTGTATAGTTAGTTATAAGCCTGGATACGCGTATGGAAATGTCAAGACACATAAGCCTGGAAACCCACTTCGGCCAATCATTAGCCAGATACCCAGACCCACGTACAGACTGGCGAAGCAACTCAACGGCTTGCTGACTCCTTATGTCCCTTGCACCTTCAGCCTGAAGTCTCCAAAGGAATTTGTTGACTTACTGCGGGGATCACGGGCCACAGGGATAAGAGCCTCGTTGGACGTAGAATCACAGTTTACCAACGTACCTATGGATGAAACAATCGGGATGATAGCGGACAGAGTGTATCGTGATCCGGCTTGTACTCCTCTTGACATACCACAAAACATTCTAAGGAAACTACTCCAAGCTTGTACTAAAGAGGCATCATTCTTGAGCCCAGATGGGCACATATATAAGCAAGTAGATGGGGTCGCCATGGGTTCTCCCCTAGGTGTCCTGTTTGCGAACTTCTACATGGGTACCATTGAACAAAAGGTCTTAGTCGACATGAACTGGAAACCGGCCATATACTGCCGGTATGTTGACGACATTTTTACACAGGTACCTGATGTCAGACATCTGCAGGAGCTGAAGGAGGCATTTGAGCGGAGTTCTGTGTTGCGTTTCACTTACGACATGGAGAAGGATGGGAAGCTGCCCTTTCTAGGTGTAACAGTCATGGAAAGGAGCGGAGGTTTCCACACTGCAGTCTACACTTAGGAAACAAACATAGGAATGTGCCTCAATGCCAACAGTGACTGCCCAGACAGGTACAAGAGGAGTGTCGTTAACGCTTATGTCGACCGTGCTCTCAGCCACAGCTCAGGATGGAAGCAAGTCGATGAAGGCAGGGTAGGGTAAGGCAGGTCCTAGTCAACAACGGCTTCTCCAATGGTTTCGTTGAAGACATCATAAGAAGGAAGGTGAAACGCCACCATGCAACCTCTGAAGAGACAACTAACACAACACCTATACCCCCTATTAGACTATTTTACAGGAACTTCTTTTCCACAGCTCATAAAACAGAGGAAAGGGTCCTGAAAGATATTGTTAGTAGAAACGTTATCCCTACAGTCAAAAATCAGAAGATACAATTGACGATCTACTATAAAACCAAGAAAACGGCCAACCTACTCAAGAGTAACTCTCCAGACACAAAGCAGAACGCTTTAAAAGAGACCAATGTCGTCTGTGCCTTCAAATGCCCACTTGGGGACTGTAAGCCTCAAAGAATTATGTATATAGGCAAGACAACATCATCTCTTTCCAGGCGTTTAACGATGTATAAGCAACAGGGCTCCATTAAGGAACATATAATCTCTTCCCACAACCAGACCATCACCAGAGAATTCTTAACAAAAAACACGGAAATCATCGATAGATACAGCGATAGCAGGCAGGTAGATATCTGTGAGGCACTACACATTAAGAAGTCGACACCAGCAATCAACAGCCAATTAATGCACAACTATATTCTACCCACTTCAAGACTCCGAACCAAGTGCATGGGTTCTCATGACCCCAGTGAATGTGTAGTCCATCTACGGTTGTGCAGTAGATGCAACAAAGGTATGCATCATTATGCCTTATGTAGAAAGACATCATCACAATTTACAACACCTCGTGAGGATTCTATGAATTCTACCACAGTTCAATACTGCAAAGCACACCAAGAAATTAATGTACTTGCAACTGAGTCAGGCAATAATACTACTCTGCCTACAGCTCAGCTTAAACTAATTAATAGGAAGTCTAGAGTCAATACTAGAGGTCCTTTCGATCAAGGATCACAGAAGACCTTCGTCACACAACAATTAGTTGAGCAGTTGAAATTAAAACCTGCCAAATGTGTGAAATTAAGTATCTCTGGGTTCTTGACTAACAGTGGATCTCGTGAATACCAAGTAGTGAAGGTACTAGTACGACTTGGATCTTCCACTAATTCAATACAAGCGGTAGTAGTGGATAAGCTTCCTTCAGACCTGCAGGTCACAGGACTCGCTCACACCGAAATATCTCAGACGTAACTGCATGAGGCTAGCGGATCACAAAATAAATTCTGACTGCCTCTCAAACGTTGGTATCCTAATAGGTGCTGACTATTATTACAGATTTATAACAGGATGCACCCGACAGCTTGGAATGAATTTGTTGTCATCTGCTGGAAGCAAATTGCTAACAGGACTGGTGCTTTTCCAGCAAAAATCTTTGTCAATCAACAAACAACCAAACAATTCAATTGTGGCGTGACTAGGCTTGGAGCAGTCACCCCTACATTTCAGAGAAATATCTGATGATAATGAATCTGATCTACCTGTATTTTGATTGTGGGATCTAGACACTTTAGGTATTGTCCCTGATAAACCAAGCCCTGATGATACATGGACTTACCAGCAATATCTGGACACAGTTGTCCATAGAGACAAACAATACTGGGTGAGTCTGCCATGGAAGTTGAACCATTCACAACTTCCAGTTAATTATTTCATGACAGCATCCCAAGTAAAGTCTCAATTAATACAGCTACAGAAACTGCTTGATAAATTGAACATGTATCATCAATTAATTCAACAACAACTCAACAGTAAATTCATTGAAGTTGTTGATAATGATAACCGAAAAACGATCACTATCTACCCCATCACGCTGTAATTAAAGACTCAATGACGACACCAATACGTATCGTTTTTAACTGTAGTGCCAAAGTGAAAGCAAACAGCATGTCCGTGAATGAATGTCTCCAAACAGGACCTAGCCTAACTCAAAGGCTATACGACGTATTATTGTGATTCTGTACTGGTATGTTTGCTTATACTGCTGACATCAGTAAAGTTTCCCTTAGAGTAGGCTTACAAGAGGAGGATCGAGATTTTACCAAATTTCTCTGTATTAAGGATCCACTGGATCTTGACAGTGATGTCATTACCTACAGGTTTGCCTCTGTGCTATTCGGAGCGACCTCTTCACCGTTTCTACTTCAAGCAACGGTAGATACACATTTGAAGAAGTCAAATAGCCCATATAAAGCAGAAATTACCAACAACTTGTATGTAGACAACTTTCAGGGAATCACTAATGACAAATTTAAATTGGTAGAAATTTATCATGAGGCTAATCGTGAGTTGCTAAGAGCAAATATGCCACTACAATCATGAGCCTCAAACAATAAACAATTTAACCAGATGATCGAGAAAGAGTTTCCTGGTTATCGGGGTACCTAATCAATTAAAAGTTATGGGCGTGGAATGGAACACAGTTATCGACGAGATGAATGTCAAGTCAGTACAAACAAATAATTCAACTCTTACTATGAGAAAATTACTCTGGTATGTAAGTCAACCATTTGACCCTTTGGGCTTACTTAGTCCTAATTTAATAAGGGGCAAACTCCTCATGCAGTAATACTGGCAGAAAAATATGGGATGGGATGATCCGTGCCAATTGAGTTGCAAGATAAATGGCAAACACTTACAAGGATTTCAATCAATTAGGATTTTTTTAAATTTCCTCGTAATGCCTCAGAACAAAACTTACTCTCAAATTTGCACATCTTTTGCGATGCCTCTGGTAAAGCTTACGGCACTGCAGCCTACTTAGTCAATAATGCACAATCATTTTTACTCACATTAAAAGCAGGAGTTGCTTCAATCAAAAAGAGATCTTTACCTCAAATGGAGTTGACTGCATTGCTGGTGGGAGTAAGATTGGCTCATTGCCTGACCAAGACACTCAATAATATTCACTTTGGTGAGATCGAAGTGTGGTCAGACAATGTGGCAATCTTACAATGGGGGAGAAACAATAATAATAAAATTCCATACGTCAGCAATCGTGTTAGGGAAATCCATGAATTATCTGCAGGATATAAACTCAGACATGTTCGTACCAAGGACAATCCAGCAGATTACCTCTCGAGAGGTTTATCACTAAAACAGCTGATCAAGTCTCTGATGTGGTTTAATGGACCTTCATTGCTTGTTAGTGGTCAGTGGCCTAAACAGAAACAAGAAGTCATAGTGACCAATATCACTAATCCCATGACAGACCCAGAACCTCATCAGACCTTAGCTATTAACTCTCACAATTATTCCAACTTGAGTAAGTTACTAAGAGTAACGGCACATGTATTTGATTTTCTTGCTAAGATAGGAATCAGACATAAGTTTCCCAATCCTATCCTCTATTGGATCAAATGTGCAGAACAAGAAACGTATGGAAGTGAATATAAAAATTTTCCAGATAAATTAACTAAGTCTCTAGGTATCTGGTATGATGCCAACATCTATAATATATTAAGGTGTAGAGGACGTCTGCTTCATGCAGAAATTGATTTGGATACAAAATATCCAATACTTCTACCACGTCACCACATTATCATAAAACTTCTTGTTTTGCACCATCATCAATATGGTGCTTTACATGGTGGAGTGTTAGACACTCTCACTGACCTAAGACAGAAATATTGGCTTCCCTAAGGTCGTCAAACTGTCAAATCACTTATTAATTCTTGTGTAATTTGCAGAAGGTACGACGCTCGAGTGTGTCCTTATCCAGGACCTCCACCACTCCCTAAGGAGAGATAATCCATCTTCGTCTTTTTGAGACCACTGGTGTCGATTACACAGGAGCCTTACTTCTCACTGGCACTCCAGATAAGGTACCAGTGAAGCCTTATATTTGCCTCTTCACGTGTGCAACCACACGAGGCGTACACTTAGAAGTAACTTCTGACATGAGTGCAGAAGTCTTTATCCAAGCCTTTCGTAGATTTGCTGCACGCAGATCCTGCCCCAAACTAATGATATCCGACAATGGATCAAATTTTGTGGCTGGAACAGCCTGCCTACGAGAGATTTGGAATCACCCAGAAGTGCAGTCTGTAATGCAAAGACGACAATGCCACTGGAAATTTATACCTCCCAGAACCCCCTGGCAAGGTGGTTTCTACGAACGTATGGTAGGGACTATCAAGAAATGTTTAAGTAAGACCTTGCAACGACAGAAAATTAGTTTCCCTGAATTAGAAACACTCGTCGAAGAAATTGAGCAACGAGTCAATAACCGTCCCTTAACTTACCTATTGGATAACTTCTCTCAGAGAGAACCCCTGAGTCCCTCACATTTAATCCATGGAAGCCTACTGAGCCCTCTGATACCTTTAGCAGAAGAGGATCCAGTCGACCCTTCACATGTGACTAGGAGTGATTTAGTGGAGAGTTATCAACATCTTTTGAGGGTAGTCAAAAAGTGAAATGAGGTGTGGACTCGAGAGTACTTCACAGCTCTAAGAGAACACCACTATGGAGCTTCGAGCCCCTATAACAAAGTTCTACTCAAACCAGGAGACCTAGTGTTGATTGATAGTGATGGACCCAGGTCAGAATGGTCTATAGGCAAGATTGTCTCTGTTCACCCAGATCACCAAGGCGCCGTGAGAGTAGCACGGGTTTTGTGCCGAGGCTACCCTAAAAAACATTAGAGAAGTTGGTACCTCTCGAATTAGCAGAATGAGAGTGTTCTACAGAACCAACTTTACCTACAGTTTCCGAGGACAACAATTCTGATCCACCGAGCACCCAACCATTTAGAGCCACTGCTCAACAATGCAAACGGAAACTACAACAATATTATAGCTCTGACTAAGGGCAAATAATTTACCATCCAATTTAAGGTAGTCATGATGATACCGTGTTGTGATGTCCAGTAACTAATCAGTTACAAGTCACAGTGACCAGGACATTCACCTCACTGTAGATTCTAAGTCTGCTTAACTTGCATGATTTAACCATTAATTTAATTTGTGTAGGCCACAGACTACACCATTATTACATCTGGAGAATATATCTGAGTTTACAAGACTTTAAGACTTAGTGACACAACCGTTACACGTCATAGCGACACCAGTCATTGAATACATTGTAAGTTTTAGTAGTTAATAACTTTAGATGATTTAACAATTCAATGTTTTACATTTAACATGAGTTCCCTTACAAGACTTAGGGTCTTATCTGTCTTTGACAAATACGGGACATCCATTATGTGCGTACTAACATAAGAATTGTGGGAAATTTTACCCATCATATCAATATTATCATTTAAGAAATGTATTATTTCTATATCATATCAAAATCATAGCAGAATCACTATAGATTCATTATACATCTTGATCCTAGATGACAATGCCACTAGGATCACGTACACCATAGGGGGCCCTATAGGTGCCTACGTAACTTTGTGCATGATCTCTCAAGGATCCAGAAGCTTCTAGAAGGATTTCTTAATTAAAAAACTATTGGAACATTAATCAACATCCGGTAGAGATTATAAATCGAATCCTTAATAAGAACAGTAGTACTATCAAGTACTACTTATAATCTTTATATCCTATATCTAATTATATTATAATCACATCTTATCTCAATCATATGTCTAGACAGTAAAAATAATCAATCAATATTCATTGAAAGCTACCCCTCTCAAGGGAGAGGGAGGGGTATCTCAGGAACAAGAAGCGCCCACCACACTCCACGGCCAGAACCCGTTTGTTTACTAAGGAGTGAGAACATACAATAGTGCCTTAGCGAACGTTACTTAGCTCAGGACACCTTATCGAATTATCTTTATCACCAGTGATTACTTTCTACAACTGGGGAAGTACCTGGACAATATCTACAAGGAAAATTCCTTGAACATTTATATCAAATAAGAGTGTATAGTGGAGCACACAGTGACACTGTCTCCACCGCCACCCTCATCTTTTGTGCAACTGCAATTAAGGACAATCACGTAGCTATGCTACTAGAACATCAAACAGCAAAGCTGTAATATAAAATATCGTGCCTAAACTCATGACAAGAGAGTTATCCAGTCTGGCACACTTTGTCAGACAGGCACCCAGGCATTCAGAGAAGTATATTGAAGGTTATTTAGTATATTAATTGACCAATTGTATGCTTGTGTAACTTTGATATATCCTATAGTCTGTCTGTCGGTTATAGAGCGAGGCAACGCCTCATATTTCAGTAAGTTTATTAATATTGTAGTGCAGCAGTTGAATCTTTAAGCCCCAAACTTCATGAGTGTCCATTGTGTGAGAAAAGATTCAGTCGAGGTAAACAAATCCTCATGAGTGTCCATGGTATGGGAAAATATTCAGTCAGGCTGACTGAACTTCTTCATATAAATCTACATCTATATATATCCTTGAATATATCTGCATATATCCTTGAATATATAAATTAAGTTAACAATTGCTTGCTTAGTTATCATATAAGTTCATTTAATTAAATATAATTTCTAGTACTTAGTAACAGTACTTAGACTACATTTAAGGTGATTTATCATACTTATACAATTTAAATTGTTGTTTATAGTACAAGAATATATTGGCTGTTAATAGTTATGGTGCTAGGCTAGACTTTGTATGTTTAAATCCCTGATTTAAACAGAACCAGTTTTCAGTCATAGAACTGAATTTATTAAATCTTATCCTTGTATAAAATACAAGCTGATGTGAGATACCTGTCTACTGGCGGACTGTGGATCTTCAATCAGCCTATCAACTAATTCATTCACCCCACCTGTCCCTTACAGCCCACAATCTGTCATTAAGAAAAGAGGAGCTAGGATTTACGACCCTAGCTAGAGACTTTAGTTGAATTAATTTGCAGACAGTAATTTTTAATTTAGTTCAGTACAAGTCCCTGGTAGTTTTCTCATATCAATCCCAGCAGGTTTTTCCCACAAGAATAACTTCGGAATGGGTACGTCAGCACTCAACATTGAACTGCGACCCGAGTTCCCCCCCCCCCCCCTGGGAGTTATGTTGGAAAGTTCCAACACTAATACATCCTTATTGTATCATAATACATCATCACTATTGTATACTAAGCATAATATCTACTAACCCTACTAACTGTAGTACTAATATAAATTAATATTTTCCTATCCGCTGATCATTTACTAAAATTCTCCCCACATCGAGGGCAGTATTGCGTCAGATAATATCCAGGGGCCGGATTCAGAAAGGTACTTACGAAGGTTTTTCCTCTTAGCTAAGAGCGTTTTCCGTCTTAGCGCCTTCATGGCGGCTACGTCGGTATTCAAGTAACTACACTAAGTGGAAAAACCTTCGTAAGTTCATTCCGGGATTTAAGTGTGGTTTCGACCACTCGTAGCTTTACGTAAACTGGATATAAGTCATTTTTTCTCTACTACATAACACTGGGATCGATTTATGATATTGGACAACCCGTTCTCACAAATTTAATAAGTCAATATTGACTTATTAAATATGTACATAGTTGACATACTTAACATAATAGTTTCCCTTGAAAAGCTTCATAGAAAACACCGACCTTACCTAACCTACTTAGTATGTTAAGATAAGCATCTTATTGCTTCGTAATTACTATTATTACCTAACCTATACCTATAATAGGTTAAGTAGCAATTGTAATTACGAAGCTATAAGATGCTTATTTTAACATACTAAGTAGGTTAGGTAAGGTCGGTGTTTTCTATGAAGCTTTTCAAGGGAAACTATTATGTTTAGTATGTCACCTATGCACGCAACTAATAAGTCAATATTGACTTATTAAATTTGCGAGAACGGGTTGTATTGGAACATGACCAAAATATTATAGCTGGTGAATCTAGTGAAGAGGAGTCCTTCGTGTTAGTTATATAAGCATTTTTTTGTCTATAAATTTTGCAAGTATTTACCTCCTTAAAATTTTCTTAGATTAAGGACCTAAAAGAAACGCTGCGCGTGCTAGTGGTTTTACAAGACTGTAATTACCATAATTGTATCCTCACATTCCTTATGTACATTCTTGTATATGCATAAATAAATAAATAAATAAATAAATAAATAAGCATTCTCTGCTTGAAACTTGAAGTAAATATGTGTTTGATGATAGTAGAATTAGTTTTATAATAGCAAGATATTATACCCGTAGTTATTAAGTAAATAAACACTGGTGAACATGAAATATGAGAGAAGGTGATGAGCCCTGCCTGATGGGATCATTTACTATCACCAAATGCCCCTGTTCACCTAGTAGTAAGGTTGTACCTTAGCTATACATACCCATTTCTAATTTATTTAGTTTGGTTTTATTTTGAAATTAAATCTGGGTGAGACATAAAATAAAAATATGCTGCACAAATGATGTTTGGTAAGGAGAAGGGTAAAAATGTTAAAAACTTTATTCATTGAATCATTAAATACTTAAAGCTATAATTATGAATATATAGACTATTAAAAAAGAGAGAGGGAAGTAGGGGTCCAAGACCTCTTCCTGTTATACAATTTGGGTGTGGAACAAGTAATTATCAAAAGAAGGCACCATGCCGGGAAGGCTATGTAGCAGTAAGGCAGTGAGGTGAGGCAGCTACTTATTTGAGAAATGCTTATTTTATTTACCTTATAAGCTGAGGCAACTTATTTTATTTGAGGAATACTCAGCTAATTCCTCTACATTTAGCATGGAACAAATTTGTGTCCAAGACCTCTTCCTGTTACGCAATTTGGCTGTGTGTAACCAAACTAGAAGTGCTCTACAAATCGAGGGACCCAGAATGTGCAATGACCTCCCGAATCATGTCAAAGGCTGTACCTCTCTCAACCAGATTAAGTTAAACCAAGTACTGCTTAATTAACTCCATGTAACCTAACTTACCTCCTAAATGTCAACCCATGTCTTGCTATTTTTTAAACAACGCTGTTCACCAACATGTGCAATTGCTGATTTATGCTATGTTAACCCCCCTTTTTGTATTTTTTATTCCTTCTTTCAACACAATTTATACCTAATCCCGATTACTATTAAGTTTTAGTCTGTTTTTTTTCCCACACCTTGCCCGAAATGCTATGAGTATTAGTGGCTTTAGGTATTGTATGTACTAGCTCTGTCTATAAATCCAACATTATGTTTGTCAGTCAACTGTATGTACTTTTCCTGAATAAAATGTATTTATCATTTATATTTTAATCAGTAAGTATTAAAAGAAGGCACCAAGCTGGGAAGGCTATATAGCACCATTGTGTGTAACAATAAACCAAATTTTTTTTAACAAATAATGCACCTGTATGGTAAGACAAATCCTGTCAGCTGTAAAAATATTGATGCAGTTATTTAAATGAAAAATATAATGAAAGAAATATTACTGGTTTATTTTTATCCTATCTTTTTGTACTGTACAGTATATCCAAGGAAGTGAAAAATTGAGACATAATGCACAATTTAATGAATGATTAGCATGGATTAGCAGTTCAAAAGAAATATGACTGTTACATATCAACATAAGATCTTAATGATCCATGGTCAACATGATTTAATAAGGATAATACAGTACTGTATTTGTAATAATACAAACTATAATTTAAAATCTTTATTACTGATTTTTTTTATTAAGAAGATTAGGTATACACAGCAATGTGCTGCTACCCTATTCTATATGGAATATTACACAGTGTAGATAAAAAACTAGCTGTAAGTTTATCTAATACTCCCATCTCACAGGATGGTTAGACATACAGTACTGTACATGGAATCAATTTAGAAAATACCAGCCTCAATACAAAAAACAAATCAACTCTGACTAAACAACTCTTCCCGATTTTCACAAGAGGTAAGCACTGAATCATGGAAACATTATATTATAATTACTCTTACCAGTTTCTACAAGACTCCTCTCAAACAATGTATTTTTAAACATGTTTAGGTATACACAGCAATGTGCTGCTTCCCTATTCTGTATAAAGGACCACACAGTGTAGATCAAAAACCAGCTATAAGCTCATCCAACATCCTCACCTCACAGGATGGCCAGTCATACATGGAATTAGGAGAGAACAAAATACTTAATGCTGATCTATTAGCCTCCACTGGCAAAATCTGGGTGCAGCACAAGAATATCTTCCAATATTCCTGAGTGTATGAAGTAATTACAGAGCCCAAAATACCTCATACCATTTGGTATGAAGTCACTGATAACAGGGCAATCACAGATATAGTGTTGGAGAGTATGTTCTCTCAAGTAGGACTGAAAACAGATGTTTTTTTCTACCAAGAGGGCTATAAACCCATGGAACCGCCTACCCGCTGAAGCCGTAAATGCCAAATTCCAGCTAAAAAATATCAGTAGACAATTGGCGGTTCCTTTAACAAGCCGCCGGCTTTCTGTCCTCTTCGAGGCCACTAGATAGTTAGTGGCCCTTGGGTAAATTCAGTAAATATATACAATAATTGTCAGCGCATCTTCCGAGCAACATGGACAGCTACACAGTATCTCTAAGAATTACGTAGGTAAACAACAAATGTAACATATTTGTTTACTACAATGTCGGTGCTGGCTGTAGAAGTTGAAAAAACATTGTTTTACTTCGAAATATACTAATTTTATAAGAAAATTCGACGTAAATAGGAGGCAGTAGAGCTCCGATAAGCCAGCGCTAAATCTTCAATATGAAGAATGTTGCTGCTCTCTGATTGGCCAAACGAAACACAGTAGTGACCTCTATCGGCACGCAGGTGAACCAACAATTTTCTTCCTAAGTGGACCTTATTGAATCGCACCTAAGCATCTTCTTAGGGCGCACTTAGGAACCTTCGTAGCAAACCCACTTACGAAGAAATACACAGCTTCCTGAATCTAGGTCCAGCAAGACATAATTATTGCCAACATGCCAGAGAATTGAATAATATTCTCAACTTTTATCAGTATTCTTTATGAAAATTAATACCTGATAATATAACAACTAATGATTCAATAACAACGAGTTATTAACTAAAATATCACTATATAACAGTTTATCTGTTATATTAAACCGTCATGGAAGAAACAGAACTTCTCTCCATTTCTCGTTCAATAAGAACACTGTTCATAATTATTGTTATTCAGCGAGAATGGAAACAATATTTAACTCCCTATAATTGCAACCCAATTCTCATTGACGTATTAAGTAGAGTAATTACAAGGAAAATAATTTTCCATTTCTACTAATATGTTGCGCATGCGCGAGAGAGGGGTAGAGGAAGGGAGGAGTCGGATGCCTGAGCTCCATGCGGTTGGACGACACTTAGACAATGTGGCGGCCATTAGTCCAGGGAGAGGCGAAGCTTTCATCAATTACACGATAGGCCCATGCTATTAATCGGCCTTGGAGTGTGCAACTACTCCATTAACGATCCAAGGATTGCATCGGTGGACAACCAGCAGGTTAAGTGTTCTAGTATTTTTATAGGAGCTCTCTATATTATTACTGTGCACTTAGTCCATCGTTACGTTATAATACCTTCCCTAACGCCATGTATGTCCGCAAAGAATTTAATTTGTCTCATCCATTGAATCGTAATGACATAATCTAATTTGTGTAGACAATTTTTACATTCTATTGGGTTTCCAGCGTGTGTTGGAGCTGCTGTGATAGCAACAATTTCCCACGCTATGCTAGTGGATCACGTGTTCCAGCAAGTCCCAGATGACGCCATCTCGACACCGCACCTCTGTTCACTGTTACAGCTAAGCAGCTGAAATTATTCTAATTTACTTACTATTTACTAATGAACGGTTGAAACCTAATAATAACTTGAGATTATATTTCATTTACGTGATTTAGGAAGTCAAGTATAATTTCATAGCCTCATGAACTTTAGATGAGAACAATCTTCTGATTTAATCATTATACAATATATTCTTCCTACTAACCAAATTATCAAATGTCTATTTTATTTATATCTTAGTAAGAGTTACTAACTTTTTTCGAGGAAGAACCAGCCTCGATGAACCGTACCAGGAGTACTCAACTTCTGGTATTAACCCTCCATTTGTGAAGTTTGGGAAAGTTTACCTCTTGAATAGTAATTTTATCTATAGTCCATTAATATTCAAGGAATAATTCTTAATAGTCACATTATCCACAGGCACGGATATTTCAGTCCTTTTCTATTGCTTATTTATCTGTTTCCCTTTTCAGTAAAAATAGGGTGGTACTTCGAGTAATTTAAGTCAATCAATTAAATATCAATATATTGAGAGTTAGCTTTCCTTCATGCCATGTGTAAACCGTTTTTCATTCATAAACAGGGGGTTTGGCGGGTGCATGGAATCACTTTTGCATCTTTGGAGGACGGGCTGGACAAGTGTTTTACTGACGAATTTTATTCGAACCACAATGCTATAAATGCTTCACCCACGTACTACAAATACAAATAATTGCCAACAGAACCTAAAGACCTAACCTTTGCCTATATATGCACAATATGCTAATTTATTATAATATTAATTTATAAATGAGAAAATTCCTGTTTTGAATGAGCAGCATGTTAAAATTTATGAATGCGTCTGTAGGCAACCACTGGATGTAATAAACTTGAGTCGAGGATGGGTTGTAAATACAAATAATCTCCAACAGAACCTAAACACCTAACCTCCGCCTAACTATACATAAAATTTTTTGCATAGTAATATTAATTTATATATGAGAACAAACTCGATTTTAATGCACATGCAGTATGTTAAAATTTATGAATGCGTCTGGGGAGAACAGATGCTGCTTTAAATAGCCTAGTTATTTATTTATTTATTTATTTATTTATGTATATACAAGAAGTTACATTGAGATTGTGAGGATACATAATATGGTAATTACAATCTTGTAAAGCCACTAGTATGCGCAGCGTTTCAGGCAGGTCCTTAATCTAAGAAAATTTAAAGTAGGTAAATATGTGCAAAATTTATAAACAATTATAACAGTTGCAAGGCAAGAAAAAAAAAGATGAGAGAAAATTGTAGGTGTATTAAAACACATAGATTGCTCAGATTGATTGCAATGACAGCTTGAATGGTACTTGACAAAAATTGGTAGGTACAATACAGCATATGGCTAGCACATAAAAGAAGACAGCAATGAACACAATGATAAGGTTGTTTGGGTTAAGTACATAAAAATTGGGAGATTGGGTAACAATAGATACAGAGCAAATTTAAAGCTCAGTGTAGGAAACTAAGAAGATGAAATTAGGTACTTTTTGCTTTTGCTCTTAAATATGGCAAAAGTTTGACAGCTTTTCAATTCACTAGGGAGTGGGTTCCATAGACTAGGTCCCTTAATAATTATCACTTTCGCCACTCAGTGGCGCACGAGCGCGTCAAGTTTTGTTCGGGTTCCGCAAAGCTGACTCTGACGGGAGTCACGAGAATAAATATTTGTATAAATTCCAATTTCGATCAGATCTACTTGGGGATAGTTTAGAAATGTTTGCCATGAAATTTACGTTCTCTCTAATAGCCGAAGAGCTTATTTGGGGAGAACGGCATGGCAGAGAATCATCGTGGTAAAACAATTGTATTACTGACACAACGAGTATGATCGACGTAGTTTTTATATTTGTTGCCGGTCGAACGCATCCTTATGGGATGTTTTATACTTATGTTCTTTTAGAACATTCTATTGCGAACACATTGGTACAAAAATGAAATACGTACATCGAAAAATAATGTCAGGACAGTGAATTGAATATACATATTTCGATGCGGTTTCGCCGATATGCCGCCGCGGGTAACACTTCGGCCACTTCCCACACTCTTGTGGGTCGGTTGCGACATTGATTCTATATTTATATGCATATGGCCATGTAGAGAATTTTATTGCAATTTCAGTGATACCAAAATTTACCCTGTAGGACAAGTATGAAGTTGACAACCCTGAAAATAGTAGAAACATTTCGTTGCTGTAGTTTCGCGGAAGTGTTTGCATAGAGTGTTTACACAGATTAAGTTTGACCCTGGGGATATCAAAAAGATATTTATTTCTGGTGTGGTGATTATAGATCCTATTACATCTGTCCAGGGAGAGTTTCAGAGCATGGTTTGCATTTAAGAACAGGGGTTTTGTAAATGTAGTTGACACAAGAGAATGTGTGGAGGGAGTTAATATTTAGCAAGTTTAGGGATTTAAACAAGGGAGCTGAGTGTTGTCTGAAAGCAGAGTTAGTTATTATTCTGATAGCAGATTTTTGCTGGGTGATGATGGGCTTAAGTAAGTTTGCAGTGGTAGACCCCCATGCACAGATACCATAATTAAGATAGGGGTAGATTAGTGCATAATATAGTGAGAGGAGAGCAGAGTTAGGAACATAATATCTTATTTTAGAGAGTATACCAACTGTCTTAGAAACTTTCTTAGTTATGTGTTGAATGTGGGTGCTGAAGTTGAGTCTCTTGTCTAGGAATAGGCCAAGAAACTTGCCATCATTTTTATTACTGGTGTTAATGTTGTCTATCTGTAGCTGAATTGCATTTGATGATTTGCTTCCAAATAAGATGTAGTAAGTCTTTTTTATGTTTAATGTTAGTTTGTTAGTTGACATCCATAAGTGGACTTTTTTTAATTCATTATTCATAACATTATTTAGTGTATGTGGGTGGAGTCTGAATAGATAAGGGTAGTATCGTCAGCAAACAATATAGGTTTAAGAATATTAGAGACATTAGGCAGATCATTTATATATATATATATATATATATATATATATATATATATATATATATATATATATATATATATATATATATATATATATGTATATATATATATATATATATATATATATATATATATATATATATATACATATATATATATATATATATATATATATATATATATATATATATATATATATATATATATATATATATATATATATATATATATATATATATATGCGAACAAGCCTGAATGGTCCCCAGGACAATATGCAACTGAAAACTCACACCCCAGAAGTGACTCGAACCCATACTCCCAGAAGCAACGCAACTGGTATGTACAAGACGCCTTAATCCACTTGACCATCACGACCGGACAAAATGAGGTGATAGCCGAGGCTATTTGAACCACCCCACCGCCGGCACTCGGATAGTAATCTTGGGCATAGCATTTTACCAAATCTCCTCATTCTTTGGGGCACACGTGAGGAACACAAATGCGAACAAGCCTGAATGGTCCCCAGGACAATATGCAACTGAAAACTCACACCCCAGAAGTGACTCGAACCCATACTCCCAGAAGCAACGCAACTGGTATGTACAAGACGCCTTAATCCACTTGACCATCACGACCGGACAAAATGAGGTGATAGCCGAGGCTATTTGAACCACCCCATCGCCGGCACTCGGATAGTAATCTTGGGCATAGCATTTTACCAAATCACCTCATTCTTTGGGGCACACGTGAGGAACACAAATGCGAACAAGCCTGAATCGTCCCCAGGACAATATGCAACTGAAAACTCACACCCCAGAAGTGACTCGAACCCATACTCCCAGAAGCAACGCAACTGGTATGTACAAGACGCCTTAATCCACTTGACCATCACGACCGGACAAAATGAGGTGATAGCCGAGGCTATTTGAACCACCCCACCGCCGGCACTCGGATAGTAATCTTGGGCATAGCATTTTACCAAATCACCTCATTCTTTGGGGCACACGTGAGGAACACAAATGCGAACAAGCCTGAATCGTCCCCAGGACAATATGCAACTGAAAACTCACACCCCAGAAGTGACTCGAACCCATACTCCCAGAAGCAACGCAACTGGTATGTACAAGACGCCTTAATCCACTTGACCATCACGACCGGACAAAATGAGGTGATAGCCGAGGCTATTTGAACCACCCCACCGCCGGCACTCGGATAGTAATCTTGGGCATAGCATTTTACCAAATCACCTCATTCTTTGGGGCACACGTGAGGAACACAAATGCGAACAAGCCTGAATGGTCCCCAGGACAATATGCAACTGAAAACTCACACCCCAGAAGTGACTCGAACCCATACTCCCAGAAGCAACGCAACTGGTATGTACAAGACGCCTTAATCCACTTGACCATCACGACCGGACAAAATGAGGTGATAGCCGAGGCTATTTGAACCACCCCACCGCCGGCACTCGGATAGTAATCTTGGGCATAGCATTTTACCAAATCACCTCATTCTTTGGGGCACACGTGAGGAACACAAATGCGAACAAGCCTGAATGGTCCCCAGGACAATATGCAACTGAAAACTCACACCACAGAAGTGACTCGAACCCATACTCCCAGAAGCAACGCAACTGGTATGTACAAGACGCCTTAATCCACTTGACCATCACGACCGGACAAAATGAGGTGATAGCCGAGGCTATTTGAACCACCCCACCGCCGGCACTCGGATAGTAATCTTGGGCATAGCATTTTACCAAATCACCTCATTCTTTGGGGCACACGTGAGGAACACAAATGCGAACAAGCCTGAATGGTCCCCAGGACAATATGCAACTGAAAACTCACACCCCAGAAGTGACTCGAACCCATACTCCCAGAAGCAACGCAACTGGTATGTACAAGACGCCTTAATCCACTTGACCATCACGACCGGACAAAATGAGGTGATAGCCGAGGCTATTTGAACCACCCCACCGCCGGCACTCGGATAGTAATCTTGGGCATAGCATTTTACCAAATCACCTCATTCTTTGGGGCACACGTGAGGAACACAAATGCGAACAAGCCTGAATGGTCCCCAGGACAATATGCAACTGAAAACTCACACCCCAGAAGTGACTCGAACCCATACTCCCAGAAGCAACGCAACTGGTATGTACAAGACGCCTTAATCCACTTGACCATCACGACCGGACAAAATGAGGTGATAGCCGAGGCTATTTGAACCACCCCACCGCCGGCACTCGGATAGTAATCTTGGGCATAGCATTTTACCAAATCACCTCATTCTTTGGGGCATACGTGAGGAACACAAATGCGAACAAGCCTGAATGTGAATGTGTCCTCACGTGTGCCCCAAAGAATGAGGTGATTTGGTAAAATGCTATGCCCAAGATTACTATCCGAGTGCCGGCGGTGGGGTGGTTCAAATAGCCTCGGCTATCACCTCATTTTGTCCGGTCGTGATGGTCAAGTGGATTAAGGCGTCTTGTACATACCAGTTGCGTTGCTTCTGGGAGAATGGGTTCGAGTCACTTCTGGGGTGTGAGTTTTCAGTTGCATATTGTCCTGGGGACCATTCAGGCTTGTTCGCATTTGTGTTCCTCACGTGTGCCCCAAAGAATGAGGTGATTTGGTAAAATGCTATGCCCAAGATTACTATCCGAGTGCCGGCGGTGGGGTGGTTCAAATAGCCTCGGCTATCACCTCATTTTGTCCGGTCGTGATGGTCAAGTGGATTAAGGCGTCTTGTACATACCAGTTGCGTTGCTTCTGGGAGTATGGGTTCGAGTCACTTCTGGGGTGTGAGTTTTCAGTTGCATATTGTCCTGGGGACCATTCAGGCTTGTTCGCATTTGTGTTCCTCACGTGTGCCCCAAAGAATGAGGTGATTTGGTAAAATGCTATGCCCAAGATTACTATCCGAGTGCCGGCGGTGGGGGTGGTTCAAATAGCCTCGGCTATCACCTCATTTTGTCCGGTCGTGATGGTCAAGTGGATTAAGGCGTCTTGTACATACCAGTTGCGTTGCTTCTGGGAGTATGGGTTCGAGTCACTTCTGGGGTGTGAGTTTTCAGTTGCATATTGTCCTGGGGACCATTCAGGCTTGTTCGCATTTGTGTTCCTCAAGTGTGCCCCAAAGAATGAGGTGATTTGGTAAAATGCTATGCCCAAGATTACTATCCGAGTGCCGGCGGTGGGGTGGTTCAAATAGCCTCGGCTATCACCTCATTTTGTCCGGTCGTGATGGTCAAGTGGATTAAGGCGTCTTGTACATACCAGTTGCGTTGCTTCTGGGAGTATGGGTTCGAGTCACTTCTGGGGTGTGAGTTTTCAGTTATATATATATATATATATATATATATATATATATATATATATATATATATATATATATATATATATATATATATATATATATATATATATATATATATAAGAAGTTGTATCATTGATGGTTACACATTGGTGTCTGTCACTAAGATAGGATCGGATGTAGTCAAGGGCAAGGCCTCGGATTCCACAATGCTGGAGTTTAAGTAAGAGGTGGTTGTGATTAACAGTATCAAAGGCTTTTCTTAGCTCAATGAAGAGTCCAATCGGAAACTCATTTTTGTCAAGGGCTGAGTAGATTACGTCAAGGAGACTAATGATTGCATCATTGGTGCTTGCTAATATACTGTACCTATAATTTTCTCTCATCTTCTTTTTTTTTCATTCCATGTAATCTGTTATCATTTTTTTGTCTATAAATTTTGCAAGTATTTACCTCCTTAAAATTTTCTTAGATTAAGGACCTGCCCGAAACGCTGCGCGTGCTAGTGGCTTTACAAGACTGTAATTACCATATTTGTATCCTCACATTCCTTATGTACATTCTTGTATATGCATAAATAAATAAATAAAATAAATAGGTAGGAATAGAGCTGTTTGTAAATAATTTTTTCAAATATTTTTGATAGAATGGGGAGATTTGATATTGGTCTATAATTGTTTATGTCCGCCGGATTGCCTCCTTTATGGACTGGCGTTACTCTTGCTTTTTTTGAGGATATCAGGGAAGGTGTGACACTATAGATTTGTTGAACAGTAAAGCTATGGGTGGGGCAAGGGCATGGGAGGCTCTCTTGTATACAATGGACGGAATTTCACTGGTGTTCCTTGCCTTGGTTTTTAGAGAGTGTATGATGGACACAACATCTGCCGGGCTGATTGGTGAAAGGAGAAGAGAGTTTGGATAGCTGCCTGAGAGATATGTGTTAATATGTGTCTGAGTCTGTGGGATTTTGCTGGCAAGATTAGCACCAACCGATGAAAAGAAACTATTAAATTTATCTGCCATTTCTAAGTCAGTTGACGGTATATCCCTATCCTTGTAGAGTTTTATTTGATTATGTGAGTGTTGTTTAGTTCCTAGGATACTAGATATTGTTTTCCAAGTGCTTTTCATGTTGCCTTTTGCTTCATTGAATCTATTCACATAATATGCAAATTTTGCCTTTCTTATGATATTGGTAAGCATTGATGAGTACCTTTTAGCTACTTCCTTTGAAACTAGGCCAATCCTAAGTTTCTTTTCATATTCATGTTTCTTGTTGATTATGTTGAGAATGCTACTTGTGAGCCATGGATTGCTTAATCTTTTGTCAGTTACTTGCTTGGTAAGAAGGGGACAATGAAGGTTGCAGAGGCTTAGAGTTTTGGAGAGGAAGAGGTTAGCTAATGAATTTATATCCTGGGTATTATTGAATTCAGAATCCCAGTTAACATTGTGAAGTGCATTTGTAAGATTGCCTAAAGCTGATTCACTGTGTAACCTAAATGAAAGTGTCTTGCTTTTTGGGGGTGTTATGTCCATGTTCGCTATGAGAAAGGTAGGATAGTGGTCAGTTGTTCTGTCGTAGATTATACCAGGTACAAGGGGAGCTGTTATGTTTGTTCATATGTGGTCCAAGGTAGTGGTTGATGTTTGAGCCTAGTGTGAGGACGGGTTGGATAGTTAGATCCTTGTGTTTCCCGCTCCCTGTTTTGATGGCTCCCCATCTTTTTGTGCCTCCCTGAATGTCAATGGGCTTCGTTCTCTGGCCACTCAGATGGGTCTGGACTCGATGCTTCATTGACACATGGTTGACATAGCTTTTATTCAGGAGTACAATGTCCGGGATGTGAGCTTGTTGCAGGGATTAGCTGATAGGTTTAGAATTTTGTTGATTCCTACCAGATTATTATAAGGGTGGTACGCTAGTTCACATTTCCTAACGGGCTCCGATTTCGGTGTTGCACACGGATATGGATGAGGGCAGGATTCTGTTTGTGTGGATTTCGTATCTATGGTCAGTAATTCCTTTGTTGAATGTTTATGCGCCTTCTGGTTCTGCTCGGCACCAGGAGAGGGAGGCTTTTTTTAATATCGAGGTGTGGCACTTTCTGCGAAATGATACTCAATTGATGGTTTTTGGGGGTGATTTAAACTGTGTTACATCGGCTCGGGACTGTAGTAGTCCGATATCTGTAAATGCGTCCCCAGCATTGGTGGAAACTGTGTTGTTGTGGGTTTAAGAATGCGGCTATGATTCAGGGGGAGCTTTGGAATTTACTTATGTCTCTTGTGTTTCGTGCTCACTAAGGATAGGGTTTATATTCATAAGTGGGAGGAAGCAGTGCACTCCTTTCGAACAGTTCCGGTTACTTTCTCTGACAACGGTATGGTGTTTGTGATGGTTGGTGTTCGGAGTCAGGTGCGGGTGGGGAGGGGGCTTGTGAAAGCTCAATTGTAGTTTGCTGCAGTGTCCCGACGTCCATGAACTGGTTCGGGTTCGATGAGCTTCGATAGTCTAAAGAAAACGTTGTTTCCCTTGTATTTTGGATTGGTGTAAGGAGAAGTTTAAGATGATGTTTATTGTATAGATTTTGTTGTGTAAGACCAGATTCGTGAGATTGGAGGAGGAGATGGCCGCGGGGGTGCAGGTCCGAGCTAGGATGGTGGAGCGGTTGTTTGGGGAACGTATTTCACAGTTCTTGCTCTGAAAAGAGGAGGATGATCGTTAGTCGGTGTTGTTGACTAGTTTTCGTATGCCTGATGGTTCAGTTTTGTCGAATACAGATAGTGTGCTTTTGTATTCTTGACGGAAGCTTGAAGTTCTTTATAGGAGGGTCGAGGGGGAGGGGGGGATAGGAGTATGGAGGAATTTTTTCTTGGATTTTGTTCTTGAGGGTTGTCTGTTGGACTGCTCGCTTTTTGGAGGGCACGGTTGGTTGTACGGAGGTCTGGGATATTGCACGGTCTTTGAGAAAGGACCAGGTGCCTGGGTTTGCTGGACTGCTGACGGAGTTTTATGTATCCTGCTGTGATATTATTGGAGCTGATTTCATAGAGGTTATCGCTTAGAATTGTGGGGCTCTATTCTAAGCCTAGCAACGCGTGCTTTACTAATTGGCGTCCGATAACGCTTCTCAATCAGGATTACAAGATCATATTGAAACTGTTAGCGAATCAACTTTAGTCAGTGGTGATCCTGCTTTCATGGGATCAGTTTTGTGGGATGCCCAGAAGGTCGTTGTTCCATTGCCACACCTTGGTCCGGGATCCGATTGTCTATCTGTTGCAGACTGGGGGTTCGGCAGCTTTGATAAATCTGCACTGGTCCAAGTCCTTGTGTGGCCATTGATATATTATTGTGGATTTTGGAGAGGCTTGGCGTTGCCCCCCCCTTCCCCCCCGGTTTATACTTTGGGTTCATATTTGTTGTATGAAGGGTGATGTAGTCGAGTGTGAGTGGATGGGTTGTTTAGTACTACGTTTTCCATTGGGCGCTCGGTTCGCCAGGGTTGCCCCCCCCCCCCTGTCGATGCTTTTGTATGATATATTTCAGGAACTGTTGTTTCGAGCGGTGCAGGCCAGTGGCTCTATCGTCTCCGCATGGTTGCCCAACGGGTTTAACCTGAGAGTGGGTGGGTATGCCGATGATACGACATGTTTGTGGTTACAGTGGATTCGGAGGTCTGTGCACCACGTGCAGGACGTGGTGCATAGTTTGGAGCTGGCCACAGGTGCTGTCATCAATCGTCAGAAATCTTGTATTAGGGGGTTGGGTAGTTGCGCTGGTCGGGAGTCGTGGGAGGGCTCGTGGCTGCCGGAGGTGCGATCAGTTCGTATGCTGGGTACCACATGGTTTGTTTCTTATGAGGAATCATTGTTGCATAATTGGGTGGCGGTTGCTCCCTCGGTGGTGGCGGCGGTGGGGATGCTGTCCAAGAGGGTCTTGACGATTTTTCAGCAAGCACTAATCATCTGTTGTCGAGTTCTTTCTAAGGTATGGTATTTAGCCCATTATTTCCCATTGAGCAGGGCCCGTGCGCTGGATTTAGAAAATAATGTTTTTCGGTATGTGTGGTGTGGCCGCTACCACCCGATGGTTCGCAGGTCCTCCTTGTGTCAGGGTCTGGCGGAAGGTGGGATAGTGCTGGCTGATGTGTATGTAAAGTTGATGGCTGCTTTTTGGGTGATGTTTCGTAGGGTGCTTGAGTTAGGGGATGGTCTCAATTCCTTGACTCTGTACTTTAGTTCGATGCGGGTGAGTTATCTAATGGAGGTGCCGGTCTGTATGGACGTAGCTTTCGTCACGCCGTCGGTCTACTCCTGTGCGGTACTCATTCTTCGCTCCTTATCAAGGTATCATGGGTATGTCTTTTGGTTGACGGAAGGTGTATCGGGTTCTTTTGGGTCGTGTGGCCCACCGTGTGGAGGGATTGTACCCGGTATTTGATTGAGGGGCGGTGTAGGGCTCTCTGCGGGCGCCGTTTCTGGTCCTTAAACAATGGGAGTTGATGTTTCGATTTCTTCATGAGATTCTGGCTACCAATGAGCGGTTGTTTAAGTTAGGTATTGTGGGCTCAGCTGGTTGTGTTCATTGGGGGGGAAGGCCGAGTCCCAATTTCGTGTGTTTTACTTTTGTCGGCGAGTTTCTTGTTTGGTAGATTGGGTTCGGGGTATGAATGTAACCTTCTGTGGGTCTGATTTGCGGGTAGATTTGCTGCGGCTTTTCCTCTTGTCGTTTCCGGAAGGGAATAGTAGACTTTTATCATGTTAGGGATGTTTGTGTCGGACTACATCTTTTGTTTGTGGGTTGGTTGTTAGAAGGGTACAATGTGGCTGAGATATTGGGGTTCTTGAGGGGGTAGGCTGCACTACACGCAATCCGTCCTCGACTCAAGTCCATTACATCCAGCGGTCGACCCCACAGATGCATTCGTAAATTTTAATATGCTGTTCATTCAAAACGGGAATTTTCTCAAGTATAAATTAATATTTTAATATATTAGCATATTGTGCATATATAGGCATAGGTTAGGTTAGGTGTTTAGGTTCTGTTGGCGATTATTTGTATTTGTAGTACGTGGGTGAAGCATTTACTGCGTTGTGGTTCGAACAAAATTCGTCAGTGAAGCACTTGTTCCGGATATGTTCGAACGTCAGCAGTTGTGAGTCGTGTGTAAACCGCTTTTCATTCATAAACAGGGGGTTTGGCGGGTGCATGAAATCACTTTTGGATCTTTGTTTGGAGGACGGGCTGGCATTTCAACCCGTCCTCGACTCAAGTCCATTACATCCAGCGGTCGACCCCACAGACGCATTCATAAATTTTAATATGCTGTTCATTCAAAACGGGAATTTTCTCAAGTATAAATTAATATTATAATATATTAGCATATTGTGCATATATAGGCATAGGTTAGGTTAGGTTAGGTGTTTAGGTTCTGTTGGCGATTATTTGTATTTGTAGTATGTGGGTGAAGCATTTATAGCGTTGTGATTCGAACAAAATTCGTCAGTGAAGCACTTGTTCCGGATATGTTCGAACGTCAGCAGTTGTGAGTCGTGTGTAAACTGCTTTTCATTCATAAACAGGGGGGTTTGGCGGGTGCATGGAATCACTTTTGGATCTTTGTTTGGAGGACGGGCTGGGTGGCTACAGCAAATCGAAGGTTCTTGCTCGGTGGTTCACGGCGGCTTATGTTGCTGCTGCTCAAGTCTTATAGGGTTTAGCAGGTGGCGGCGTTAGTCGTTGTATTGTTTTCTTAACCCGTGGGTTGAGGCTGCATCCTCACCCTTAAATGATTATATGGGTTTCCATAATCCTGTTATTTTGATTGGATGTTTGTGTGAATCGGCTGATGTAGGTTTTATTGTGTTAGGCTTTGTTACTGGACCCTTGAGTTGGGTGTCCGCCCTTGCTTGTCATGCTGCTGGGTGGTGTCCAGCCTTGCCATGAGAACTGCAATATATTTTTATTATTGCCATTGTGTGGGCTGGTCCATTTTCTTTATTAGATTTCCCTTGTAGGGAATTATTATGATGGTATGTTTTCTGTATTTGTTACGTATCTTGGTGGGTGGTAACGGCCTCCGTTAGTTGAGGACCATTGTGTATGTTATTATGTCTTATGATTTCTGTATATACTGTTATGTGTTTTTAGTGCTCTGTTTTTACGGTACCTTATATGTGTTCCACTAGTGTGGTTGTTGTGGTACCTTGTGTGTGTTCCACTAGTGTGGTTGTTGTGGTACCTGATCTGTGTTCCACTAGTGTGGTTGTTGTGGTACCTTATGTGTGTTCCACTAGTGTGGTTGTCGTGGTACCTTATTTGTGTTCCACTAGTGTGGTTGTTGTGGTACCTTATCTGTGTTCCACTTGTGTGGTTGTTGTGGTACCTTATTTGTGTGGTTGTTGTGGTACCTTATTTGTGTTCCACTAGTGTGGTTGTTGTGATACCTTATCTGTGTTCCACTTGTGTGGTTGTTGTGGTACCTTGTGTGTGTTCCACTTGTGTGGTTGTTGTGGTACCTTATCTGTGTTCCACTAGTGTGGTTGTTGTGGTACCTTATCTGTGTTCCACTAGTGTGGTTGTTGTGGTACCTTATCTGTGTTCCACTAGTGTGGTTGTTGTGGTACCTTATCTGTGTTCCACTTGTGTGGTTGTTGTGGTACCTTATCTGTGTTCCACTAGTGTGGTTGTTGTGGTACCTTATCTGTGTTCCACTAGTGTGGTTGTTGTGGTACCTTATCTGTGTTCCACTTGTGTGGTTGTTGTGGTACCTTATTTGTGTGGTTGTTGTGGTACCTTATTTGTGTTCCACTAGTGTGGTTGTTGTGATACCTTATCTGTGTTCCACTTGTGTGGTTGTTGTGGTACCTTATCTGTGTTCCACTTGTGTGGTTGTTGTGGTACCTTATCTTTGTTCCACTTGTGTGGTTGGAGTAAATTTAGTGCGCGGCTACACGCCGTGCCCTGGGAACCGGTGTTTTGTATTAACGTTGTGTATGTATTTTTTGTTTGTTTGTGTATTTGTATGGTGAATGCTTGAATCTTGTTTTGGTTCACTGTTTCTCTCACTGTGTCTGGTGGTGTTTGTGTACCGCAATGTTCTTTAGTAGCTTTCCTTTAATTGCATTTATTTTATAATTTTATATTAAAAAAAGGGTTTACTATTCAGAATCACCCCAAAACGCTGTGACAGGTGTTTATTTTCTTTTCACATAATGTGTAGGTTGTGTTTGGCCTGTTTTCCCCTATTCTGCATTCCATTATATTTGTTTACATAATGGAATGAGATACATAATCAATTCGCCATGTATAGCTACACTCACTCACTTTGTCATGATCATTTTGGAGGTCTATACAGTCTTCTAATTCCCAAACTCCCTTCTCCAATGTTGCATCATCTGCAAACATATAATGTTGTATGCCCTCTAGCAGATATCCATTTACATAGTTAATACACATTACTATTGGTAGTGAACTATATGGTACTCCGCTGGGGACATTTCCAGTCAGATAACTTTCCTTTAATTACTGATCGCATTTGTCTTTTAAAAGGCTTCTCATCCATTGTGAAACTTACAAATGTGTGCAACTACCCTGAATTACGCTTCAAAAAAAAAGAACTAAAACATCAGAATTTAAATATCCATCATAGTTTTTAACCTTCAGGTCAATATTGGCAAAATAGGAGAAATCTCAATTTTCACCTATGGTCATATTTCCCGTATAAAAAGATGGAATTTAAAACTTCAAATATATGCAATCACCCTGAATTACAGTAAAAAATAACGGTCACGAGTAATATTTCCAATATGAATCGAATTTTTCAAAGTAGAGGTCAATTTGGGTAAAATGCAAAACATCTCCGTTTTCTATTACGTCCATTTCTATATAAAAACTCCGCTTCAAACCGTGTCCAATCACCTCCCAATCCAATGTGTCCAGTCACATTTTTGCGCAATCATAATGCGCAAAAATACCACTCGAGTATAATATATTATGATGATTTACCTAATAGAGACTTTAGGGTCTTCGTAGTACAGTCGGGTTCGTTCCCGACTCACAAACGGGAACTCCGAGAATCACCTAATGCATCTGTTCACCGCATCCTGGGGAGGGTCAGTAGTTCGACCCTGCGGTGAGAGGGGGGACCGATGTATAAATATATACATCGGATGTATAAATATACCAGTGTATAATATATTGGCCAAATATGCCAATGTATAAATATACTCTGGCTGTCTGTCCCCGACACAATGGATTATTAAAATAAACTAACCATACAAGGCAATGAACTCGACTTTATACCTTGTGGAGACTATACTTTAAGAATTAGTTTAATTAGAGACGTTAGTCTTGACCAAAAATCTGTATCTTTTACTCTAAAATTACAACACCTCTTCATCAACTATTTCGACTAAAGTTCCAAGTAGGATTAAGTTCACTGGTACAGATGGAAACACCAGGTTTCTCTCTATAGGTCAGTGACAAAACTACAAATCTCAATATTCTCGATTTTGGCTGCAACAAATATTTAGCCTTATACCTGCAAAGGGTTAAGACAGCACAGGATCGGAGCAAATGGAAAGACTTGCTGTGGTTGCCAAAAACTAGAAAAGTTATGTATAATAAATGGCTTTTCCGGAGAAAGATTATATATTTTTTGACAAAAACTGTTTAATTGTTCCAGTTGCAAACAATAAGGCACATGTTTACTCTCACTCAGAATACACACAACTGATACTGCTGATATACGCACGTGTAAACAGACTTTTAATTAACGATGGAAAATTAAAATGCACAATAACCAAAAAGGACACGAGATTATACATACACAAGTAACTGACAGATGTCCCTTTTGATTGGTAATAAAATTATAGGCAAACATTATTGCAAGGCAAACAGATAATAACGGAGAGATGATAACTGTAGGATGAAGTCGGATGTGTTCGTTAACATAGTCCACCACTTTTGCAACGTTGGAATCTTCTAGAAATTTATGAATGAATGTCAGTCCTAGCATCAGTTGTTATCCCAGCACAAGCTATTGATCCTAGCATCATTTTAGTATACTAGGAATACTATCAGAAGTGTATGTCCTAGCGGCACTCAGTTGGAGGAGGAAGCGTGTAGCTCTGCAATGAGAGAAGAAAATATATATTAATATTTTGGTTGTGGTAAACTACGACCATATAAATAATAAAGTTGAGTCTCCTGAACCAGTTGCACCTCTTCCACCTATTGCTTCTCACCTTTCACAGCAACGTCTACCATTTTTTACAAACTCCTCACTGCACCAGAGTTTTCAGACAGTATAGTATATTAGACAATCAGCAAAACAAACTACATACCTTGATAAGGGAAAAACGATGGAAGAAGAGTACGGTAATTTGTCAATGTCAAGATAACTTGCATTAGTATCGAAGAGCATCACCAAATGGCAGCTAAAGTCAGCTTAGTGTTTGTTTCACTTGCGAGTCCGGTTGACTCACATGGCTGGCCCCAAGACGCTCTTTTGTAAAGACCATCATTGTTGTCTAACATAGGAGGAGTTAACGTTACTTGGGACATATATTGTCTTTATCTTATGGGGTGGGGGGCAGGTAGCTTCCTTAGTTTTATTTGTCATTACTTTTCACGATTGTGGTTCAGTTAAGAAGAGAGAAGACGGGTAATACCCTGAATGTATTTCAGATTTATCTTTCCTGACATCATCTTGTTTCCTGTTTCTGCAGCAGAGCTATCGCCCTATAGTGTGGGCATCAGTTGCCCCGGTGTCTGAATAATACTTGGGTCCTCAACCAAGACTTGTTGAGGGGAGATTCTAAAGGTCCTTGTGCACACAAGTAATTATCAAAGAAGGCGCCAAGGCAGAAGTCAATGTAGCACCGTCTGTGTCGCAAGATTTTCAAACGGAGCATGATATCACTCAAGATGCCAATACGAAAACAGAAGGGGGCCTAAGGTGAATGATATCAAGGTATCGAATTCACCAAGGATTGTAATCAGAGACAACGACTCCTAGAGAGATTAGGAAAGGAAGACACACGAACAGCCAGAAAATCAGGGCAATCGACAAGGAGGTTTAAGGCTGGACATGGACAACGCAGTTTGGACAAGAGAGAGCAGGACGTTGTTCCATTAAGTGACCTTAAGTCAGGTAGGTGTGCCTTGTGTGCATACTTTGTTTTGTTTTCAGTATATTCGTGCTTCGTCGTGCCCTGTGTAACGATGTATCTTGCTCGTTTATACGATTCCACTTGAGTGGACGATATGGATTCGTGGGATTGATATCAGTGGAACCGTCTACTTTTTCCTCGTTTGTACTTTCTTGAGTTGGCCCACGCTCCCCTTGTGTCCGGTGCGCCTGGACGTTTATTAATAAATCACCCATATAGTTCCCATTGGGATTGGGTGGCTGGTTAACCAAGCATTTTTCATAATAAAGTTTTGTATGTTTTGGGATTTTCTGTATCATTTGATTCGTTAATGCAAGCAGAATTAACTCGGTTAATGCTGTTTGCAGCTTTCAGGAAAGCAAAATTTGCTGTTGCTATTTGCCTATGTTGGCTGAGCCGCCCTCCAGGATGACAGCTAAAGACACTTATTGTACTCCATCCAGACACCTCAAGGTTTCGGCTTTTGCAAGTCTTCAATTGTGGCCAACACTGTGGGAGGCGAGCCTCCTCTTTTTTAAGAATCCTGAAGTTTTGGTATACTGACTTGAGTTAAATTCTTAGTTTTACTGTCTGGGGCTGGGAGATCGGCTGGCATCTTTACTTGCCTCTGCCACCGCATTTGATAAGGGTTATTAAACAACCTTGGCCTCAGACTTCTGCTGTTTCTGACATATTAGCGGTGGATCCTTGTGGGGTAAGTGACGGTATTGTAGAAGCCTAGTCCCTTCTTCTGAGTTCGTCCATTGTGTTTGTGAAACGATGGGAGTTCCTTTCCCGTCGAATCGAACTTTCCCATCATCAAACCCCATCAAGATGGTTTCTCATCACCCCCCCCCCCAACTTTTGTTGGAGGGGGGGGGGGGTCATGGTTTTTATAGAAGGCATTTATACCCATCCTCCCTAGGTTGTAATAGCGGGCATCTCTACGCCTCCTCTTTCCCTTTGTTGTGAGGGAAGGGTAGGGTTTTAATAGAGAGCATCTCTTCTCCTTCTCTTTCCCTTTGTGGGGGTGAAACGCCATAAATTGTTTTATTTACGATATTCACTGAAACAATTAGAGTCAGTCCAGGAATTGTGTGGCGACGGTCTGTCGGTCCTTGAGAATAACAGTCACACTTTTTAATGCGCTAATGTTTACATGTTGGGTATAGGTCAGGTTGTGTCAGGTGTCCTTGTCCTCTACTATACTGATACCTGCAGACAGTGTTGTGATCTTTCCCTAATACAAGCCCCTGTCTAGGTGTGATAGTAAGATATTTAGAGCTGTGTGCTGTACACTTTCGAGCTGTGGGTTGAAGACGCTATTACAGTGTTGGCTGCTGGGATACCTTTCTCAGCTGTTCGTCCCCCAAGCTCTGTGGTCCCGGCCTCTCACCCCTCACTGGCCAGCCTTTCATCTTTGTGCTTCTTTATTACTCTCTCTTTCAGTTCAAAGTTGGTTTTCGTCACCAAGGCGCAGTTGGGTATTTGCTCCGGAAAGCTACCGAAGACCAGCCCAGAAATCAAACATTTAAAGTCATGAAATTCGCTTGTTTGGGCGGCCTCGTTTGCTCCCTGTTCCTGTAGTTGTTCCCTGTGTTGTTCGGGGCTGCTTTAAGGCGGCTCGTAGTATGTTGGCATTCGGCAACCTACTTCTTCCCTTGTTTCCTGTTCTCTCTCATAATGACACTCAATTTGTCTTCGTTCACAAGTACTTCCTGGGCAGTATTTACCGATTATGAGGTTGCTCTAGGATCCCTATCGCCACTATGAGCTCACCAGATTATTTTCCTGTGTCTGGGTGGGTGGGAACAAGTCCAGAGGTGTGACGGGTCAGTAGTGCCGGGGCCTGGCCAGCTATTTAGGCCGCCCAAAAAGGGCCATTTCGTTACATTCAACCCATAATTATACATAAGCTCTAAGAGATCTGTAAGTACAATTTCGGTCTAGCTATAACGTAGGAGTGTTATGAAAGAATACATGAATAGTTCAAAAGCTACAGAGCAAAATCAATTTGTACTGAAACTGGAAACTATTCCAGTAATAAAAATGTGATGCAATACATTTTAAATAAGACAAATTTAATTATTAAAAAACTATATTTTATTGGAAAGTCAATTCATTTAATTTCATTTTTTATATTTAAGTTATAAATATTTAGCAGAATAAAAAATAGCATTTTGTTGTTGAGGAAAGATGAGGAAGGAAAGACAACCTGGAACGATGGACTGACCTTTGAGATCTGGAACTCTGGCTGATAGTAGTCATAGAGACGCACTGTGCCGGGCTTGACCTCCTCCACCTCTATGTCTCTTATTACACGGAAGTTTGCACAAGTGTCTTTAGCAATTAATTCTTCAATATAGAAAGCTATCTTGCTGCCATCTACATCATATCGCTTTATATTTTTATCCTTTTTAAGAAGTTCCTTCAGATCATCTTTCTCTGGGATGTAACCGGAAATGAGATTGACCTCAATGACGGCCATATTGGACTTGCCGTCCGGGAGGCGGTAGGAGGCGCACACAGTGATGCGCTTGGTCACGCACTTGTCATCCGGCACGGTGTTTGTGTTGACGGTCATGTCGAAGGCGTCACTCGCCTCAGCCTCAGGAATGTTGTACCGCAGAACAGCCTGAAACAAATTGTTAATGCAATAATTATCAGAATGCACTAAGCCTGCATGTCAATTGTTACAATATCGTAGCTCATTACTTGGCTTGCCTTTGGCCTCGTACACGCCAACTTCCACCATGAGAAGCTGGCAGTCAATACCACCTTTATGAACCTTTGGCCTCATACTCGCCAACTTCCACCATGAGAAGCTGGTAGTCAATACCACCTTTATGAACCTTTGGCCTCATACACGCCAACTTCCACCATGAGAAGCTGACAGTCAATACCACCTTTATGAACCTTTGGCCTCATACTCGCCAACTTCCACCATGAGAAGCTGGCAGTCAACACCACCTTTATGAACCTTTGGCCTCCTACACGCCAACTTCCACCATGAGAAGCTGGTAGTCAATACCACCTTTATGAACCTTTGGCCTCGTACACGCCAACTTCCACCATGAGAAGCTGACAGTCAATACCACCTTTATGAACATGAGAACAAGAATTAAGGACGTTGCAGAAGGACTATTGCCTCACTCGTGGCAGCTCCTGTTTATATTCACCCAACCTCTTCTATCTATGTCTATCCTACGCTTGAAACCATCAAGGGATCCCACGTCTAATATGTAACCTGGTACTTTGTTCCACAAATCAACAACTCTGTTTTCAAACTAGTATTTACCCAGGTCTTTTATAAATTTAAACCCATTCAATTTATATCCATTATTTCGTGTTCTATTTTGCGTTGATATATTTAATAGCTTATTACAATCCTCCTTGTTACGCCCATTCATTTCTGTCACTCCTAACTCTTCACTTTTCTACCGAATGTAAACTAAGTTTTTCAACCTTTCTGAATATGGAATGTTTCTAGTTTGTGGGATAAACTTAGTTATCCTTCGCTGAACTCGTTCAAGTGAATTAATGTTAATCCTAAAGTATGATGACCAAAACTGTACTGCATAAATCATACATTTATATACAAATTGTTTGGCTTTAAATATATACTAACCATGACCCCCCCCCCAGATATTCTTTGTAATAAACTGCTAAAAATAAACAAAACAAGAGTGAAAGTAATTTAGCGAAACATGGTCTGTTCTTAGTGAAACTACATTGTGTTTCATTTATTAATTTATGTTTTTAAAGACACACAAATGAATTTTGTGATTATAATTTCAAGCAATGTACCTACAATGAATATTAAGCTTGCTTCTATCGCTGTGAGCACACAGCCACAGACATACGCACACGCAACCAAAGACATATGCACACCCATATGACAGCAGCGTACTCTACACTGGCAAAAGTTAGAACATCATTCAGAAACCTAAGCGAGAAGGCTTTTAGGGCACTTTTCACTGCCTACGTTATCTTGAGGTTATCTTGAGATGATTTCAGGGCTTAGTGTCCCTGCGGCCTGGTCCTCGACCAGGCTTCCACCCCCAGGAAGCAGCCCGTAGCAGCTGTCTAACACCCAGGTACCTATTCACTGCTAGGCAACAGGGGGCATCAGGGTGAAAGAAACTTTTTGCCCATTTGTCGCTGCCTCCACCGGGGATCGAACCCGGAACCTCAGGACTACGAATCCGAAGCGAAGTCCACCCAGCTGTCAGGCGCCCCATTGGTACGTGAGACCAATCTTAGAGCCCCCCACCTGAAGAAACACGTAAGGAAACTGGAAGTTTGCGACGAGGCTCGTTCCAGCGTTAAGAGGAATGGGGTATGAAGAGCGCCTGAAGGAACTGAGCCTTATGACACTAGAAAAAAGAAGGGAGAAGGGGGATACGATAGGAACGTAGAAAATACTTAGGGGAATTGACAAAGTGGAAATAGATGAAATGTTCCCACGTAATAGTTACAGAACGAGGGGACATGGGTGGAAGCTGGAAAATCAGATGAGTCACAGAGATGTTAGGAAGTATACTTCTAGCGTGAGAGTAGTGGGAAAATGGAATGTTCTTAAGGAGCAGGTTGTGGAAGCAAACTGTATTCATAATTTTAACACTAGGTATGATAGGGAAATGGGACAGAAGTCATTGCTGTAAACAACCGATGGCTAGAAAGGCGGGATCCAAGAGTCAATACTCGATCCTGCAGGCACAAATAGGTGAGCACAAATAGGTGAGTACAAGTAGGTGAGTATAAATAGGTGAGTACACACATGCACATACACACGCACACACAGCCAAAGACATACGCATACCCAATCACAGACATATACACACGCAGCCACATACACTTCAAACCAGGTAAATGTAAGGTAATGAAACTAGGGGGAGGAAATAGGAGACCAGACACATGATACAGAATGGGAGATGAAGTCCTTCATGAAACGGACAGAAAGATCTAGGAGTTGATATCACACTAAACCTGTCTCCTGAAGCCCACATCAAAAGAATAACATCGGCAGCGTATGCGAGGCTGGCTAACATCAGAACTGCCTTCAGAAACTTGTGAAAGGACTCTTTCAGAACCTTGTATACTACATATGTAAGACCATTCCTGAAGTATGCGGCCCCAGCATGGAGCATGTACCTTGGATGAAACTGGAAAAAGTTCAGAGGTATGTCACTAGACTAATCCGAGAACTAAGAGGCATGAGTTACGAGGAAAGGCTGAGGGAACTGCACCTCACGTCGCTGGAAGACAGAAGAGCTCGGGGAGACATGATCACCACATACAAGATTCTAAGGGGAATTGACCGGGTAGACAGAGATAGATTATTTAACATGGGATGGTGCACGCACAAGGGGACACAGGTGGAAGCTGAGTACCCAAATGAGCCACAGAGACATTAGAAAGAACTTTTTCAGTGTCAGAGTAGTTAGTAAATAAAATGCATTAGGCAGTGATGTGGTGGAGGCTGACTCCATACAGTTTCAAATGTAGATATGATAGAGCCCAGTAGGCTCAGGAATTTGTACACCAGTTGACTGACAGTTGAGAGGCGGGACCGAAGAGCCAAAGCTCAACCCCCGTAAGCACAACTAGGTGAGTACAACTATCGCGGGGGCCTGATAGCTGAGTAGACAGCGCTCTGGACTCGTAATTCTAGGGTCCGGGTTCGATCCCCAGTGATGGCAGAAACAAATGGCAAAGTTTCTTTCACCCTGATTCCCCTGTTACCTAGCAGTAAATAGGTACCTGGGAGTTAGACAGCTGGTACGGGCTGCTTCCTGTGTGTGTGTGTGTGTGTGTGTGTGTGTGTGTGTGTGTGTGTGTGTGTGTGTGTGTGTGTGTGTGTGTGTACTCACCTAGTTGTACTCACCTAGTTGTGCTTGCGGGGGTTGAGCTCTGGCTCTTTGGTCCCGCCTCTCAACCGTCAATCAACAGATGTACAGGTTCCTGAGCCTATTGGATTCTATCATATCTACACTTGAAACTGTGTATGGAGTCAGCCTCCACCACATCGCTTCCTAATGCATTCCATTTGTCAACCACTCTGACACTAAAAAAGTTCTTTCTAATATCTCTGTGGCTCATTTGGGCACTCAGTTTCCACCTGTGTCCCCTAGTGCGTGTGCCCCTTGTGTTAAACAGCCTGTTTTTATCAACCCTGTCGATTCCCTTGAGAATCTTGAATATGGTGATCATGTCCCCCATAACTCTTCTGTCTTCCAACGAAGTGAGGTTTAATTCCCGTAGTCTCTCTCCTCGTAGCTCATACCTCTCAGCTCGGGTACTAGTCTGGTGGCAAACCTTTGAACCTTTTCCTGTTTAGTCTTATGCTTGACTAGATATGTACTCCATGCTGGAGCCGCATACTCCAGGATTGGTCTGACATATGTGGTATATAATGTTCTGAAAGATTCTTTACACAAGTTTCTAAAGGCCGTTCTTAAGTTAGCCATCCTGGCATATGCTGCTGATGTTATCCTCTTGATATGAGCTTCAGGGGACAGGTCTGGCGTGATATCAACCCCCAGGTCTTTCTCTCTCTCTCTGACTCTTGAAGTATTTCATCTCCCAAATGGTACCTTGTATCTGGTCTCCTGCATCCTACCCCTATCTTCATTACATTACATTTGCTTGGGTTAAACTTTAACAACCATTTGTTCGACCATTCCTGCAGCTTGTCCAGGTCTTCTTGAAGCCTCAAGCTGTCCTCCTCTTTCTTAATCCTTCTCATAATTTTGGTGTCGTCAGTAAAAATTGAGAGGAATGAGTCTATACCATCTGGGAGATCATTTACCTTTATCAGAAACAGGATAGGTCCAAGTACAGAGCCCTGTAGGACTCCACTGGTGACTTCGCGCCAATCTGAGGTCTCACCCCCTCACTGTAACTCTCTGCTTCCTATTGCTTAGGTACTCCCTTATCCACTGGAGCGCCCTACCAGTTAATGTGTGTATTGTGTGTGTGTACTCACCTAGTTGTACTCACCTAGTTGTGTTTGAGGGGGTTGAGCTCTGGCTCTTTGGTCCCGCCTCTCAACCGTCAATCAACAGGTGTACAGATTCATGAGCCTATCGGGCTCTGTCATATCTACACTTGAAACTGTGTATGGAGTCAGCCTCCACCACATCACTTCCTAATGCATTCCATTTGTCAACCACTCTGACACTAAAAAAGTTCTTTCTAATATCTCTGTGGCTCATTTGGGCACTCAGTTTCCACCTGTGTCCCCTTGTGCGTGTTCCCCTTGTGTTAAATAGACTGTCTTTATCTACCCTATCAATCCCCTTTAGAATCTTGAATGTGGTGATCATGTCGCCCCTAACTCTTCTGTCTTCCAGCGAAGTGAGGTTTAATTCCCGTAGTCTCTCCTCGTAGCTCATACCTCTCAGCTCGGGTACTAGTCTGGTGGCAAACCTTTGAACCTTTTCCAGTTTAGTCTTATCCTTGACTAGATATGGACTCCATGCTGGGGCTGCATACTCCAGGATTGGCCTGACATATGTGGTATACAAAGTTCTGAATGATTCTTTACACAAGTTTCTGAATGCCGTTCGTATGTTGGCCAGCCTGGCATATGCCGCTGATGTTATCCGCTTGATATGTGCTGCAGGAGACAGGTCTGGCGTGATATCAACCCCCAAGTCTTTTTCCTTCTCTGACTCCTGAAGAATTTCCTCTCCCAGATGATACCTTGTATCTGGCCTCCTGCTCCCTACACCTATCTTCATTACATTACATTTGGTTGGGTTAAACTCTAACAACCATTTGTTCGACCATTCCTTCAGCTTGTCTAGGTCTTCTTGAAGCCTCAAACAGTCCTCTTCTGTTTTAATCCTTCTCATAATTTTAGCATCGTCCGCAAACATTGAGAGAAATGAATCGATACCCTCCGGGAGATCATTTACATATATCAGAAACAAGATAGGACCGAGTACAGAGCCCTGTGGGACTCCACTGGTGACTTCACGCCAATCGGAGGTCTCACCCCTCACCGTAACTCTCTGCTTCCTATTGCTTAGATACTCCCTTATCCACTGGAGCACCTTACCAGCTACACCTGCCTGTCTCTCCAGCTTATGTACCAGCCTCTTATGCGGTACTGTGTCAAAGGCTTTCCGACAATCCAAGAAAATGCAGTCCGCCCAGCCCTCTCTTTCTTGCTTAATCTGTGTCACCTGATCGTAGAATTCTATCAAGCCTGTAAGGCAAGATTTACCCTCCCTGAATCCATGTTGGCGATTTGTCACGAAGTCCCTGTGTGTGTGTGTGTGTGTGTGTGTGTGTGTGTGTGTGTGTGTGTGTGTGTGTGTGTGTGTGTGTGTACTCACCTAATTGTACTCACCTAATTGTGCTTGCGGGGGTTGAGCTCTGGCTCTTTAGACCCGCCTCTCAACCGTCAATCAACAGGTGTACAGGTTCCTTAGCCTATTGGACTCTATCATATCTACACTTGAAACTGTGTATGGAGTCAACTTCCACCACATCACTTCTTAATGCATTCCATTTGTCACTCACTCTGACATTCAGTTTTCACATGTGTCCCCTTGTTCGTGTACCACCTGTGTTAAACAGTTTATCCTTAGCTACCCTGTCAATTTCCATGAGGATTTTGTAGGTAGTGATCATGTCTCCCCTTACTCTTCTGTGTGTGTGTGTGTGTGTGTGTGTGTGTGTGTGTGTGTGTGTGTGTGTGTGTGTGTGTGTGTGTGTGTGTGTGTGTGTGTGTGTGTGTTTACTAGTTGTGTTTATTAGTTGTGTTTTTGCGGGGGTTGATCTTTGCTCTTTCGGCCCGCCTCTCAACTGTCAATCAACTGTTTACTAACTACTTTTTTTTTTCCTACACCACACACACACACCCCAGGAAGCAGCCCGTGACAGCGGACTAACTCCCAGGTACCTATTTACTGCTAGGTAACAGGGGCACTTAGGGTGAAAGAAACTTTCCCCATTTGTTTCTGCCTCGTGCGGGAATCGAACCCGCGCCACAGAATTACGAGTCCTGCGCGCTATCCACCAGGCTACGAGGCCCCTGTGTGTGTGTGTGTGTGTGTGTGTGTGTGTGTGTGTGTGTGTGTGTGTGTGTGAGTGTGTGTGTGTGTGTGTGTGTGTGTGTGTGTGTGTGTGTGTGTGTGTGTGTGTGTGTGTGTGTGTGTGTGTGTGTGTGTGTGTGTGTGAAAATATTAGTAGTTTGTAACTGTTGATTGATTGACAGCTGAGAGGTGGGCCGAAAGAGCAGAGCTCATCCCCCGCAAACACAACTAGGTGAATACACACACGCAGCCACAGACATACGCACACAGAGCGACAGACACACGCACAGACATACACTCACACAGCGACAGATTTACGCACACACAGCGACAGACACATGCACACACATATGCACACACATACGCACACACAGCCACAGACACACGTACACAGACACACTATCACTGACAAGCATCCCCTGCAAAATACTTGAAAGAATAATTAGGCTAAGACTTGTTGAGCACCTGGAGAGCATTGGGTTTGTAAACAAGCACCAACATGGGTTCTGGACAGGTAAATCATGCCTAACAAACCTTTTAGAATTCTATGACAAAGTAACAAGGATAAGGCAGTACAGAGAAGGCTGTGCAGACTGCATATTTCTTGACTGCCAAAAGGCCTTTGATACAGTACCGCAGGAGTACACAAACTTGAGAGGCAGGCAGGAGTAAGCGGAAAGGCCCTAGTATGGGTGAAGAACTACCTAACAGGAAGGAGCCAAAGGGTAATGGTAAGGGGCGAAAAGTCGGACTGGCGAACAGTAACGAGTGGAGTACCTCAAGGATCGGTGCTGGGCCCAATCCTCTTTCTAATTTACGTAAATGATATGTTTACAGGAGTGGAATCCTACATGTCTATGTTTGCGGATGACGCAAAATTAATGAGAAGAGTTGTGACAGATGAGGATTGTAGGATCCTCCAAGAGGACTTAAACAGGTTGCAGAGATGGTCAGGGAAATGGCTACTGGAGTTCAACACTAGTAAATGTAAACTTATGGAAATGGGATCAGGTGATAGGCGACCAAAGGGACAGTACACAATGAAGGAGAACTGCCTACTTGTAACGAATCGAGAAAGAGACCTGGGAGTGGATGTGACACCTAATCTAACTCCTGAGGTACATATAAATAGGATAACGACAGCAGCGTACTCTACACTGGCGAAAATTAGAACTTCATTCAGAAACCTAAGTGAGGAGGCTTTTAGGGCGCTTTACACTGCCTACGTGAGACCAGTCTTAGAGTATGCCGCACCATCATGGAGCCCCCACCTGAAGAAACACATAAAGAAACTAGAGAAGGTTCAGAGGTTTGCGACGAGGTTTGTCCCAGAGTTACGAGGGATGGGATATGAGGAGCGTCTGAGGGAACTGAACCTTACGACACAAGAGAAAAGAAGGGAAAGAGGTGATATGATAGGAACATATAAAATACTTAGGGGAATTGACAAAGTGGAAATAGATGAAATGTTCACACGTAATAATAACAGAACAAGGGGGCATGGGTGGAAACTGGAAACTCAGATGAGTCACAGAGATGTTAGGAAGTTTTCTTTTAGCGTGAGAGTAGTGGAAAAATGGAATGCACTTGGGGAACAGGTTGTGCAAGCAAACTCTATTCATACTTTTAAAAGTAGGTATGATAGGGAAATGGGACAAGAGTCATTGCTGTAAACAACCGATGGCTGGAAAAGCGGGATTCAAGAGTCAATGCTCGATCCCGCAAGCACAAATAGGTGAGTACACGCACACACATACACTCACACAGCGGCAGACACATGCACACACATACGCACACAAAGCCACAGACACACGCACACACATACACTCACACAGCGACAGACACACGCACACACACACTCACACAGCGACAGACACACGCACACACATACGCACACAGCCACAGACACACGTACACAGACACACGTACACACATACACTCACACAGCGACAGACACACGTACACACACATACACTCACACAGCGACAGACACACAGCTTGAGGCTTCAAGAAGACCTGGACAAGCTGCAGGAATGGTCGAACAAATGACTGTTAGAGTTTAATCCAAGCAAATGTAATGTAATGAAGATAGGGGTAGGAAGCAGGAGACCAGATACAAGGTATCACTTGGGAGATGAAATACTTCAAGAGTCCGAGAGAGAGAAAGACCTGGGGGTTGATATCACGCCAGACCTGTCCCCTGATGCTCATATCAAGAGGATAACAGCAGCAGCATATGCCAGGTTGGCTAACATAAGAACGGCCTTTAGAAACTTGTGTAAGGAATCTTTCAGAACATCATATACCACATATGTCAGACCAATCCTGGAGTATGCGGCTCCAACATGGAGTCCATATCTAGTCAAGCATAAGACTAAAATGGAAAAGGTTCAAAGGTTTGCCACCAGACTAGTACCCGAGCTGAGAGGTATGAGCTACGAGGAGAGACTACGGGAATTAAACCTCACTTCGTTGGAAGACAGAAGAGTTAGGGGGGACATGATCACCACATTCAAGATCCTCAAGGGAATTGACAGGGTTGATAAAGACAGGCTGTTTAACACAAGGGGCACACGCACTAGGGGACAGAGGTGGAAACTGAGTGCCCAAATGAGCCACAGAGATATTAGAAAGAACTTTTTTAGTGTCAGAGTGGTTGACAAATGGAATGCATTCGGAAGTGATGTGGTGGAGGCTGACTCCATACACAGTTTCAAGTGTAGATATGATAGAGCCCAATAGGCTCAGGAACCTGTACACCTGTTGATTGACAGTTGAGAGGCGGGACCAAAGAGCCAGAGCTCAACCCCCGCAAGCACAACTAGGTGAGTACAACTAGGTGAGTACACACACACACACAACCACAGACACACGTACACACGCACTGACATACACTCACACAGCGACAGACACACACACACACATACGCACACACAACCACAGACACACGTACACACACATACACTCACACAACCACAGACACACGCACACACAACCACAGACACACGTACACACGCACAGACATACACTCACACAACCACAGACACACGCACACACAACCACAGACACACGTACACACGCACTGACATACACTCACACAGCGACAGACACACACACACACATACGCACACACAACCACAGACACACGTACACACACATACACTCACACAACCACAGACACACGCACACACAACCACAGACACACGTACACACGCACAGACATACACTCACACAGTGACAGACACACGCACACACAACCACAGACACACGTACACACGCACTGACATACACTCACACAGCGACAGACACACACACACACATACACTCACACAGCCACAAACACACGTACACAGACACACTCACACATACACTCACACAGCGACAGACACACTCACACAGCCACAAGCACACGTACACAGACACATGCACACACATACACTCACACAGCGACAGACACACGCACACACACATACGCACACACAGCCACAGTCACACGCACACACAACCACAGACATACGTACACACGCACTGACATACACTCACACAGCGACAGACACACGTACACAGACACATGCACACACATACACTCACACAGCGACAGACACACGCACATACACTCACACAGCCACAAACACACGTACACAGAAAGACTAACAGAGTAAGCTCACCTGCAAGACAGCACATCCCTGGCCCTCCATAGTGATGGAGACCTTGGTGGGAACAGTGGGCAGCTTTACCAACTGCTGCAGCAGTTTGTTGTCGTCGGTGACGGTGAAGGGGTGTGCCAGGCCGCTAGCTGTCACCGTTGCCACCACGTTCAGAGGTCCCTGGTACAAGTGGGTCTCGTACAGTGCCAGCGCCTGGAGGGCCACCACCGTATCCTGCGTATTGGGCACAAAACGTCCTGTTAGCAAAGACTTTTTCAATTATGATTTTCCCCTAACATTCACGATGCTTCCTTTAACTGAAAATATGTTTCATTGTGTACCTATGTATCAGTTTCAGATTCAACACCATAGATTTGGAAAAGTTTCAGTAAACATAATTCCGTTGAACAATTACAAGTAATATATGTACAGGTGCAAGTATTGTGTAATGTCAATCACTTGCTTCGCACAATCCCCTCTTCATGCTGATATTCTCAAAGTACTTGTGTTTCTCATATTACCTAACCCACAGCTCTCACCATCAAACTACCCTAACTCTTACATTTGGTTAGCAATATTAATTTCTTAATTAGCTAAGGTTCCATTCGTTTTTAATATGCAGACAAATTTCACAAATGTAATATCCATCTTGTTCATACAAACATGTTTTGCAGTCAACCTTAAACGTTTTTCACCTAAACACTATCAAGACAACGAGCTAGTGTTGTCTCAGCAACACAACTCACAAAATACGGCCAACTTCTCACTGTTGCCACATCCCCAAGTACCGCTCCATTATGTAAATTTAATTAGTAGAATAGAGGGACCTCTTTAGTATTGTTTACAGTTATTCTAGACATGTGAGGAGATGTGGTGCGCCCGTCACGTCCCGAGTACAGGCAACACACACACCTGAAGCACCACCTGCAACAAGGCTAGTCCTGCCTGTGTGTGACGAGACATCCCAGGTACAGGCAACACCCACACCTGAAGCGAGGACCCAGACAGGAGTCGAAGGGGCTGATATTTTATCTGTATACTCAGCGAGAAATCCAAGTAACAGTGAACACCAACCAGTGGACGGGATAATTATCTAAGTGTAATTCCAGGAGGAGAGTTACACTCGTGGTATCCCGTCTTCCCAGTACTCATTGTCGTATAACACTTTCACACAACTTCGGTATAAACTTTATGCCTACATCATGCCTAGCTATCAGGGCGCCATTATGCCTGTCAGGCACCTGACAGCTGGGTGGACAGCACTTCGGATTCGTAGTCCTGAGGTTCCGGGTTCGATCCCGGTGGAGGTGGAGACAAATGGGCAAAATGTTTCTATCACCCAGATGCCCCTGTTACCTAGCAATAAATAAGTACCTGGGAGTTAGACACCTGCTACGGGTTGTTTCCTGGGGATGTGTAACAAAAAGGAGGCCTGGTTGAGGACCGGGGAGCGGGGACGCTAAGCAACGAAATCATCTCAAGATAACCTGAGAATAGATCATATATTTCACAAAACATGGCAGGCAACACGTGAATAACGAACGAGTTTCCTACTCCACTTAAGAGGAGAGCATGGATAAAGAACTCCAAAAGTCAACTACCGGTGGCAGGTCAGAATGTAAGGGGCCCCTCATGAAACATGGCAACCATCAAGACTATAGTGAAGCACTCGAGTCCCACCGCCAGTAACACCAGACCCCTGATTTCCTTATTTAAGGTTACAAATCCAACTCTAAACACAAATAACGGGAAGAAGACAGAAAAGCAGCACAAAACAGTGGCTTCCACTTATCCTAACACATCCCTAAAACACATGAAGGAAACCGCAGAATAAAGGCAAGGCTCAGACTCCGCCACTACCACCACCGAGGGAGCAACACCAGACAGCCGTCTACTGCGCCTTAACATCTGGAGCTTGCGGGGACTGTGGAACAAGGACTTAATACACTGGGGGTTCTGTGGTATAAGGACGTAATACACTGGGGGTTCTGTGGTATAAGGACGTAATACACTGGGGGTTCTGTGGCACTAGGGATTAATACACTGGGGGGTTCTGTGGCACAAGGGCTTAATACACTGGGGGTTCTGTGGTACAAGGGCTTAATACAATGGCAGTTCTGTGGTACAAGGACTTAATACACAGGGAGTTCTGTGGTACAAGGACTTAATACACTGGGGGTTCTGTGATACAAGGACTTAATTAATACACTGGGAGTTCTGTGGTACAAAGTCTTAATATACTGGAGGTTCTGTGGTACAAGGACTTATTATACTGGGCTGCTACATAGAGGACCGCCCAGAAATATGTTTTTCCGCTCCACAGTGCTCAACTTGTGTATATTTCTTTGTCAGTTTCTTTCATATCAGCATTTCTTTTGTTCAAAAGAAATTATACGAGTTCTTCTATTGCTAAAGAACATGAAAGTAAACAAAATTCTGCTAAATTTCCATGCAATAATTTTTTTTTTTTTTTTTTTTTTTTTTTTTTTTTTTTTTTTTTTAAATGCAAGCATGCGTAAATTGTACAATAAAAACAGAACAAATATAACAGAGAACAAAAGTACAAAGCACACACATGAACAATGACAAAGGAACAAATCAAGAGAAGACCAGCCAGAAGGGCTGACCACAAAACAAAAAATGCATATACAAACATAACACAAATATAAACACAGCGTAATACAAACATAAGGGAAACATAGAGGCAAGAAACATACAAAGCAAGTCTGCTAACACCTCAAACACATAATGCACACATAACAAAGAGCATACCCCAACAGCCTGAAGGGCACACAATATGACAAGCAAGCGCACACGACATCCACAACCGAACACACAAACGCACAGGAACCGCACACCCCCCCACTAGCCATACAAGAAAACCCACAATACAAACCGGAGCACGCAGGAACCGGGAAACAATACCCACCCCACCCACTCACATACACACCCCACAACCAGGCAACACAAAATACACAGAAATCACTTGCGAGGAACCTCGAGAGAAATGTACTTCTCCGGGAAAAGATCATGAGGATATTTCGCCTTGTAAGCTTCCCAGACTAGATCTTCAAGGTCGGTAGGGTTTTCGACCCCCCGCGCTCGAGCGGGTATCATAAACTCAGGAACATCTATATCTGGCGGCATCGGCCAATGCCTAAGGTCACTGACGCAAGTCGCATAACGAGGCTGGGGAGCGCCAACCACGCCCTTCGAGGAAGCAGATGACACCGGAGAAGCGGACGAGGGTCGCCGAGCCTGCCACGCCTTCGACATCGGAGCAGGCGCCGGACGCTGAGACGATAGCACTTCCACGGATACCGCAGGAGACATGGAAGGGACTGCAGGAAACGGAAGAGGCGGCAAGACCGCTGCCGAGGAAACGGGTAACGAGGAAGGGGCCACAGAACATCCAGAGCGAGCATCCTTTCTCAACATCACTACCAGGCCACCCCGCTCACCACCAACTACAGCAGGGGAAACCACCGCCCACGAAGAACCGGAGCCATCCGACGCAGGCAACGCACCTGAAGCAGGACCCACGGACACCGGACTAGAGGTTGAGGCCGAAACGCCGGCACCGGCATCCTCAGGCAAGTGTACCTCCGCCACCACCGTAGTGTGCACCACATCCGGAGCCACTCCACCGTCAACGGAAGGACGACACTCTTCGAATTCGCCAACATCAGCCCACGCAGAAGAACGCCGGGAACGCTTAGGCTCGGGCCGCACATCATCAGACCCGGAGGCAGACTCAGCGACCCGCGCAGCACCAACCGAGCGAACCGACGCACGCTGCAGCACGGCAGCCTCCTCAACCACACGGGGCACCAGGCCAGGCACAGGAGGGAATGCCGGAACCACCTCAGCTCCCAGCACAGCTGGAACAGACGGCGAGGGCGCAGGGACCGGGACAGACACAGCAGAGGAAGAACTGGAAGACGAGGGGTCTGAGCAAACGGCAAGCGGAAGAGGCTCAGGGACACCAGCTGGAGCACTAGGCGAGGACCCAACCTCCGGAGGAGATGCGGCAACAACAGGGGGCGCAACAGGCGGAGCAACAGCTGCTACAGAGGGCACCTCCTCAGCCGAAGAGACGTCCATACCCACCGAATCATCCCCCACAGGAAGGGGCGGAAAATCCTCCTCACTGAAGAGATTCACTGGTGCAACAGGAGGCGCAGAACAGTCAGCAGCCTGATGGCCCAAAAGACCACAACGATAACACGTCCGCGGCTGACGGACGTAAAACACCCGAACGTTGTACCCCATAAGGCGCACAGAGGACGGAATATCCGCCCGGAGTCTCATGCCCAGGGTGCGAATGTTAGACCTCACACCCTTAAGAGGACTAGAAGACACCACGTTCACTCTCACACTAACAACTGCGCCAAAACGGCCAAAATACCGCCGTAGCAGAGCCTCTGGAAACTCCAAGGGAGCCCCATGCACACTGATGTAAGTAAGTGCACCACTTCTATCCGAGAGGGTGACAGTGCCCGCACCATCCGGCAGGGGCAGAGTCCGCCCCTCGTATCGCCGGAGAAAATCGCGATACGCCACCTCCTCTGCAAACTTCACAATTGCCCTACGGGCTGTTACCAACTCGACCCCATAAATCGCAAACACAGGGACAGAGAGCATTTCACAAGCCAGGGCAATCTCCGGGTAACCAGCCCGCACAGAGAACTCTAGTCCCACAGACTGAGCCCGGACGACTGGGGGTAGAGGGACCCCCATCGTAACGCCACGTCAGCACAGGCGAGCAGAGACACACCCGCCCCCAACCAGCCGAAACGGGCAAACTACACCAAACTGCTGGAGCGCCGATGCAACACGTCCGCCCCTTACCGAAGCTAGGGCCAGACTCATGCAATAAAATGGTTGGTTGTATAGGCAAGACATGTTGGGTAACAATGATGGTTGTATAGGCAAGACATGTGGGTAACAATGATGGTTGTATAGGCAAGACATGTGGGTAACAATGATGGTTATATAGGCAAGACATGTTGGGTAACAATGATGGTTGTATAGGCAAGACATGTGGGTAACAATGATGGTTGTATAGGCAAGACATGTTGGGTAACGACGATGGATGTATAGGCAAGGCATGTGGGTAACGATGGAGAATACTACCTGTGTGGAATAGAATCCTCCTTGGCCATTCCTCTGCGCCGTGATCCACTTGACCACCTTCCTAGCCTGCTGCTCGTATTGTTTAGGGTCAAGGGTCATCATGGCCATGATGGCGTAGCCAGCTGTTTCCACCCCTACAGCCTTCGTCTTGCCTGATTATACAATACGTAATTGTTGTATGAAACATCAATCATTTGGACACAGGTAAAATATATCCCTGACCACAAGACACGTAGATAATATTTTTTTTTTCGCTTTGCCCATCAGAGCCTCGAACCCAGAACCAACAAAGCAGAAGACTTGTTCTACCAACCAAGCTACGAGCACCCACAATAAGGGAGGAGCTCAGAGAGACAGCTGGTTTCTCAGTCAGATACCAGTTGTGGTGCTTGTAGCCTGGTTGGTAGAACTAAAGTTGTCTGCTTTTGTGGCATTTGGTTCGAGGCTCTGATGGTCTACGTGAATGAAATGTAAAATAAATTAAAACAAATGCTGTAAACAATCATCTTAAAATTAAAATTCTATTTAAAACTTCTTTTTAACCGAACAAAATTTATTACGTGATTATTTTGATTAGGCTGCAAATATCAAGCCACAATACACGGGTTCTTTGATTAGATATATTTATATTGATTTACCTGTGTTTATTTTCAAATATAAATTATTCTAGGAGTTGCATTTAATAAAACAATAATGAATGACATTCATCTCAATTTTGTTTTACATTTTAGCTTTATTTAAGGCCTATCAAGCTCGCCTAAAATTATAACCATAACCACTTGTCAGTACAACCAGCAAGATTATTCAGTCGTAAGCAAAGTTAAAGAGAAAATAAATATAGTGCTTACGCACTTACTAAGGTAACACCTTATACCCTTCTTCCCCCGACTATACCTGGTCCCTTGGGCAGCTCCCAGTGAGTGGAGTTCTTTGTCACAACAGCTTGTTCCAGCAATTTCTGGAGAATTACTTCGGCTTCAGGAAGCTTAGCCAAGGCGAAAGCATAGGCTTTGAGCGCCATAACGTAGGGGTCAGAGGAGGAGTCTGCTTGTAGACACTGGGCAGCCAAACAGTCGGCCTGGCTGCATGACTTGTCATTGGCCTCCAGGAGAGCAATCATCACATAGGCTGTTAGAGGCACGGGAGAGTCACTTCCATCAATTCCTCCCTGTTAGAAATGTGATAACATATTGTTATAGGATCGCCTGAGTGTTGAACTCTACTGCATGTTCTTGCAAATTCAATCATCAGTTCCTAAAACATAACTTACTTTCAATTATTTCATTCTGAAAATTTTTGTCTGATCATTGTTTGTTGGTGGTCCTTGTTGGTGTCCGGAGTCAGGTCTGGGTTGGTAGAAACTTAATTGTTGGTTGTTACGTTGTCCGCGTACATGTGCCCAGTTTTGGGTCTGGTTGGTTGGGATCCTTGCCTGGAGGGCTGCCTTCTCTTCTCTCTTCGTTTGGTGGGAGTGGTGTAAGGTGAAGTGTTGGAGATTTTTTGGCGTTGTCGCTAAGCAGGAGGCAGCCAGGAGGTTTGGCCTGCTGCGGGTTGCTTCAGGCTCGACTGTCTAGTGTGTATGTGCGGTTGAATGCTGGGGTTGACTGCTTTGGGGAGATTTTTGAGTGTAAGGAGCGTATTTGTAGGTTGCATACAGAGTTGGCTGAAGGTGTTCGGGTGCGTGCTCGTGTGGCTGAGCGTGTGGATGGGAGAGGCTCTTCCCCTTTCTTTTAGGGTGTGAGAAGGCTGCGAGGGATTCTGTTCTTCTTACGGGCCTTCGGCCGCCTGATGGTTCTGTTTTTTCTTGCATGGAGGGGGTTCTGCTTTACATGCGGCGGGAATTGAAGGCGCTCTATGGGGTGGTGCAAGGGGATGGTGTGCTCGCAGATTTTTTTTTGGATGGGTGTACCCTGGTTTGTCAGGGCCGGAGTGTGCCCGCTTGGTGAGGGATGTTTCGTTGGGGGAACTTCTGGATGAGGTCCGGTCGTTTCGTACGGGAAAGGTGCCCAGTGTGGATGGCCTTCCCGTTGAGTTCTATATTACCTTTTGGGATGTGTTGGGGGAGGTCCTTTTGGAGGTGGTGCAAGCTTGTCTGCAGGTGGGTGCCCTGCCTGACTCCTATTGTGACGGGATCGTGCGGCTGCTCCCGAAGCCGAGCGATTTGCAGTTTTTTTTCGAATTGGAGGCCTATTACGCTCTTCAATGTTGATTATATGATTTTGTCTAAGGTTTTAGCTTGTCGCTGTGGCGTTGTCGGGCGTCGGTGCTCTCTGTGGAGCAGTTTTGTGGTGTTCCTGGTCGTGCCCTTGTGAATTGCAATTCTTTGATTCGTGACGTGCTTCTGTACGTGTCCGAGTATCGCTTTTCAGCGGCGATGATCAGCTTGGACTGGTCGAAGGCCTTCAATCGGGTGTCGTTGACGTTTGAGTTCCGTGCGATGGAGCGGTTTGGGTTTCCGTCGATGTTTGTGGATTGGGTGCGCATGTTGTATGCCAGGTGTCACAGTCACGTTTGTGTGAATGGGTTTTTTAGTTCCTTTTTTCGATTTGCCATTCTGTGCATCAGGGGTGCCCCATGTCTATGCTCTTGTATGTGATTTTTCAGGTACGTCTTTTTCGGGCGGTCAAGGCATGTTCCTTGATTGTGCCTCCTCTTCTGCCTTCGGGTCTTCGGCAGCCTATTTGCAGGTATGCTGACGATACCGTTTTGTTTGTGGCTTCAGTGGGTTCGGTTGGTGCTGTTCAGGACGTTCTCCTGCGGTTTGAGTCTGGCACGGGGGCAAATCCTGCAAAGTTGTGTTTGATGGGTATCGGTGATTGGGCCTCCCGCCTGGTGTAGGGAGGGTCGGGGTTTCCGGTGGTCTTGTCGCTTCGGGTTTTTGGGGTTACCTGGTTTGCCTCTTATGACCATTCCTTGCAGTGGAATTGGGGAGCTGTCTCTCGTTCAGTTGGGGTTGCGGTTGGGTTATTGTCGTGTCGTCAGTTGACGATCTACCAGCGGGCGTTGGTTGTTGCGTGTAAGGTTCTGTTGCGAGTGTGGTGGTTGATGGCTCGGTGCTTTCCTTGGGATCGCCGGAAGGCCTTGGATCTGGAGAGGCTGGTGTACAAGTATGTGTGGTGTGGTCATTATCAGCCGGTATGTCATTCGACGCTGGTGTTAGGGGTGAGGGAGGGAGGTGTTGGTATTCCCGACGTCTTTACTAAGGCCAGGGCCCTCTTCTGGGTCTCGCTGTGTCAGGGGCTGGTTCTGGGCGAGGGGGGGGGAGGGGGTTAAATGCGCTGTTTTTTTCTGCTCCATTCGGTTCAGTTGCTTTGCTTGGTTAATTTGGAGGTTAGTTGGGAGGTAGCTTTGTTTAAACCCCCCTGTTTATTCTTGGGCCGTGGAGGTTCTTCGGGCGCTCTACCGTCGTCCTTTTTGTTTTCCTTTTCGTGTAAGGCTGTATATGGGGTTTTGTTGCCTCGGGTGCGGCCTCGAGTGGAGGACTTGTTACCGTGTTGGATTGGGGTGGCATCTGGTCGTGTTTGAGGGGGAGGGTCTTGGCGCCTCAGCAGCGGGAGTTAATGTTGCAGTTTCTGCATTTGTCGCTAGTGACAAATGAGCGGTTTTGTTTGCTTGGCTTGCGTGATTCTGAGGCGTGTGTGCACTGTGGCTTTAGTGAATCGCAGGTGCATGTCTTTTATTTTTGTGACCAGTTGCAGGGGTTGCCTGGTATCAGGAACTCCTGGAGGTGTTTTGTGGACCGGAGTGTCGGAGTGGTGTTTTGAAGTTTTTGTTCTTGCATTTTCTGGGTTGTTCACAGAGGGTGTGCAAAACGTTGTGTTTTGGTTGTGGATTATGTGTTTTGTGTGTGGGTTGGGAGGCGGGAGGGTTATGGGGTCACTCGCATTTTTTTTTTTGTGACGGTGCATGTGGTTTACCTGGTGGTGGTTGCAACGCGCTTTTCCTGCAGAGTTTCGTCAGTGGTTTACGGATGTCTTTGTTAGTGGGTTGCTTTAGAGTGCGTCGGTGCGTCGGTGGTTGGGCGGTGGTGATTGGTCGTGGGAGGGGTTGGGGCGTTGTTATGGGTTTGGGGTGTGGAGGAGGTTTCAGGGGGTTGCTTTAGCTGTGTGTTCCCTTCCCCGTCCCTTTGGGCCTCCTTGGCGGGGGTTGCATGTGGTTGTGTGTGTATTCCTTGTGGTGGTGCTGCTCCTGTGCGTGTGTGGTGTGTTTTGGTGCCTCCGGGCACCGAGTGTGTCGGTGTGCATGGGGAGTGTGGGTTTGGGGGCTGTTTTCGGCTTCTGCGTGGACCTGAGTTTTTCAGTTTTTTAGTTTTTCAGCTTTTTTTTGGTCCTGGTCCGCCTTGGCCTGTGCTCTTTGTATTTGGGTGTTATGTTGGTGTGTGGTGTGCAGTTGTGGTGTGGGTGGTTGTGTGTGTATTTTTCTTGTTGTTTGCGTGGGTGTTTCGTGTGCGTGTTCAGGGTTTTCTGTACTTTTGTCTCTATGTATATATTTTTGTGTCTTGTGTGTTTGTCCTGTGCTCCTTTGTTAATGTGTGTGCGTGGTGTGGTTGGCGTTGTGTGCGTGGTCATCTGTCCACGTCTGTTATGTGTCTGTTTTCTGTATTCGGTTGAGTGTGTTTTATGTTATTTATGTTTTTTTTTATGTATTTTTCTGTGTTCTGTTATATGTTACTAAGTATCTGTGTTCTGTTTAGACTTGTTTTTTATGATGCCCGTGTCGGGATATCTGGGTTTTGCCCTGTATTGTGTTATATTTTTTATGTGTCGCTTGTGTATGTTTTTTTTTGTGTTTAACTGTTCCTGATGCTGTTTACTGTTCCTGTTACTGTCCCTGTTTACTGTTCTTCATTGTTATTTTATATATGTACCGATTTCTTTTGAGTTTTGTGTGTTCTGGTATTTGTTTTATTTTTAAAAAATAAAAACAAAAATAATGGGGCCCACCAATGACCCTCAGAAGGAGGGGTTTCATTTTATATAATGCAGTTTTTCTAGGAGGGGCTGAACTGTGGCTCCCTGTAACTCACCACTGAAAAGCTTAAAATGGGACTTACCAGGGAAGAGAGCAAAGATCAGCCCACCTTTGGTGGGTAGATCTTTGACATATATGAGAGAAACTCTTTCCAAGGTCAACACAAGCTCAAAGGGGACTAAGGAAACCAGGTAATGAAATGATTCGTGGTATATCCAAAGAGCCCTTAAAAAACGAAGCCCACGAAAAATTAGAAAATACTGTCGCCAAAGCCGCAAGGTCCCAAATAACACGTGCCCAAAGACACACTGCGGCTTTCTAAATACAAAACCGTGAAGTGCTGCAATCAGACAACAAAGGATGCACTCCCTGCCAAACAAATCAAGGACCAATACCCAAAGGACCCATCTGAACGCCAACCGTCTCAATCTGACAAAAAAAAAAAAACTGAGGAAAAAATACGCCATGGACGAAAGAACAAAACGCACACTTCCAGAGGAGAGCGAGAAGCTTCTCAACACCACAACTGGAAGCAATGCCCAACAAAAACAAAGACCTCCAATGAGAAGTCATAGACCAAAGGGACAACCGAGAACAGACGAGACGACAAAACCCTGATCCAGAGACCAAGATGGTCAAGGAGTAAAATGAGCAGGCCAAAGGTGAACAATTGCACGGGACAATTTGGAAAATGGTGTCGAGATAGTATAGACCTCAAAGGACAGCAAAAGTAGCTCCTCCTAGACCGAATTACACCAACAAACAACCAAGATTAAAAGAGAGAGGACCACCAAAACTGAAGACAAATCATGATACAAATGAGTGAAACCTTATACTGCCACTGCGACAAATGAGGCAGTTATGATTCTTAAGCTTATATATAGCTCGCCATACAGATGGCGAAAGATCAGAGTAAGAAACTCCACTCATGAAGAGTCCAGAACGTCAAACCAGAGCGAAAAATCTCTGGAGAGATTTGCTGAAAGACATGTGATCGGAAAAAAAGGTGCTTCAAATGATTATTGTGTATGTAAACATTCAGTGTGTGGAAAATTTCCGCCAACTACATCATTATTATAATCATAGAAATGAAGTACATCAGAATAATTATTTCTATATCATACATCTGAATCCTACATCAGAATTATATCAAAATCATCTATTAGATCCTACACGACAATACCACAACGGTCACGTCCACCATTAGGCTTATGGATGCCTACGTGACTTTGTTCGTTTATCTTCAAGGATCTATAAGGTTCAATAAGAAGCTGTCTTAATTGTGTGACGATAATCTCCTTCAAGAGATTGAGCCTGCTCTTCCCTCCAAAATTACGTCTTCACAATTATATAAAAAGACTATGGAAGAAATGTCCAACAACGACAGCAACACCAGCACCAGCAAGGCTTGCCAGGGTGAGCAGAAACGTATGCATCCAGCCACCTGTTCGAACTCCAACCACCAAACTACCCGTTGATCGCTACGGCTCCGCTGATTGGTCGCCGGTCTGGCTGCACCTGCACTCGCCCCCAATACTACCTGATGTCTGGGGTCGCCCCAACATCAGTCCTCAGAATGTTCCGTGCTTTCGTAGCCAGCACTCCTCCCAGCTAGACGTTAGCGTGTACTGAGAGAGGTGGTGGCTTTAAGCCAATATTCCAGCACCTCCCACTTAACTTTTGTTGCACTTCTTGTTATTTTGCCTTAACGTAACTTTCATTGTGTCATTTAAGTATTCTTATTATTTTGATTCATTGATTTTATTATAAGAATTTGTTTGTGCATTATTTTCATGTTTTGATTTATTTAACGTAATTAAAATTTCATTGTTAAAGTTTACTTGTGTTTTGTGTGTCTTCTCCTTACCTTACCACAGACGAAGTTCCAGTTTTTCTATTTTTTTTTATAACTATGTGACGAGGCCATACCCCTAGCCTTAAACAGCCGAACACCAACGCGTTACCGTCACAATTGAAATACCATTGCAACATGTTTTGGGCTTCCGGTGATGTATTTTCAAGTTTTAAATAAAGAATCAATCTGTACTACTAGTACTACCTATATTCATTAGATCCAATACATATTCATCTTTCAATCCCGATTGATCTCAATAATCTGTCTAGACATTAACAATTATTAATCCATATTCAATGTTGGCCTCTATCACTTGAGAGAGGGAGGAGCTACCTCCGAGAGCAAGCGTTCACGAGCGCCTTGAGGCCCAGAACCCATTGTTTACATACAGAGTGAACACGTGACGATGCTTGAGACTTTTATAATAAGATTAACACCACACAAACAATATAATAATCACCAGAATAGCTCCCTAAGACACTCAGGGAGGTGGTGAACTATAAATCAGAACAAATTACTGATACATGTATCTAAATACGAGTGTAGAGAGCGGTACCCCCCAGCATGTGTTGACTGTTGACCGCTCACCACTACCACGGATAGCTTAATCCTCATAAAAACTCTACAGCGTGTATCTATTCACTGCAGCAATGCTGTTATATCATTAAAATACTGTGGCTAATCTCATCAGAAGAGAGATAATCTGGCAACTGTTCAGTTGAGCATCAGTTCTCAATTTGGATATTTATTAGTTATTATAGTTATTACTATAATAGTTATTACTAGTTATTAGTATTAACTAGTTACAATTAGTTATAACTAGTTATTTACTAGTAATTACTTATTATTAGTAATAATTAGTTATAATTAGTTATAACTAGTTATTTACTAGTTATTACTAGTTATTACAGTTATTATTATAATAGTAATTATAGTTAATAACTGGATAATTATTAGTTACAAACATCAGTTATTAAGTGTTTGTAGAATGTAAATTGGTCAATTGCATGCTCTTATGACCTTAATATGTCCATATAAATTGTTAATCGTTATGTAGAGGGGAAAAATTAAGCAATCAAGTGAGCATCTATCTTAATCTTTACAATTTGTTCTGAATATATGTACAAATATCTATATATAAATATAATTCATCTGTATAAATTATCAATTGCTATCACATTTATAATTAATTTATCATAAGTGCTTGCATATTTGCATATAATATCTTGCTTGTATCATATAACTAGTTGTTATAATTACTAGACATGATCTCAGTTATTGGGTATGCAGTTTAAGAGCGAGGTTAGACTGTGTAGTGTTCAGAACTTTTGATACTAAAAGAGAACCAGTATTTAGAGTCACTGAACTGTGTTTTATCATGTAATCCATTTTAAACTACAATGCTGATGTGTTTTAAATGCCAACAGGTACATTGTGTTCCTTCCATCACTATCCTGGTGTTAATAAGTAAAGCCCACATGGCATCCCAAGACAAGAGGATTGGCAGGACTTTGTATAAGCTAAGGAATTATAAGTTCATTTATTTTGCATTCTTATTTTAAAGTATCATTTATTAAGTTCCAGTCCATTTAATTTCCTCATTTAAGTCCCACATAAATGAGACTTTAGCCTTCAACGTGTGACATATCACACATGTGTGACATGTGTGGCATGAAAGAGTAATGCCACGACAGATCACATTATTCCAGCATTATGTATATGGAACTTGTTGAAGTCTCCTTCATAATACTGGTGTATATTTATTGAACGTCTTTTTTTTTATTTTTAACATTAAACCAATAAACAAAGAAATTACAATAGCGTAATATTACAAAAAGGAAATAATTTATAACAATGCAGGATGTGACCTGGCGTTCTAGAGCGTTTGGGACTCACCAGAATGATGGTTCAAATTCCCACATTTCTCCAAATGATTCTCATTCAATCGGTGTTATGCATGAGAAAAATACTCACTTTCATGGCCTTGCTGAAGACTTTACCAGTGTTGTTGAAGCAACCGTCCTTTCTCTGATTAGACTGAAGCCAAATGCTTGTTTGGTTCAAATCATTCTTGTCAATCTGCAATTACCAACAACAATCAGATTCAGGAAGTAGTATACAGTATACAAAAAATAAAACATGAGTAAGAAAGTTATTGCTATTTGCTTCAACGACAATTAGCAGCGTTTGGGTGCTTAATTGATAGTATTACCGCAGCTCAGTAATTACTTCTCAAGAAAAAATACCAAACCCAAACATTTGAAAATGAAAAATCCCTGATGTATGGGTCGGTCCTGGACCATTATGTGTGATGGTCCACGACGGATCGAAACGTCGTCGTGTTTTAATTTTTACATATGTGGGCTGGGTATCAGGGGTGTGGGCTCAGTGTCAGGTGTGTGGGCTGGGTGTCAGGTATGTGGGCTGGGTTTCAGGTGTGTGGGCTGGGTATCAGGTGTGTGGGCTGAGTATCAGGGGTGTGGGCTGGGTATCAGGTGTGTAGGCTGGGTTTCAGGTGTGTGGGCTGGGTATCAGGTGTGTGAGCTGGGTATCAGGTGTGTCGGCTATGTGTCAGGTGTGTGGGCTGGGTGTCAGGTGTGAACTCACCTAGTTGTACTCACCTAGTTGTGCTTGCGGGGGTTGAGCTCTGGCTCTTTGGTCCCGCCTCTCAACCGTCAATCAACAGGTGTACAGGTTCCTGAGCCTATCGGGCTCTATCATATCTACACTTGAAACTGTGTATGGAGTCAGCCTCCACCACATCACTTCCTAATGCATTCCATTTGTCAACCACTCAGACACTAAAAAAGTTCTTTCTAATATCTCTGTGGCTCATTTGGGCACTCAATTTCCACCTGTGTCCCCCTAGTGCGTGTGCCCCGTGTGTTAAATAGCCTGTCTTTATCAACCCTGTCGATTCCCTTGAGAACCTTGAATGTGGTGATCATGTCCCCCCTAACTCTTCTGTCTTCCAACGAAGTGAGTTTTAATTCCCGTAGTCTCTCCTCGTTGCTCATACCTCTCAGCTCGGGTACTAGTCTGGTGGTAAACCTTTGAACCTTTTCCAATTTAGTCTTATGCTTGACTAGACATGGACTCCATGCTGGAGCCGCATACTCCAGGATTGGTCAAACATATGTGGTATATAATATTCTGAAAGATTCCTTACACAAGTTTCTAAAGGCCGTTCTTATGTGAGCCAACCTGGCATATGCTGCTGATGTTATCCTCTTGATATGAGCTTCAGGGGACAGGACTGGCGTGATATACACCCCCAGGTCTTTCTCTCTCTCTGACTCTTGAAGTATTTTATCTCCCAGATGGTACCTTGTATCTGGTCTCCTGCTTCCTACCCCAATCTTCATTACATTGCATTTGCTTGGGTTAAACTCTAACAACCATTTGTTCGACCATTCCTGCAGCTTGTCCAGGTCTTCTTGAAGCCTCAAGCTGTCCTCCTCTGTCTTAATCCTCCTCATAATTTTGGCGTCGTCAGCAAACATTGAGAGGAATGAGTCTATACCTTCTGGGAGATCATTTACGTATATCAAAAACAGGATAGATCCAAGTACGGAGCCCTGTGGGACTCCACTGGTGACTTCACGCCATTCTGAGGTCTCACCCCTCACTGTAACTCTCTACTTCCTATTGCTTAGGTACTCCTTTATCCACTGGAGCGCCCTACCAGTTACTCCTGCCTGTTTCTCCAGCTTATGCATCAACCTTTTATGGGGTACTGTGTCAAAGGCTTTCCGACAGTCCAAAAAAATGCAGTCCGCCCATCCTTCTCTTTCTTGCCTGATATTTGTCACCTGATCGTAGAATTCTATCAAGCCTGTAAGGCAAGATTCACCCTCCCTGAACCCATGTTCATGTGTTGTCACGAAGTCTCTTCTCTCAAGATGTGTTACTAGGTTTTTTCTCACAATCTTCTCTATCACCTTGCATGGTATACAAGTTAAGGACACTGGCCTGTAGTTCAGTGCCTCTTGTCTGTCACCCTTTTTGTATATTGGTACTACATTAGCAGTCTTCCATATTTCTGGAAGGTCCCCCGTTTCCAGTGACCTACTATACACTATGGAGAGTTGCAAGCAAAGTGCTCCTGCACACTCTTTCAATACCCATGGTGAGATTCCGTCCGGCCCAACAGCTTTTCTCACATACAGCTTGTTATGATCTCAGCCTGCAGGAGAAACGAGTCTCCCTTCTTGAGAGTTATTCAGCAAGCCTGACCTAACTAGAAGGTCTAGCAGAAATTGAGGTAATAATCCATATGTAAAATAGTTCCTTGGATATGTATATCAATTTGAGATTATGGGCAATGAAGAAGAAAATAGATAAATGACTGGCTAGGAGATGTGGACATTTTGCTGGAGGCGTGAGGCTCGCTTCTGGAGGGGCTTTGACCTCACTTGAGTGCCAGACATCGCAGGGGGAAGCCGCGCTCCGTTGAGCTCCCGTCAGAAGGGAACCCCTAGTGATATATCTCTAAGAGAAGAGAAGTGTGCAGACGTACCAGCTGTGGAATCGAGCTGGGAACGTTGTGGTCTCAAGTCCTGGTCGACGAGCAGATATTAAATCGCCCAGAAGCATTATTGTGGGCCGTGGGAGCGCCCTGACCAGACGCCGTCAGAGGGAAAGCGCCCTCGACCAATTAATCTATGGTTTGTCTTTGGGGAAGAAGTTGCTGAGAACTTCGAAGCCAGCAGATGATGTAGCTGATGAGACTCCAAGGTAGTGGAGCAGAGGACCTCGAGCTGTGAGGAGAAGCAGCAGTGAAGAGGAGTGTCACGTGCTTCTGTAGAGGTGGTGTAGCAGCCAAGAGAGCTGTGGAAGAACCTAGCAGAAGGGTGAAGCACCGTAGTTGCTCAAGGAAACTTCATGATAGCAGCCGGGAGGAGCTGCAGAGGATCCTGGTAGTGAAGCCCGGAAGAACCTAAGGATATTAGGGTTGTGAACTTCCAGAGGTGGAAGGGGAAGTTCTGGTGGATTACTTATAGGGAGTCGATAGTGTTTGGTTGTCAGTAGCGTGCAAGACGCAGTGAGAGGTGAGTGACTGTTGGCATTCTTACGTCAAGGAGTTTTTTATACTGAAGTATCAATGAACATTTATACTGGTATATGTTATTGCATTCAAATGCTGATTTTCTATATATACATTAGCTTGCTGATAGTGCAACAGTGTATGTAGGCTTGATCAACTTGAGGAGGTTAATAGTATCAGGTGGTGAACCAGGAGATAGGATACCACTTGATAAGCTGGTGATAGAGTTCTGATGGTGTTGGAGTGCAACCTGATTGTAATATTATAGAGTATAGGATTCATTATTATTATATGTGTGTATGTATCGTGTATGTGCTTTGTCCAGTAAATGTATTCCAATTTGCTGGTGTTTGCCCTTGTCCTAGTGAGGCTTCCCAGGGGGTAGTAAAGAAGGAGAGAGAGAAAGAACCAAGAACCACTGCTGTGGACAGGGTAGAAAGTAATACTAATAAGTCAAAAGGGGATTGAGGAGATCATATCTCATAAGGAGAGAGTGGGGAGTCACAGCGGCTCGAGTGGGTGTGTGCACGTGACAACGAGGCTAAGTGTTGGAGCCGCATCCCCTAAACGTGTGACGTTGAGCCCCTCTCCAAGAGCCAGAAGCGCCAAGGGTGATCTCTTAGTATAAGCACTCTACCGAGTTGTGGGTTGGGTTGTCCGTAGAGAAGGATCAACGACGACAACACCAACCAACCCACAGTCTATAATAAGCTCCAATAGGTGCTTCTTGACCTCATCTCTTGTAATTTCGAACCTATCTAAGGTCACCTGGTTTGCTGCCACCTCTTCTAGCGCTGTGTCATATCCCTGTTCTATTGTAAAGACCTCCTGGAACCTTTGTTGAGTTCTTCACACACCTCTTTGTCATTCTCTGTGTACCTGTCCTCGCCCACCCTAAGTTTCATCACCTGTTCCTTCACTGTTGTCTTCCTCCTGATGTGACTGTGTAGTAGCTTTGGTTCGGTCTTGGCTTTATTAGCTATATCATTTTCATACCTTTTCTCAGCTGCTCTTCTCACACTGATATATTAGTTCCTAGTTCTCTGGTATCTCTCTCTACTTTCTGGTGTTCTGTTATTACGGAAGTTCCTCCATGCCCTTTTGTTCTGCTCCTTTGCTTTCATACATTCCCTATTAAACCACGGATTCTTCCTTTGCTTCTCTGTTTTTTCCAGTCAGGCTGGGACAAACCTGCTTACAGCCTCCTGACATTTTTGGGTGACATAGTCCATCATGTCCTGTACTGACTTGGTTCCGAGTTCTGTGTCCCAATGTATATCCCATAGGAATTTATTCATCTCCTCATAGTTTCCCTTTCGGTACGCTAGCCCTTTAGTTCCCAGTTCTTGTTTGAGGATGATAATTCCTAGCTCAACCAGGTACTCAAAGCTCAATACACTATGATCACTCATTCCCAATAGGGCTTCCAACTTAACTTCCCTTATATCCGACTCATTTAGGGTAAATATCAGATCAAGCAAGGCTGGTTCATCCCCTCCTCTCATTCTTGTCGGTCCCTTGACGTGTTGACTTAGAATGTTTCTTGTTGCCACATCCAGCAGCTTAGCTCTCCATGTGTCTGAGCCTCCATGTGGGTCTCTGTTCCCCCAATCTATCTTCCCATTGTTGAAGTCTCCCATGATTAGAAGTCTGGATCCGTTCATGATAGCCACAGAAGCTGCTCTCTCTATTATATTGATGGTGGCCAAGTTGTTTCTATCATATTCCTGTCTGAGTCTTCTGTCATTCGGTGGGGGGTTATATATGACTACTATTATAATTTTCTGTCCTGCAGTTGCTATGGTGCCTGATATGTAGTCACTGAAACCTTCACAGTTCTGAATTACCATCTCTTCGATACTCCAACCTTCTCTTAGTAGCAAAGCTACACCACCTCCTCCTCTCCCTTCTCTCTCTTTCCTCACTACATAGTAGCCCTGTGGAAACTCTGCATTTGTTATGATTTTCGTTAGCTTTGTTTCTGTGAGTGCTATTATGTCTGGGTTTTCTTCTAGTGCCCATTCTCCCAGTTCACTTGTTTTATTTGTAATCCCATCTATGTTAGTGTACATCGCCTTGAAACTCACTTTCTTCTGTTCATTTTCATGTCCCTTTCTTGGCGAGTATTCTGCTGGAGTGGGAAGCTGTTCCGTGGGTGAGAAGATCTGTGAGGTGGTTTGCAGGGTCTCAGAGGATTTTGGGGTGGGGGTGGGGGTTTAAGGGAATGGGCGACAGGTAGGGTTTGGGTTAAGGAGATAGGGGGACATGGAGGATACTGGGTGAGGGGGGAGGAGGGATAGGGAGGGTATGGGATGAAGGGGGAGGGGGGAAAGGTGGGAGGGGGGACATGATGGGAATGGGGATGGGGTGTCAGGGGTCAGAATGGGGTGGGGGGGAGGGACGGTTGGGTGGGGGCAGGCAGGTTGAGGGAAAGGGAGGGGTTTCTATGCAGAGGGGGGGGTGGTGTTGCCCTTTCCTCTGGTGTTGCTAGGATGCTGGTTTTGGGTTCCCCTCTTGTCTCTGGGACTGTTGTGTTGGGGGCTGTGATTTCCTGGTTTGTTTCTCTCTCTCCCTGCGCTTCCTCCTTGCCTCTGCTGCCCTGGCTCTCTCCTCCTTCGTCCTGTTCCTCTGCAGGAATACTTTTTTGTATCCCTCCACATGCTGCAGACGACTCTTCCTTTCGAGAATATCCTCCTTCGTGGTTTCATTTGTAAACACCACCTTTACAAGTCGGTTTCTGTCCTTATTGTACCAGCCCAGCCTGAAAACCTTCTCAATGTTATGTACAGCCCCTTCCATCTGTAACCCCTTCAATAGCCCATGTACTGCCTCTCTATCCTTGCTATTCCATTCCTACCTGTTGGATCCTTCCTGTTCTTTGATGCCCACAACTACCACTGATCTTTTTCTTTCCAGCAGTTGAGTTGTGCACCTTGCTGCTTCCTGTGACGTAGCTGCCTGCATCGCTACCTCCCTCACTGTGTCCTTTGCTTCTGAGCTCTTTTTCAGTCGTTCCGCAAATGTTTCAGGTACAGAGGCATTTCCTTCCAATGTAACATTCCCACCTTCCCTTTGGATGATAATCTGATGCTCGGTCTCTTTATTTTTCTCTGTGAGGGATTTGATCTCCTCTCTTGCTTATGCCAGCTCATTTTGCAGATTGTTAATTGTAATCCTCATTTCATGCATCTCCCTCCTGAATTCCTCCAGAACTTGGGTTAGCATCTCCTTCGTTTGGTCACCCTGGCTGCCTCCTGTGTCCCTGTTGCGGCCTCCTGCCATTTTGCCCCTTGTCAAGAGAGAGAGCAAGAGAGAGAGAGCAAGAGAGAGCGAACAAGAGAGAGAGAGCAAGAGAGAGAGAACAAGAGAGAGAGAGCAAGAGAGAGAGGGCAAGAGAGAGAGAGCAAGAGAGAGAGAGAAAGAGAGAGAGAGAGAGAGAGAGAGAGAGAGAGAGAGAGAGAGAGAGAGAGAGAGAGAGAGAGAGAGAGAGAGAGAGAGAGAGAGAGAGAGAGAGAGAGAGAGGGAGAGAGGAATAGAGAGAGGAAGAGAGAGAGAGAGAGAGAGAGAGAGGGAGAGAGGAATAGAGAGAGGAAGAGAGAGAGAGAGAGAGGAATAGAGAGAGGAAGAGAGAGAGAGAGAGAGAGAGAGAGAGAGAGAGAGAGAGAGAGAGAGAGAGAGAGAGAGAGAGAGAGAGAGAGAGAGAGAGAACGTGTGTGCGCGTGGGATGGGGTTAAGAGGAGGTAAGGTGTTTCAGCTTACGGCAGGTAAGAGAAGGGGTGGATTATGAGAGGTTTTCCACGAAAGGTGTTAATCTCTTCTAGCCCGTGTGTGCGTGTGTGTGTGGGTGCATACGTACGTGGGCTTGAGTGCGTGCGTGTGTGTGTGCGTGCGTGTGTGTGCGTGCGTGTGTGTGTGTGCGTGCGCACGTGCATGCGTGCATGCGTGTGTCACGAGTTCCTGGAAGTGTTAACTTCTACCCAATGAGCCACTTTGAGATTTTAAATATATATGCTATCCTGAACAAGAATTTGATAATATTTTACCTCACACTGTACACCTGATTAATTGACCTGAAAGGGGGGTACATACCAGTCTGCTTCCCTCTCACACAACTAGATGAGTAATGACGTATGGTTGACGATGGTCTCCGTCGTCGCCTTCCACTTGGTGATTCACTAAGTGCTAGTAAATTGATGATTGAGGTTCTTCTCTATCTATACAAATCTTTGGAGTCAGTCACTGTATCCTTGTGTTCCAGTTCACTAATTTACTTTACCACTGATCACAGTCACCACCCAACAAACACAATCAGGTAGTTCCACGGCGGGTCGTCCCACCTGGCCGTCAGGTCAGGTCGCTCTACGCGGTCCAACACACTGTATATGCACCGGTGATTGCCACTAGCTCCACTTTGGTTTCTTCGCACTATCGCCAGCGATATAACTATGCTATGTAGCACCCTGCTAGCTACACACTGCGAGAGGCCAAATACTATGATCTAGCCTCTATACTCCTTCAATGTCCTGAGAAATTGACGAATTTCCGCGGATCTCACTAATCGTGTGTGTCCCCTACCGTCGCTGGCCTATTACTCCAGCATGTGTGGGCTGAATGTCAGGTGTGTGGGCTGGGTATCAGGCGTGTGGACTGGTTATCAGGTGTGTGCACTGGGTATCGGGTGTGTGGGCTGGGTATCAGGTGTGTGAGCTGGGTATCAGGTGTGTGGGCTGGGTAGCAGGTGTGTAGGCTTGGTATCAGGTGTGTGGGCTGGGTATCAGGTGTGTGGGCTGGGTATCAGGTGTGTTCTTACCTAATTGTACACACCTAGTTGTGCTTGCGGGGGTTGAGTTCTGGCTATTTGGTCCCGCCTCTCAACCGTCAATCAACAGGTGTACATGTTCCTGAGGCTAATGGGCTCTATATCATATCTACACTTGAAACTGTGTATGGAGCCAGCGTCCACCACATCACTTCCTAATGCATTCCATTTGTCAACCACTCTGACACTAAAAAAGTTATTTCCAATATCTCTGTGCCTCATTTGGGCACTCAGTTTTAACCTGTGTCCCCTAGTGCGTGTGCCTCTAGTGTTAAATAGCCTGTCTTTATCTACCCTGTCGATTCCCTTGAGAATCTTGAATGTGGTGATCATGTCCCCCCTAACTCTTCTGTCTTCAAACGAAGTGAGGTTTATTTCCCGTAGTCTCTCCTCGTAGCTCATACCTCTCAGCTCGGGTACTAGTCTGGTGGCAAACCTTTGAACCTTTTCCAGTTTAGTCATATGCTTGACTAGATATGGAATCCATGCTGGAGCCGCATACTCCAGGATTGATCTGACATATGCGGTATATAATGTTCTGAAAGATTCCTTACACAAGTTTTTAAATGCCGTTCTTATGTTAGCCAACCTGGCATATGTCGCTGATGTTATCCTCTTGATATGAGCTTCAGGGGACAGGTCTGGCGTGATATCAACCCCCAGGTCTTTCTCTCTCTCTCTGACTCCTGAAGTATTTCGTCTCCTAAGTGATACCTTGTATCTGGTCTCCTTCTTCCTACCCCAATCTTCATTACATTACATTTGCTTGGGTTAAACTGTAACAACCATTTGTCCGACCATTCCTGCAGCTTGTCCAGGTCTTCTTGAAGCCTCAAGCTGTCCTCCTCTCTCTTAATACTTCTCATAATTTTTGGCGTCGTCAGCAAACATTGAGAGGAATGAGTCTATACCCTCTTGGAAATCATTTACATATATCAGAAACAGGATAGGTCCAAGAACAGAGCCCTATGGGACTCCACTGGTGACTTCACGCCAGTCTGAGGTCCCACCCCTCACTGTAACTCTCTGCTTCCTATTGCTTAGGTACTCCCTTATCCACTGGAGCGCCCTACCAGTTATTCCTGCCTGTTTCTCCAGCTTATGCATCAACCTTTTATGAGATACTGTGTCAAAGGCTTTCCGTCTTTGTGGGCTGGGTATCACGTGTGTGGGCTGGGTATCAGGTGTGTGGGCTGGGTATCAGGTGTGTGAGCGGGGTATCAAGTGTGTGGACCGGGTATCACGTGTGTGGACTGGGTATCAGGTGTGTGGGCTGGGTATCACGTGTGTGGGCTGGGTTTCACGTGTGTGGACTGGGTATCACGTGTGTGGGCTGGGTATCAGGTGTGTGGGCTGGGTATCAGGTGTGTGAGCGGGGTATCAGGTGTGTGGACTCGGTATCAGGTGTGTGGGATGGGTATCAGGTGTGTGGACTAGGTATCAAGTGTGTGGGCTGGGTATCAGGTGTGTGGGCTGGGTATCAGGTGTGTGGGCTGGGTATCAGATGTGTGGACTCGGTATCAGGTGTGTGGGCTGGGTATCAGGTGTGTGGGCTGGGTATCAGGTGTGTGGGCTGGGTATCGACCTAAACATCTGGCAATCCGGAAATCCATTCAGTAGATAAAATGTTTATTATTGTTACCAACACAGGTCTCTAGTGTCCTACTGCCAGCACTTCAAAAAATCAGTCTTGCCTCAGAACCTTCTCAGCCGTCATGAGCAATACGATCAGTCTACATGTCCCAGTGGCCGCATTTGTGATGAGGATGTTGCTAGATTATTGTACTGATTGTTCAGTCAATAGTGATGAATTGGTCTCATCGCTTTAGGGTGCTTAGGGTGTGGAAATACAATCCGATATTAACAATTGTGTAGTACTTATAAAAGCAGTGGCCGAACGTACAAAACTTCACCACTGCACCCAAAACAGTCAAACTCCGTCTGTTGGGCTCCGTCAGTTGGGCTCCGTCTGTTGGACTCCGTCTGTTGGGATCCGTCTGTTGGGCTCCGTCTGTTGGGCTCCGTCTGTTGGGCTCCGTCTGTTGGGCTCCGTCAGTTGGGCTCCGTCAGTTGGGCTCCGTCAATTGGACTCCGTTTGTTGGGCTCCGTCTGTTGGGCTCTCTCAGTTGGGCTCCATCAGTTGGGCTCCGTCTGTTGGGCTCCGTCAGTTGGGTTCCGTCAGTTGGGCTCCGTCTGTTGGGCTCCGTCTGTTGGGCTCCGTCTGTTGGGCTCCGTCAGTTGGGCTCCGTCTATTGGGCTCCGTCAGTTGGGCTCTGTCAGTTGGGCTCCGTCTGTTGGGCTCCATCTGTTGGGATCCGTCTGTTGGGCTCCGTCTGTTGGGATCCGTCTGTTGGACTCAGTCTGTTGGGCTCCGTCTGTTGGACTCCGTCTGTTGGGCTCCGTCTGTTGGGATCCGTCTGCTGGACTCCGTCTGTTGGGCTCCGTCTGTTGGGATCCGTCTGTTGGGATCCGTCAGTTGGGCTCCGTCTGTTGGACTCCGTCTGTTGGGATCCGTGTGTTGTGCTCCGTCTGTTGGGATCCGTCTGTTGGACTCCGTCTGTTGGACTCCGTCTGTTGGGATCCGTCTGTTGGGCTCCATCTGTTGGGCTCCGTCAGTTGGGCTCCGTCTGTTGGGATCCGTCTGTTGGGCTCCGTCAGTTGGGCTCCGTCAGTTGGGCTCCGTCTGTTGGGCTCCGTCAGTTGGGCTCCGTCTGTTGGGATCCGTCTGTTGGGCTCCGTCTGTTGGGCTCCGTCAGTTGGGCTCCGTCAGTTGGGCTCCGTCAGTTGGACTCTGTCTGTTGGGATCCGTCTGTTGGGCTCCATCTCTTGGGATCCGTCTGTTGGACTCCGTCTGTTGGGCTCCGTCTGTTGGGCTCCGTCAGTTGGGCTCCGTCTGTTGGGCTCCGTCTGTTGGGCTCCGTCAGTTGGACTCTGTCTGTTGGGATCCGTCTGTTGGGCTCCATCTGTTGGGCTCCGTCTGTTGGGCTCCCTCAGTTGGGCTCCGTCTATTGGGCTCCGTCAGTTGGGCTCCGTCAGTTGGGCTCCGTCTGTTGGGATCCGTCTGTTGGGCTCCATCTGTTGGGATCCGTCTGTTGGGCTCCGTCTGTTGGGCTCTGTCTGTTTGGCTCCGTCTGTTGGGCTCCGTCTGTTGGGCTCTGTCTGTTGGGCTCTGTCTGTTGGGCTCCGTCTGTTGGGCTCTGTCTGTTGGGCTCCATCTGTTGGGCTCCGTCAGTTGGGCTCCGTCTGTTGGGATCCGTCTGTTGGGCTCCGTCAGTTGGGCTCCGTCAGTTGGGCTCCGTCTGTTGGGCTCCGTCAGTTGGGCTCCGTCTGTTGGGATCCGTCTGTTGGGCTCCATCTGTTGGGATCCGTCTGTTGGACTCCGTCTGTTGGGCTCCGTCTGTTGGGCTCCGTCAGTTGGGCTCCGTCTGTTGGACTCCGTCTGTTGGGATCCGTCTGTTGGGCTCCATCTGTTGGGATCCGTCTTTTGGGCTCCGTCAGTTGTGCTCCGTCTTTTGGGCTCCGTCAGTTGGGCTCCGTCTGTTGGGATCCGTCTGTTGGGATCCATCTGTTGGGATCCGTCTGTTGGACTCCGTCTGTTGGGCTCCGTCTGTTGGGATCCGTCTGTTGGACTCCGTCTGTTGGGCTCCGTCTGTTGGGATCCGTCTGTTGGGATCCGTCAGTTGGGCTCCGTCTGTTGGACTCCGTCTGTTGGGATCCGTCTGTTGTGCTCCGTCTGTTGGGATCCTTCTGTTGGACTCCGTCTGTTGGGATCCGTCTGTTGGACTCCGTCTGTTGGGCTCCGTCTGTTGTGATGCGTCTGTTGGGATGCGTCTGTTGGGATCCGTCTGTTGGACTCCGTCTGTTGGGCTCCGTCTGTTGGGATCCGTCTGTTGGGATGCATCTGTTGGGATCCGTCAGTTGTGCTCCATCTGTTGGACTCCGTCTGTTGGGATCAGTCTGTTGGACTCCGTCTGTTGGGCTCCGTCTGTTGGGATCCGTCTGTTGGACTCCGTCTGTTGGGCTCCGTCTGTTGGGATGCGTCTATTGGGATGCGTCTGTTGGGATCCGTCTGTTGGGATCCGTCTGTTGGGATCCGTCTGTTGGACTCCGTCTGTTGGGATCCGTCTGTTGGGACTCGTCTGTTGGGATCCGTCTGTTGGGATCCGTCTGTTCGGTTCCATCTGTTGTGCTCCGTCTGTTGTGCTCCGTCTGTTGGGATCCGCCTGTTGGGATCTGTCTGTTGTGCTCCCTCTGTTGGGCTCCGTTTGTTGGGCTCCGTCTGTTGGGCTCCGTCTGTTGGGCTCTGTCTGTTGGGCTCTGTATGTTGGGCTCCGTCTGATGGGCTCCGTCTGTTGGGCTCTGTCTGTTGGGCTCCGTCTGTTGGGCTCCGTCTGTTGGGCTCCGTCTGTTGGGCTCCGTCAGTTGGACTCCGTCAGTTGGGCTCCGTCAGTTGGACTCCGTTTGTTGGGCTCCGTCTGTTGGGCTCTCTCAGTTGGGCTCCATCAGTTGGGCTCCGTCTGTTGGGCTCCGTCAGTTGGGTTCCGTCAGTTGGGCTCCGTCTGTTGGGCTCCGTCTGTTGGGCTCCGTCTGTTGGGCTCCGTCAGTTGGGCTCCGTCTGTTGGGCTCCATCTGTTGGGATCCGTCTGTTGGACTCCGTCTGTTGGGCTCCGTCTGTTGGGATCCGTCTGTTGGACTCCGTCAGTTGGGCTCCGTCTGTTGGGCTCCGTCTGTTGGGCTCCGTCTGTTGGGCTCCGTCAGTTGGGCTCCGTCTGTTGGGCTCCATCTGTTGGGATCCGTCTGTTGGACTCCGTCTGTTGGGCTCCGTCTGTTGGGCTCCGTCTGTTGGGCTCCGTCTGTTGGGCTCCGTCTGTTGGGCTCTGTCAGTTGGGCTCCGTCTGTTGGGCTCCATCTGTTGGGATCCGTCTGTTGGACTCCGTCTGTTGGGCTCCGTCTGTTGGGATCCGTCTGTTGGACTCAGTCTGTTGGGCTCCGTCTGTTGGACTCTGTCTGTTGGGCTCCGTCTGTTGGGATCCGTCTGCTGGACTCCGTCTGTTGGGCTCCGTCTGTTGGGATCCGTCTGTTGGGATCCGTCAGTTGGGCTCCGTCTGTTGGACTCCGTCTGTTGGCATCCGTCTGTTGTGCTCCGTCTGTTGGGATCCGTCTGTTGGACTCCGTCTGTTGGACTCCGTCTGTTGGGATCCGTCAGTTGGGCTCCGTCTGTTGGGATCTGTCTGTTGGGCTCCGTCTGTTGGGCTCCGTCAGTTGGGCTCCGTCAGTTGGGCTCCGTCAGTTGGGCTTCGTCAGTTGGACTCTGTCTGTTGGGATCCGTCTGTTGGGCTCCATCTGTTGGGATCCGTCTGTTGGACTCCGTCTGTTGGGCTCCGTCTGTTGGGCTCCGTCAGATGGGCTCCGTCTGTTGGACTCCGTCTGTTGGGATCCGTCTGTTGGGCTCCATCTGTTGGGCTCCGTCTGTTGGGCTCCGTCAGTTGGGCTCCGTCTATTGGGCTCCGTCTGTTGGGCTCCATCTGTTGGGATCCGTCTGTTGGGCTCCGTCTGTTGGGCTCTGTCTGTTGGGCTCCGTCTGTTGGGCTCCGTCTGTTGGGCTCTGTCTGTTGGGCTCTGTCTGTTGGGCTCCGTCTGTTGGGCTCTGTCTGTTGGGCTCCATCTGTTGGGCTCCGTCAGTTGGGCTCCGTCTGTTGAGATCCGTCTGTTGGGCTCCGTCAGTTGGGCTCCGTCAGTTGGGCTCTGTCTGTTGGGCTCTGTCAGTTGGGCTCCGTCTGTTGGGATCCGTCTGTTGGGATCCGTCTGTTGGGCTCCGTCTGTTGGGCTCCGTTATTTGGGCTCCGTCAGTTGGGCTCCGTCAGTTGGGCTCCGTCAGTTGGACTCTGTCTGTTGGGATCCGTCTGTTGGGCTCCATCTGTTGGGATCCGTCTGTTGGACTCCGTCTGTTGGGCTCCGTCTGTTGGGCTCCGTCAGTTGGGATCCGTCTGTTGGGCTCCATCTGTTGGGATCCGTCTGTTGGACTCTGTCTGTTGGGCTCCGTCTGTTGGGCTCCGTCAGATGGGCTCCGTCTGTTGGACTCCGTCTGTTGGGATCCGTCTGTTGGGCTCCGTCTGTTGGGCTCCGTCTGTTGGGCTCCGTCAGTTGGGCTCCGTCTATTGGGCTCCGTCAGTTGGGCTCTGTCAGTTGGGCTCCGTCTGTTGGGATCCGTCTGTTGGGCTCCATCTGTTGGGATCCGTCTGTTGGGCTCCGTCTGTTGGGCTCTGTTGGGCTCCGTCTGTTGGGCTCCGTCTGTTGGGATCCGTCTGTTGGGCTCCATCTGTTGGGATCCGTCTGTTGGACTCCGTCTGTTGGGCTCCGTCTGTTGGGCTCCGTCTGTTGGGCTCTGTCTGTTGGGCTCCATCTGTTGGGCTCCGTCAGTTGGGCTCCGTCTGTTGGGATCCGTCTGTTGGGCTCCGTCAGTTGGGCTCCGTCAGTTGGGCTCCGTCTGTTGGGCTCTGTCAGTTGGGCTCCGTCTGTTGGGATCCGTCTGTTGGGCTCCGTCTGTTGGGCTCCGTCAGTTGGGCTCCGTCAGTTGGGCTCCATCAGTTGGGCTCCGTCAGTTGGACTCTGTCTGTTGGGATCCGTCTGTTGGGCTCCATCTGTTGGGATCCGTCTGTTGGACTCCGTCTGTTGGGCTCCGTCTGTTGGGCTCCATCTGTTGGGCTCCGTCTGTTGGGCTCCGTCAGTTGGGCTCCGTCTATTGGGCTCCGTCAGTTGGGCTCCGTCAGTTGGGCTCCGTCTGTTGGGATCCGTCTGTTGGGCTCCATCTGTTGGGATCCGTCTGTTGGACTCCGTCTGTTGGGCTCCGTCTGTTGGGATCCGTCTGTTGGACTCCGTCTGTTGGGCTCCGTCTGTTGGGATCCGTCTGTTGGGATCCGTCAGTTGGGCTCCGTCTGTTGGACTCCGTCTGTTGGGATCCGTCTGTTGTGCTCCGTCTGTTGGGATCCTTCTGTTGGACTCCGTCTGTTGGGATCCGTCTGTTGGACTCCGTCTGTTGGGCTCCGTCTGTTGTGATGCGTCTGTTGGGATGCGTCTGTTGGGATCCGTCTGTTGGACTCTGTCTGTTGGGCTCCGTCTGTTGGGCTCCGTCAGTTGGGATCCGTCTGTTGGGCTCCATCTGTTGGGATCCGTCTGTTGGACTCCGTCTGTTGGGCTCCGTCTGTTGGGCTCCGTCAGATGGGCTCCGTCTGTTGGACTCCATCTGTTGGGATCCGTCTGTTGGGCTCCGTCTGTTGGGCTCCGTCTGTTGGGCTCCGTCAGTTGGGCTCCGTCTATTGGGCTCCGTCAGTTGGGCTCCGTCAGTTGGGCTCCGTCTGTTGGGATCCGTCTGTTGGGCTCCATCTGTTGGGATCCGTCTGTTGGGCTCCGTCTGTTGGGCTCTGTCTGTTGGGCTCCGTCTGTTGGGCTCCGTCTGTTGGGCTCTGTCTGTTGGGCTCCATCTGTTGGGCTCCGTCAGTTGGGCTCCGTCTGTTGGGATCCGTCTGTTGGGCTCCGTCAGTTGGGCTCCGTCAGTTGGGCTCCGTCTGTTGGGCTCTGTCAGTTGGGCTCCGTCTGTTGGGATCCGTCTGTTGGGCTCCGTCTGTTGGGCTCCGTCAGTTGGGCTCCGTCAGTTGGGCTCCATCAGTTGGGCTCCGTCAGTTGGACTCTGTCTGTTGGGATCCGTCTGTTGGGCTCCATCTGTTGGGATCCGTCTGTTGGACTCCGTCTGTTGGGCTCCGTCTGTTGGGCTCCATCTGTTGGGCTCCGTCTGTTGGGCTCCGTCAGTTGGGCTCCGTCTATTGGGCTCCGTCAGTTGGGCTCCGTCAGTTGGGCTCCGTCTGTTGGGATCCGTCTGTTGGGCTCCATCTGTTGGGATCCGTCTGTTGGACTCCGTCTGTTGGGCTCCGTCTGTTGGGATCCGTCTGTTGGACTCCGTCTGTTGGGCTCCGTCTGTTGGGATCCGTCTGTTGGGATCCGTCAGTTGGGCTCCGTCTGTTGGACTCCGTCTGTTGGGATCCGTCTGTTGTGCTCCGTCTGTTGGGATCCTTCTGTTGGACTCCGTCTGTTGGGATCCGTCTGTTGGACTCCGTCTGTTGGGCTCCGTCTGTTGTGATGCGTCTGTTGGGATGCGTCTGTTGGGATCCGTCTGTTGGACTCCGTCTGTTGGGCTCCGTCTGTTGGGATCCGTCTGTTGGACTCCGTCTGTTGGGCTCCGTCTGTTGGGATGCGTCTATTGGGATCCGTCTGTTGGGATCCGTCTGTTGGACTCCGTCTGTTGGGCTCCGTCTGTTGGGACTCGTCTGTTGGGATCCGTCTGTTGGGATCCGTCTGTTCGGCTCCATCTGTTGTGCTCCGTCTGTTGTGCTCCGTCTGTTGGGATCCGCCTGTTGGGATCTGTCTGTTGTGCTCCCTCTGTTGGGCTCCGTTTGTTGGGCTCCGTCAGTTGGGCTCCGTCTGTTGGGCTCTGTCTGTTGGGCTCTGTATGTTGGGCTCCGTCTGATGGGCTCCGTCTGTTGGGCTCTGTCTGTTGGGCTCCGTCTGTTGGGCTCCGTCTGTTGGGCTCTGTCTGTTGGGCTCTGTCTGTTGGGCTCCGTCTGTTGGGCTCCGTCTGTTGGGCTCTGTCTGTTGGGCTCTGTCTGTTGGGCTCTGTCTGTTGGGCTCCGTCTGTTGGGCTCCGTCTGTTGGGCTCCGTCTGTTGACCGCCATTTACACTAGGAAGTTCAAGTTAGCTTGGCGTGAAACAATTGACTTAGAATGAATGCTTGAGTGTAGAGTAATGTAAAACACAGCAAGAGGAGGTTCACTCACCACAATAAACTGTTGGGCTCTGTCTGTTGGGCTCCGTCTGTTGGGCTCCGTCTGTTGACCGCCATTTACACTAGGAAGTTCAAGTTAGCTTGGCGTGAAACAATTGGCTTAGAATGAATGCTTGAGTGTAGAGTAATGTAAAACACAGCAAGAGGAGGTCCACTCACCACAATAAACTGTTGGGCCTGGCTGAAGGACTTGAGGACGAAAGCCGACAACCAGGTGGAGCCGGAGTCGTCAGCGTTGCCGAAGGCGCTGAAGGAGCCGTCACCTCTACGGTAGAGGAGCTCCCGTTGGTACCCTGCAGGCAGCCACTAATGTAATTATCGCCAACTAATACATTAACTAGTCGCTACAACACGCTCTTATAACAAAAGTATAAAAATTAAAGAAACAACAGAAAGCCAATAGCCATATACATGTCTCACCTGCACTAGAAACAATTAAGTGATCTACACGTCTGTTACGGTATCCCGAAATTTGTAACACAAATCAACAAACATGTTTCCATACCAGTATTTACCCAGGACTTCGACGGGTATTTCGACGGTCTTCCTGATTGTTTTGCACGTTATCGGAATATTGCTTAATTCATTTTCTTCCTCTGCTTAAAACATCTGTTTGTATTTTTTAAATTGTCTAATCTTTCTAGTGTGAACACTGATGTAAAGTATTCATATACGTTGGCTGCCTTTTTATCATTAATTGAAATTTGGTTGGACTTATCTGCGAAGGGTCCTATCGAGTCTTTTGTCTTTATTCTACTTCTCTGGTGGGCATAAATATACTTTGGATCTTTCATTATGTTTTGAGCAAGTTTTCTTTCATAGTTCCTTTTACCTGTTCTTGTGCCCAGAGCAGAGAAATAAAAGCCCTTCTATATGTGTCAACCCGTGTGCCTCCTGGTGGACTCTTAATTCTTTCAGAGGTTTTGCCTTGCTGTTATAGCACTGGTGACAACCCGTCATCCACCTCCTCCTTTTACTTTTCCTTCTTGGTACTCACTCAGATCCAAGCTCAGTGTTAAATTTTTTAAATTTCCCCACGAAACTTCCACGTCTCTGACTACCAAGAGATATTTTGCAGTTTCTGTATCATTCTGATACAGGAACTGCATCATACAGGAACTCCTCGAAAGCAGTCTAGAACGTCATCGTTCCAGACCTTTATATGGGTTTCTATAATTGTGTTCTATCTTAGAATATTACGGGGCGAGCTTCTCCTCTTGCTGAGTTTGATCGACCACGACCTCCTCTGGTGTTAGCACAAGGTCCAGAATGTTGCTGCCTCGTGTGGGCTCTACCACGTGCTGAATAAAAAATATGAGTCTTGTACCAGGCCAAGAAATTGTTCCTCTTCGGCTTGTGATTTTGCATTCACCCAAAATCCATTGTGTAGTGATTAAAATCTACCATTATAAGAGCTTGGACTTCACCATATTTTTCACGATATGTAAATCTTGAAATTCCTCTTCTGAAGCTGTGTCTGCCCTGTAGCCTACTTCCACACTCTTATAATTTCCAGTAACGATGAGCCAGCTGCCACCGTTACAGCTGCAACTGCCTACCAGCTGTAACGGTGAGCAAGCTGTACCTTTGTGCTAGCTGCAACGGTGAGCCAGCTGCAACGGTGAGCCAACTGTAACGTTGAGCCATCTCTAACTGAGCCATCTATAACGTCGAGCCAGCTGTAACGTGTGCCAGCTCTAACTGAGCCAGCTGTAACAATGAGCCAGCTGTAACGGTGAGCCAGTCAGATACCAGTCAAGTGGTAACCCGGCATCTGTTCCCCGCGGTGTTCCACACTCTGGATGCCATCGACAGTAGCGTACAAATTTCGGCGTTTTAGAGGTATTTTATCAATTATAATCATTGTGATAATTAGCATATACCTCCTTAGTTTGGTACCCAACCACTTGGGCTGGACGTTAGAGTGACGGTCTCGCTTCATGCAGGTCGGCGTTCAATCTCCGACCGTCCAATTGGTTGGGCACCATTCCTTTCCCCCGTCCCATTCCAAATCCTTATCCTGACCCCTTCCAAGTGCTATATAGTCGTGATGACTTGGCGCTATCTCCTGATAATTCCCTTCCTTAGTTTGGTTCGTGTAATTTCAAATGGTTATTGTTAGCACAGTGGTCTACGTATTTGGTTAATAACCTCGGGATTTATTCTCTAGGTCGGACAGAAACGGTTGGACATTTTTTCCCTGCTCACGATGTTTACCTAGCGGTAAATAGGTAATCAAGTAGCAGTAAATAGGTGTAAATCCACCTAAATTCACTCACCTAGCAGTAAATAGATACTCACCTAGCAGTAATTAGGTACTCACCTAGCAGTAAATAGGTACTCGAGAGTTTCTAAAGTGTAGTAGAGCCACTAGGGTTAGCTATAGTTGACTACGGGGGACCTGGAATAAGCCCAAGTACGGGCTCTCTGCCTGACGACGATATCAATAAGAGACGTATACCACATTGTTAGAGTTTGCTGACGAGGCAGCCAGAGTTGTTCTGAAGCACATGTAAACTCCGGCCCACACTTGTTCACAGTAAACTAACGCGTTTAGCATTAACTCAGGTTATAAACATGGGCACGTCCAGGAACCATTGTGGGCCGTAGTTTTGATGACTAATGCGGGATCACCATAGTCCGTGCTGCTTGGAACTTTTGTTCCGAGTAGCTGAATCTAAAACAACAACAACATTACTTAGCTTGAGGGACAGCAGGTACTGACCAGTCATCACCCACGTTGTCAGACCTCAGACCGACCATATCCAGAAATATTGGCTAACTGTCCTTACATAGATAGAGATAATAATGAGGTTACCGGTCTTCATGTAGGTGAGGAGCCTCCTGGTGGTCTCCGGGGTGGTCTGGTTGGAGGCCTTCAGGTACTGCATGATGAAGATGTTGGGCACGAAGTTGATCATGTTCTGCTCCCCACACCCGTACGGCATCCGGATCAGGCTCCCCAAATTCTTCAAGGAATTATGGAAATATTCTGGGTTATAATGTGTTAAGAAGCCGTTGCACATGCACCAAGCATCCACCGTTGTATGCATGCAACACGGTGTATGTAAAGTGCATGCAACACTTTATTATTAGTGTCATCAGCAAGTCTCTTTCACTTCACAAGAAATTACAGTGTAATAATTTCTTGTGATGTCAAATCAGAAGGAAAATTATATTTAAAATGACTACTATATGAACTATATAAGATGATATTAAAACGGAGATTGAATTATTGTTTAAAATATTTGAAAAATAATTGTTTCATTAATTTATTTAACTTCAAAGAAAGAACACCACAAAATCTTATAAAAATAGAGAATGGAGCATTAATTGTTCTATAGTATCCAGCATGAAAGTCGATAAGACATATAATTTTTTATTTTAATCAATTAGTGTATATAAAGATATCATGATGCCCAAACAGGTGATATGAGAGCCCAGAATATCTTACCTGACAATGGTATTGAGCTGCACTAATGTTTGCTCTGATGCATGTTAGTATGTAACCAACATATGGGGGGATATTGCTCACCTTGTTACACTGATCTCTCAACAAGATAGTCCCTATGGTTTAAGGTTTACACATAACTATCACAGAGAACATGAGTGAGTGAGTGAGTACCTCGAGTGTGAGAGCGATGAGGTCACCGACGGCCGTTACCCAGCCTCGCTCTGACCCCTCCACCATGACCTGTGGGGTCTCCAGCTCCCACGCCTCCAGCGAGTCCTCGCCAGTCTCAAAGTCTGCAACAACAACAAATATACTTCACCAAATATCTAAACAATATACAATGAGTATTTCCTAAAACAAGTCTTGTGTAGGTCATTTCTAATACAAAAATAATGGCTAGCACTGAAACAAAATTTTGGTAGAGCAGTGTGAGGACAGCATATATAACTCTAGATGGGGTACCCAGCGATGTCCGGGTCTCTCTCCCCCCCCCCACCCCTCCTCCTCACTCCAACTCCCTAATTCTCTGTCATTCCCATCCTACCTCCCTCCATCCAGTAACAGCCGAGAAATCTGCTTGTGAGCAAACTATGAAATTAATAATATTGGTTTGATTGTCCTTAGAGTCGGTGTTTGTAGCAACAGGAGCAAATCCAACTTAAAGAGGGGCATGAGGGGTCGAATGCATCCACCTTTGACGATTACCATACAATAACAATTCACCATGGAAAGTTGAATGAGGCTAATTACAACCATCGCCTCCAACCGAAGATAGACTAACAAGCAGACATTCTCTTTTACAGATATACTAAAGGAGGATACCCGGCTGTGCTCGGGTCTCCCTCGCCCCTATCTCCGAACCTTCCCCTTCTCATCTCGCTTTCCCCTATCCCGTCTTTTCTTCCCATCTCCTCCCATGTCAAACTTTCTCCCCGTTGATCCCCCCTTCTCTCCTGTACACCTTTTCCAATCTTCCCCTCTCTCCAGTACCCTATTTAAGCATCCTTCTTCTACCCATTGTTCAAGCATTCTTCTTCTACCACCTTTTCCTTGCCTGTGAGCTGCCGACGCGGCATTGTACCATTGTACCTTACCATTGTACCGCGGTGGAGTAAGCGGCTGGCAGCGCCTTGGTCACCAGTCACTAAACAGCTCCAGGTGATAGTCTCTGATATATATCACATTAGTGTGATTTATCTGTTTATTATTATTAATTATCGTTATCAGTATAATGACAAGGTCAATATCACCAAACATCTCAAGGAGTCTAGTGTAAGAGAGAGATGGGACTGATGGCATATGATCATGCAAAATGATCTGGTCGTTAGCCGCGTGAAGCACCAATGTAGAGTTGGGCCTAGAGCTTAAGTAACGAGCCGAGTGTTGACAGTCACACTGATCCCTGAGGGTGACAGTCACACTGATCACTGAGGGTGACAGTCACACTGATCACTGAGGGTGACAGTCACACTGATCACTGAGGGTGACAGTCACACTGATCACTGAGGGTGACAGTCACACTGATCACTGAGGGTGACAGTCAGACTGATCACTGAGGGTGACAGTCACACTGATCACTGAGGGTGACAGTCACACTGATCACTGAGGGTGACAGTCACACTGATCACTGAGGGTGACAGTCACACTGATCACTGAGGGTGACAGTCACACTGATCACTGAGGGTGACAGTCACACTGATCACTGAGGGTGACAGTCACACTGATCACTGAGGGTGACAGTCACACTGATCAGTGAGGGTGACAGTCACACTGATCACTGAGGGTGACAGTTCCACTGATCACTGAGGGTGACAGTCACACTGATCACTGAGGGTGACAGTCCCACTGATCACTGAGGGTGACAGTCACACTGATCACTGAGGGTGACAGTCCCACTGATCACTGAGGGTGACAGTCACACTGATCACTGAGGGTGACAGTCCCACTGATCACTGAGGGTGACAGTCACACTGATCACTGAGGGTTTTTTCTACCACAGACGTGGCCACACATTTACAATGCATTAACAGCATATATGCATTTTCTTCTATCCTCCATGGACAGGGTTAGAGAAGTGTTAAACATATAGTTCAAGGGTTTATTGAACACTCAACCACAGAAGGTGATTCGGTGCTTTTAAAATGCTAAGCTAACCTACATACGTAAATACATAGATACACAGATTTACGTATGCCCTACATAAAGTGTTTGATGTGTCTTTTACATAGTGTCATTAATGTACATGCTCAAAGGTGAAATGTAATTCTGATCAGCTTCCATATATACTTTATACCCATACATATACATTCACACACACATATACATACATATATACACACACACACATGCATTCACATACATTTGTCTCATTTACTCTGACAGGGTGAGGTAGCTGGTAAAGAAACTAGTGTGCAATTAAGCACTTAATCACTGAAGGTGCTTTTACAAGCTCAGGTTATATAGTTACATCATATATATACATTGTATGATTGATATATTACATGATCAATCTTGGATACAAGTCCAATATATCATCAAGTGTTCCAGTACTCATATAGTAATTACAGAGTTAAGCATACCTTAGCCCAGGAGGGCGAAAGTCAGTCAGTATGGAACATTCTACAATATAATGTTCGAGAGAGTTCTTGTTTTCTCTTTCACAAAGTTGACACATTGTGTACTCGACATTTGGGTTTTGAGAAAGCTGCCAGATACGTCTATATCCCAGGCGTATTCTGGCCACTATAACATCACATTGCCGGGTTCTTGTTCTATTAGTCCCATATGTGAATGTCTCCTCACGATATCTATCATAATATTTAATGCTACAACTTTCAGGTCTTTGAGAATTTGTTAGGTCGGTGAGATTTTCAATAGATATTTGTTTAAGTATTCTCTTTGTCACTGCTAATGAAACACCCATATCAATTTCTACCACTGGTTTTCTGCAGGCTGTCTTAGCAAGCATATTAACAGTGTCATGCCTTGAGATGCCAACATGTGATGGTATCCATAGGAATTTAATCTCAAATCTGTATTCTTTGGCAGCTAAAACATTCATTCGAATATCACTGACTATTTTCTGGGTGTCACTACTGTGTGCGTTCAATGCCAGGAGTGCACTCTGCGAGTCACAGTATATAAGTCCACTGCCTTTGTCTTTTAAAAATTCAGTGGCAAAGTATATGCCTGCAAGTTGGGTTTGAGTTGTACTTGCCCAGTCATTGACGCGCTTCATTGTTGTATGTACGAGAGAAGACTGTTCAAATATGTTACATGCACATCCGGTACATCGTCCACCTTCTACAGAGCCGTCGAGGGTGACAGTCACACTGATCACTGAGGGTGACAGTCACACTGATCACTGAGGGTGACAGTCACACTGATCACTGAGGGTGACAGTCACACTGATCACTGAGGGTGACAGTCACACTGATCACTGAGGGTGACAGTCACACTGATCACTGAGGGTGACAGTCACACTGACCACTGAGGGTGACAGTCACACTGACCACTGAGGGTGACAGTCACACTGATCACTGAGGGTGACAGTCACACTGATCACTGAGGATGACAGTCACACTGATCACTGAGGGTGACAGTCACACTGATCACTGAGGGTGACAGTCACACTGATCACTGAGGGTGTCAGTCACACTGATCACTGAGGGTGACAGTCACACTGATCACTGAGGGTGACAGTCACACTGACCACTGAGGGTGACAGTCACACTGACCACTGAGGGTGACAGTCACACTGATCACTGAGGGTGACAGTCACACTGATCACTGAGGATGACAGTCACACTGATCACTGAGGGTGACAGTCACACTGATCACTGAGGGTGACAGTCACACTGATCACTGAGGGTGTCAGTCACACTGATCACTGAGGGTGACAGTCACACTGATCACTGAGGGTGACAGTCACACTGATCACTGAGGGTGACAGCCACACTGATCACTGAGGGTGACAGCCACACTGATCACTGAGGGTGACAGTCACACTGATCACTGAGGGTGACAGTCACACTGATCACTGAGGGTGACAGTCACACTGATCACTGAGGGTGACAGTCACACTGATCACTGAGGGTGACAGTCACACTGATCACTGAGGGTGACAGTCACACTGATCACTGAGGGTGACAGTCACACTGATCACTGAGGGTGGTACACGGCTACACAACAATGATGATAAATCCTTACCTTTAGAGCAGATGTACTTGCTCCAGGTCTTCTCTCTCAGGAACCCCTCGGCCTCCACTGTGATGGGTTTTATCAGTGAGTCTCTGAAAACGATTATAGGAAAGTATTTAAACCATCTCGTTCTATTTATTCTAGCATACTGTTTATCTAGTTTATGAAGAACTATTACAAAGTTATTACGATTGTATTGGATGAATTAAGCAATTAAGTGTATCTCTTGGAGTGTGCTAATCTCTAGTTTCTGGTTTACCCTTATTCACTATTCTTAAAATTTTCTATTTTATTTTTTACGAGTTTCTTTTTACAAAAAAGGGATAAAAATCTAGAAAAAGTGCTAAATGTAATGAAATGTCTCTTTTCTGGTGGAGACCAAGTGGTCTTTGGCCTGCTGGATGTAACAGTGCAAGTATTTTGCACTTATGTAACAGTGCAAGTATTTTGCACTTATGTAACAGTGCAAGTATTTTGCACTTATGTAACAGTGCAAGTATTTTGCACTTATGTAACAGTGCAAGTATTTTGCACTTATGTAACAGTGCAAGTATTTTGCACTCTTTCACGTATAATTGTGAGTTGTAATTGTGTGTGAGTGTATACGTGTGTGCGTGTTAGTCGAGAGCGAGGTGGTAGTTGGTGAGGTGAGCCTGCACAGCTTTGCTGACGGCAGTACTTTCAACAAAGAAGCCATGTTCTGGCTTGCGAGAGTACCCACCCCTGGCTCGGCCAGCGAGGTTGTTGAGCAGTGAGAGTGGAACCTTTGCAAGGGTGAGTACATCCAACCAGCTCCTCCATCCGGGCTGGTGATTAGCCATCACCCACCCCTGGGTGAACTTGTTAGTGAGGTAAGAGTTCAGTTATGCATTGTCTTAAACCAGAAGTGTGTCTTAGTGGTGACAAGCTAGTAGAGTCTGAACCATTTAGCAATGTATGGTGTGGGCGTGCATGGAGTGGGTGACCCCCCCCCCCCTTTTTAATTTGGTCAATATTATGTTAAATAATTGGATGTTAAAATGTTAAATATCAATTGCTGGAAATTGAAATAATTTCAAATAATTTGATTCGATAAATGTCTATGTGTAGAATAACAAGCTTGACTTTTGTTCAGTCCTCTCTTTGAACCAATGTCCCCACAAGTAAGAGTTAAGACTAGAGAAATAACGAGATGAACAAGGTAGAAACGAGAGTGAGGGCACCGTGAGGTGAGTGAGGGAAGGTGTGGCTTGATGAGAGGAGCTCGCGCGCCACCTCGCCTCACTTAACCAGTCGGGTTTACTTAGGAATTTATTTAGAAAGTGATAAATTAAACAGTACTCCTGTCACATTGTTTAAGTGGAATTTATATTTAGTTTCAATGACAGGTGGTGGCAGCAAACATCAGAACATCTTAGAATATCAGTATAGTATAACATCATAGATAGTATAACAGAATAACAGTCTTGTCTACTCACCCTACTCCTGCTTATCCCTCCTTCCTCCCCCCTCCTACTTCCTTCATTCCTCCTACCTCCACTCTTCCAGTTCGCTCCCCGTTTACTATCCCCACTCGCTTCTCTCTACCTTAGTTCCCCCCTCAACTTTATCCATGTTATCCAACCTTATCCCCTCCTTTCTTCCTTACTTTGCTTTACTTTTTTACAATCACAGAGTAGATAGAAAAATCAGATGTTATATGGAGATCAAAGCCAGAACCTGGCCTCTTGAGTGAGGTGCAAGAAGTAGGTGACTTGTCAACATCCTCACTGAGGAATCCATCCAGAAAGTCAGTCAAACTTGATAGACAACCTGCCAAACTATTCATTCCAAACAATTTGTTCACTCAAAACTAGCTCACGCCCGTTAATACTTATGGCCGGCACCAATCGGCTCGAAGCCCCTGCCAAGAGCCTGTTGCAGGTCAGTTCGGAGTGATGTACAAGGAACTAACTAACCTAGCAGGGATGGAGTCTGGGAGCCACCAGAACGAGGCGTTTTATTATATTCAATGATAGTTTTGTGGGAGGAGCCGCTTCATGGCTTCTTGAAGCTTACTAAAGAGCAGACGGCAAACAAGGAACTAATCAGGGAGGATGAGGAGAAACGTCAGGTCTTAGGTCAAACAAGACCGACTGGGACCAGGAACTTTCACCAAATCCCCAGTGAGCACGATATCCAAGAGTGGTGCGAGTTCGACGATGCATCAGCATTATCAATGTAAATTAAACGTTGATGACGTTGATTCGGCGTTGAATTGACGCTGTTCTTGGATACTGAGCCCACTGTGTTGGGCCCACAAGACCCGGTTAAACCATGTAAACCTCTAAGCCCCAAAGTCCTCGACATTTTTAAAGAAAAAAATGCAGCCAAAGCTGCATATTTACGAATATCAGAGGCCTGAGGGCAGACCACAAGCTGCTTAGCTTTCCAGACACAAAGAACGGGATACCCAGGGAGTGGGGTCAGCCAACATAGCACCCACGAGGCAGAACCGGGAGCACGCAGACCTGCCAGGCATCAGTCATCTCGGGACCCCTCCGCGAACCACCTGAATCATTCTTGGCCAGAGAAGTAGAAGACAACAACCGAACAAACCGCCCACCAGTGACCAAAGAACAGAACCTCAGCCTGCAGAGGAGAGCATGAAGCTCCCCAACTCTGCAGCCTCATCTCCCCAGCCAGAGTGCATGCGGATTATCCATTACCTATGGATAATCTGCCATGCACTCTGGCAGGGGCAAAGGATAATCCCTATGCACTCAGGCAAGGTAATGGAGTTCATCACTCTGCGGCATTGCTCAAATTGATTTTATCAGAGATATATCACATAAAGATTATTTACTTGTGTATTATCATTATTATTATTATTATTATTATTATTATTATTATTAATATTATTATTATTATCATTATTATTATTATTATTATTATTTTTATTATTATTATTATTATTATTATTATTATTAAAAATCCTCATCATGACTTGAATGCTGGTGAGTAGTGAGGAAAGAAGGAATATTTTGCTGACCTTCTGTTGATGGATGAATCACCGGAGCCGCAGGGCTGAGAGTACTCATGGTCGACGAAGGCAGCTACGCTAATGTTGACTTCTCCGATCACCAGGGGTTTGATCCTCACTATGTGAACGACCTTGTCCTGTGCCGGGACACAAGAGCTACGCTTCCCGAGGACAATCTGCTCAGGTCGCCTCCTCCAAGATCTGGTACTCCTCACTCTCCTGCACCCTCACAGACACCTAAACCAAGACAGTAGACACATAAGAATGAATGGCATCATTAATGTTTTGAGTGACTTGAAGCAGTTACCGCTCCAGGATGATCTATGAATGGCATGACTTAAGTTAGAATGAGGAGGTTAGACATTATCGTAAGTCACTGTTAGAAGAAGGAGCAAAGCCTAACACAGTCTGTATCCCTGGAAGCCAGGAAGACTGTGTAGCACAGTCTGTGTCGCTGGAAGCCTAGAAGACTGTACTCACCTAGTTGTACTCACCTAGTTGTGCTTGCGGGGGTTGAGCTCTGGCTCTTTGGTCCCGCCTCCCAACCGTCAATCAACAGGTGTACAGGTTCCTGAGCCTATTGGGCTCTATCATATCTACACTTGAAACTGTGAATGGAGTCTGCCTCCACCACATCACTTCCTAATGCATTCCATTTGTCAACCACTCTGACACTAAAAAAGTTCTTTCTAATATCTCTGTGGCTCATTTGGGCACTCAGTTTCCACCTGTGTCCCATAGTGCGTGTGCCCCTGGTGTTAAATAGCCTGTCTTTATCAACCCTGTCGATACCCTTGAGAATCTTGAATGTGGTGATCATGTCCCCCCTAACTCTTCTGTCTTACAACGAAGTGAGGTTTAATTCCCGTAGTCTCTCCTCGTAGTTCATAGCTCTCAGCTCGGGTACTAGTCTGGTGGCAAACCTTTGAACCTTTCCAGTTAATGTTATGCTTGACTAGACATGGACTCCATGCTGGAGCCGCATACGCCAGGATTGGTCTGACATATGTGGTATATAATGTTCTGAAAGATTCCTTACACAAGTTTCTAAAGGCCGTTCTTATGTTAGCCACCTGGCATATGCTGCTGATGTTATCCTCTTGATATGAGCTTCAGGGGACAGGTCTGGCATGATATCAACCCCCTGGTCTTTCTCTCTCTCTGACTCTTGAAGTATTTCATCTCCCAAATGATACCTTGTATCTGGTCTCCTGCTTCCTACCCCTATCTTCATTACATTACATTTGCTTGGGTTAAACTCTAACAGCCATTTGTTCGACCATTCCTGCACCTTGTCCAGGTCTTCTTGAAGCCTCAAGCTGTCCTCCTCTGTCTTAATCCTTCTCATAATTTTGGCGTCTTCAGCAAACATTGAGAGGAATGAGTTTATTGCCTCTGGGAGATCTTTTACGTATATCAGAAACAGGATAGGCCCAAGAACAGAGCCCTGTGGGACTTCACTGGTGACTTCACGCCATTCTGAGGTCTCACCCCTCACTGTATCTCTCTGCTTCCTATTGCTTAGGTACTCCCTTATCCACTGGAGCACGCTACCAGTTACTCCTGCCTGTTTCTCCAGCTTATGCATCAACCTTTTATGGGGTACTATGTCAAAGGCTTTCCGACAGTCCAAAAAAATGCAGTCTGCCTATCCTTCTCTTTCTTGCTTAATTTTTGTCACCTGATCGTAGAATTCTATCAAGCCTGTAAGGCAAGATTTACTCTCCTTGAACCCATGTTGATGGGTTGTCACGAAGTCTCTTTTCTCCAGATGTGTTAGTAGGTTTTTTCTCACAATCTTCTCCATCACCTTGCATTATATACAAGTTAAGGACACTGGCCTGTAGTTCAGTGCCTCTTGTCTGTCACCCTTTTGTATATTGGTACTACATTAGCAGTCTTCCATATTTCTGGTAGATCTCCCGTTTCCAGTGACCTACTATACACTATGGAGAGTGGCAAGCAAAGTGCTCCTGCACACTCTTTCAATACCCATGGTGAGATTCCGTCCGGCCCAACAGCTTCTCACATCCAGCTCCAATTGGTGCTTCTTAACCTCATCTCTTGTAATTTCGAACCTATCCAAGGTCACCTGGTTTGCTGCCACCTCTCCTAGCGCCGTGACCTCTCCCTCTTCCATTGTAAAGACCTCCTGGAACCTTTTGTTGAGTTCTTTACACACCTCTTTGTCATTCTCTGTGTACCTGTCCTCGCCCACCCTAAGTTTCATCACCTGTTCCTTCACTGTTGTCTTCCTCCTGATGTGACTGTGTCTTGGCTCGGTCTTGGCTTTGGTTCGGTCTTGGCTTTATTAGCTATATCATTTTCATACCTTTTCTCAGCTGCTCTTCTCACACTAACATATTCGTTCCTGGTTCTCTGGTATCTCTCTCTCTACTTTCTGGTGTTCTGTTATTACGGAAGTTCCTCCATTCCCTTTTGTTCCGCTCCTTTGCTTTCATACATTCCCTATTAAACCACGGATTCTTCCTTTGCTTCTCTGTTTTTTCCAGTCGGGCTGGGACAAACCTGCTTACAGCCTCCTGACATTTTTGGTGACATAGTCCATCATGTCTTGTACGGACTTGGTTCCGAGTTCTGTGTCCCAATGTATATCCCATAGGAATTTATTCATCTCCTCATAGTTTCCCTTTCGGTACGCCAGCCCTTTGTTTCCCAGTTCTTTCTTGGGGGTGATAATTCCTAGCTCAACCAGGTACTCAAAGCTCAAAACACTATGATCACTCATTCCCAAGGGGGCTTCCAACTTAACTTTCCTTTTATCCAACTCATTTAGGGTAAATATCAGATCAAGCAAGGCTGGTTCATCCCCTCCTCTCATTCTTGTCGGTCCCTTGACGTGTTGACTTAGAAAGTTTCTTGTTGCCACATCCAGCAGCTTAGTTCTCCATGTGTCTGGGCCTCCATGTGGGTCTCTGTTTCCCCAATCTATCTTCCCATGGTTGAAGTCTCTCATGATTAGTATTCTGGATCCGTTCCTGCTAGCCACAGAAGCTGTTCTCTCTATAACTGTGTAGCACAGTCTGTGTCACTGGAAGACTGTGTAGCACAGTCTGTGTCACTGGAAGCCAGGAAGACTTTGTAGCACAGTCTGTGTCGCTGGAAGCCAGGAAGACTGTGTAGCACAGTCTGTGTCGCTGGACGCCAGGAAGACTGTGTAGAACAGTCTGTGTCGCTGGAAGCCAGGAAGACTGTGTAGCACAGTCTGTGTCGCTGGACGCCAGGAAGACTGTGTAGCACAGTCTGTGTCGCTGGACGCCAGGAAGACTGTGTAGCACAGTCTGAGTCGCTGGACGCCAGGAAGACTGTGTAGCACAGTCTGTGTCGCTGGACGCCAGGAAGACTGTGCAGCACAGTCTGTGTCGCTGGACGCCAGGAAGACTGTGTAGCATAGTCTGTGTCGCTAGAAGCCAGGAAGACCATGTAGCACAGTCTGTGTCGCTGGATATAATGCGCTATATAACACTCAAGACTCCAACACGATAACCAAAGGAGTCAGAATATGAAAATTGCATAAAATAATAATTAACAAAAAAAATGATAAACTTTCAGTACAGCTGAAACATATACCTTAAACGAACATGTATGATAGACATTTAAGTAGTCAACTCCTGTATTCACCTTTGCTATTTGTTTTCAATGTTTTAGTTGGAAAACATGACTTTGTAGATCGATTGGCCAATGAGGCTTGCAAGAAAGAAAACATTGATTATGACTTTGGACTATCTAATGCAATTATTAGAAACATACAAATTAAAGAAATTAATTCAGATTTAGAAGACTAAGAAATGTCCAGAGACCTGAAAACTGCAGTATTAAAAGTTATGCCAAGTTTTGTAATGATAGGTATTTGTATGGTCAGCACAGTAACCGGACCAGGCAATGTAATGTAGTCATTGCGCGAATTCGCCTTGGCTATAGACACATTTGGCAGGTTAGTGAGGCTGAGCCACTACCAGAATACTCAGATTGTAAACTCTGTGATAAACCTTTAATGCATTCACTAGAACACTATATTGTTGAATGTGAAGCCGTAAAGGACTTTAGACCTCCTGGCCTCTTGTACCACCAACTGTGTAACTATTTTATTGACTCAGGTGTTCTGGATGACATCCTAACAGTTTATCCAAAATTTGCTTGTCCATTTTAAAGAATGAAGAACAATATTTATTTATATTACTTCTAAGCTGCATCAGTTATGAACCCATCCCTGGCCTTGTGTGGCAGTGAACAATAGAAAGGTGTTTTCACATATCCATACATTAAACCATTGATTGTAACCATGATATATATATGTACTTCTGACTACAGTTTAGACCTATCGTGTTATGTATGACCCCTCTGTCCTGCGTGACAGTGAATACCAGCATTATTCTCACTTTAATAAGACTAATCGAAATCCTCAGATTAGGCAAAATTGTAATTAATTTTGTCAATAAAGATGTTAATATTAATAATAATAATGTTTTCAATTCACTAACGAAAAATATGACAAACACACACACACAGAAGAACCGTAACTCAACCCGTGAAAGCATTATTAGGCGAGAACAATTAGGTAGGCGTGCACACACACACACAAACATACCAGATACCAGCATACCATATGTAACACACCAAGCATACCAGCGATACAAAGATGCGAGAAACAACTAAACGGCAGCGAGGAGAGAGGCAGAAAGAAATTTTGAAAAAGGGATTGCAGACAAATGTAAAACAGAACCAGGTCTATTCTATAAATTCATAAACAACAAATTGCAGGTAAAGGATAATATTCAGAGGTTGAAAATGGGAAATACATTCACGAAAAATGAAAAGAAAATGTGTGAAAAACCTGCTGGGATTGATATGAGAGGAGACTACCAGTGACTTGTACTGAACTAAATTAAAAATTTACTGTCTGCAAATTAATTCAACTAAAATCTCTAGCTAGAGCTGTAAATCCTAGCTCCTCTTTTCCTAATGACAGATTGTGGGCTGTAAGGGACAGGTGGGGTGAATGAATTAGTTGATAGAAGTTCCGGTACACCTGTAGACAGGGATTCTCACATCAGCTTATATTTTATACAAGGATAAGATTTAATAAATTTTTAATAAGATTTAAACATGTACATAGTCTAGCCTAGCAACCATAACTTGTTTTGATATTCTTAGAGTACGACTTAATCAAACTAGAAATGCTCTACAAATCAAGGGACCCAGAATGTGAAATGACCTTCCCAACCATGTTAAAGACTGTACCTGTCTCAACCAGTTTAGATAAAAACGAAGCTATACCTAATAAATTCCCTGTAACCTACCTTACCCCTCTATTGTCAACGAAATGTCTGTTTTTTTTTTTAAAGAGCGCTGTTTGTCGACAGAATTGTATTTGCGCTGCTTTTTCAGCTATGTTTTCATTCCATGTTTTCATTTTACTCTTTATGCTCAATTAGTATTAAGCTTTAGTCATTTAAGTTTTACAATGCCCGAAACGCTTTGCATAATAGTGGCTTTAGGCTTTGTATGTACTAGCCCTAACTATAAATCCATCACTCTTTGTAAAATCCTTTGTATGTATGTACCTTACCTAAATAAACATTTGATTTGATTTGATTTGAACTATCAACAGCCAATATATTCTTATACTATAAACAACAATTTAAATTGTAAATGTATAATAAATTACTTTAAATGTAGTCTAAGTACTATTAACTAAGTACTAAATTATATTCAATTTAATGAACTTATATGATAACTTTAAAATAACTAAGCAAGCAATAAGAACATAAGAACAAAGGTAGCTGCAGAAGGCATATTGGCCCATATGAGGCAGCTCCTATCTATAACCACACAATCCCTCTCATATACATGTCCAACCGCGCTTGAAACAATCTAGGGACCCCACCTCCACCACGTTACGCGGTAATTGGTTTCACAAATCAACAACCCAGTTACTGAACCAGTATTTACCCAAGTCTTTCTAAATCTAAACTTATCCAATTTATACCCATTGTTTCGTGTTATTAATTGTTAACTTAATTTATATATTCAAGTATATATGCAATGTATTTATATTCAATTTATATGATTAGGTACAGTCAGCTTGACTGAATCTCTTCCAACACCATGGACACTTATGAGGTCTTATTTACTTATTGCAGCTGAATCTTTTCTCACATAATGGACACTCATGATGTCTAGTGCTTGGATAGAGATTCTACTGCTGCCCTACTATATAAATAAACTTATTGAGATATGAGGCATTGCCTCGCTTTATAACCAACAGACAGACTTATAGGATATTAAAGTTATACAAGCATACAATTGGCCAATTTATACAGTACTGTATTAACCTTCAATATACTTATCTGAAGCCGGGTGCCTGTCTGACAGTGCCAGACTTGATAACTCTCTTGTCACGAGTATAGTCACAATATTTTATATAACAGCGTTGCTGTATAATGTAAAAGTAGCGTTGCTACGAGATTTTTCTTTAACTGCTTTGCAAAAAGATGAGGGTTGATGGTGAAGGTGGAGACAAGTCACTGTGTGCTCCACTCTACACTGATAGATATAAATGTTCTAGGGATATTCCTTGTAGATATATTGTCCAGGTACTCCCCCAGTTCTAGAGAGTATTCACTGGTGATAAAGATAATTAGATAAGATGTCCTGAGCTAAATAATGTTCGCTAAGGATCCGTCACTGTTCACTCAGTTGTAAACAAACGCGAAGTGCAGGTGTGTTGGGCCCTTCTCTCCCAGCCATCACCCCTTCATGCTCCCTGAGCACAGTAGCATTCTATGAATATTGATTGATTATTTTTACTGTCTAGACTTATGATTGAGATAAGATGTGATTATAATATAATTAGATATAGGATTTAAAGATTATAAGTAGTACTTGATAGATTTCAGATGTTTATTCAGGTAAGGTATATACATACAAGTACCACTGTACTTGGATAGTACCACTGATTCTTATTAAGGATTCGATATATAATCCCTACTGGAAGCGATTAATGTTTGTTATGATCTCAGCCTGCAGGAGAAACGAGTCTCCCTCCTTGAGAGTTATTCATCAAGCCTGACCTGATTAGAAGGTCTAGCAAATATTGAGGTGATAACCCATATGAAAAAATAGTATGGTGGATTCAATGAACAGTTTAAGATTATGGGCAGTAAGTAAGGAAATAGATAAATGACTGGCTAGGAGATGTGGACATTTTGCTGGAGGCGTGAGGCTCAGCTTCTGGAGGGGCTTTGACCTCACTTGAGTGCCAGACATCGCAGGGGAAAGCCGCGCTCCGTTGAGCTCCCGTCAGAAGGGAACCCCTAGTGATATATCTCGAAGAGAAGAGAAGTATGCAGATGTGCCAGCTGTAGAATCGAGCTGGGAACGTTGTGGTCTCAAGTCCTTGGTTGACGAGCTGATATTAAATCGCCCAGAGACATTATTGTGGGCCGTGGAAGTGCCACTGACTAAGCTCTGTCAGAGGGATAGCGCCCTCGACTAGACAATCTGTGGTAAGCACGATTTAAGCCAGTTCATAGTGATTACTTGTAGTTGGTCGTGTGCCCAGCGACAGTAGCAAATGTTTATTGATAAGTTAGACATGTTTTAATAAGGCAGAAGGCCTGAAATAAGAGAGTGGAGAGGGAGGAACATGGAGCGACGTCCATCCCCTCTGAGCGCTGGCGGGCAACTGAGGGAGCCTGGCTCCTGACGGTGAAGGACCCTCACCTGAGTGAGGAGGGCCCGCCGGGCTGAGGTGGAGTATGGACCCGCCCAAAACGGGGGAGTCCACTCTCACTGTATGTAGAGGACGGATAGAGGTTTGAGGCAAACATATTGTGTGATTATTTTTGTTTATGTGTTAAAGGGGAAACATTTTATTGAGGTGTCGATGGGTTGCAGGTTTGTCTTTGGGGAAGAAGTTGCTGAGAACTTCGATGCCAGCACAGGATGAAGTAGTTGATGAGACTCCAAGGTAGAGGAGGCGAGGACCTCGAGCTGTGAGGAGAAGTAGTGAAGAGGAGTGTCACGTGCTTCTGTAGAGGTGGTAAAGCACCATAGTTGCTCGAGGAAACTTCATGGTGAAGCAGCAAAGAGAGCTGTGGAGGAATCAAGCAGAAGTAGTAGAGCACCATAGTTGCTCAAGTAAACTTCATGATAGCAGCCTGAGGGAGCTGCAGAGGATCCTGGTAGGTTAAACCCGAAGAACCTGAAGATATCAGGGTAGTGAACTTCCAGAGGTGGAAGGGAAGTTCTGGTGGATTACTTATAGGGAGTTGATAGTGTTTGGTTGTCAATAGCGTGCAAGACACAGTGAGAGGTGAGTGACTGTTTGCATTCTTATGTCAAGGAGTGTTTTACACTGAAGTTTAGAGTTACAGTCGTAGGCTGGATTACCTACAGACGTATGCGTTCTAGACTGATAGAGTGATCGATTGATCATTGTTGTGTATCAAGGAACGTTTATACTGATATATGTTATTGCATTCACATGTTGATTTTCATTGTACACATTTATAGATACATATATATATTCTCTTGCTGATGGTGCAACAGTGTATGTAGACTTGATCAACTTAAGGAGGTTGATAGTATCAGGTGGTGAAACAGGAGATAGGACACCACTTGATAAGCTGATGATAGAGTTCTGATGATGTTGGAGTGCAACCTGATTGTAATATTATAGAGAATAGGATTCATTATTATTATGTGTGTGTATGTATCGTGTATGTGCTTTGTCCAGTATATGTATCCCAATTTGCTGGTGTTTGCCCTTGTCCTAGTGAGGCTTCCCAGTAGGTAGGAAAGAAGGAGAGAGAGAGAGAAAGAACCAAGAACCACTGCTGTGGACAGGGTAGAAGGTAATACTAATAAGTCAAAGGGGGATTGAGGAGATCATATCACCTAAGGAGAGAGTGGGGAGTCACAGCGGCTCGAGTGGGTGTGTGCACGTGACAACGAGGCTAAGTGTTGGAGCCGCATCCCCTAAACGTGTGACGTTGAGCCCCTCTCCAAGAGCCAGAAGCGCCAAGGGTGATCTCCTAGTGAGGTGTAAGCACTCTACCGAGTTGTGGGTTGGGTTGTCCGTAAAGAAGGATCAACGACGAATACACCACCAATCCACGACTATAATAAAGTGGGGGCCTGAGTCCGGGAGAGTGAACTGACACACCCACGCCCTGTCCAAGAGTGGATTTGTACACCCTTGCTGAAATAGATAAACTGTGTGACCGCAGGTGTATATTATCTCTCTTGGGAAGACTCACAAGACAAAGATGGATAAGGTGCAAACGTTTGTGGAGTCAGGCAAGCCTGAGGACTTGGAAGGTTGCACGAGGGATCAATTAAAACAAATAGCAGAAAAATGTGGCATTAGGTTGAAAGCATCTAAAGTAGCTGGGATGAAGGATGAGATCCTGAGACAGTTAAGAGCCAAAAATGAAGCGGCAGAACAAGGAGCCCAGAAAGGAGCTGAAAGTGGAAAGGAGGATGATGGGCAGGATGAAGTGAGATCCCAGGGATCAAGTAGGAGCAGCAAGAGTAGCCGCAGTAGCAGGAGTAGCCGGAATAGGAGCTTGGAGAGATTCCAGTTAGAGCTCCAGATGCAGCAACAAGGAGAGACAGTTCCAGCTGAAAAAGATGAAATTGGAACTCCAGATGAAAAATGAAGCTGAGAAGGAAAAAGAGAAAACCAGACTGGAAATAGAAAAAGAGAAAGCAAGACTAGAGGTCGAAAAAAAAGAGAGAACAAACAAATGCAGATAGAAGCAAATAGAACCTTGGCTGAGCAAAGGATTGAACATGGGTTGCCAGAGAGCACCACCCAGGTATCACACTCACCAGATGTTAGGGTTCGGGAGAAGGGACATTCCCTTGTTTGTTCCCGAAGAGGCAGAGAGCTTCTTCGAGCATTTTGAAAAAGTAGCCAGTATCAAGGAGTGGCCACAGGAGGAATGGGCCCAGCTGGTCCAGTTAAGATTGACCGGTGCAGCCAGGGAGGCATACACCCAATTGTCACTGGAAGAGTGCCAGGATTATGCCACGGTAAAGAGCAGCATATTGCGCTCGTTTCAGTTAACCCCCAGAAGCTTATAGGAAGCGCTTCAGAGAGATGGTGAGGGTTGGAGCGTGTACTTTTGCTGAGACAGCAAGAGATCTGGAAAGACAATTCCAGAAGTGGATTGAGGCTGCTGGAGTTGGATCCTACGCTGACCTGAAGCAACTGATGGTCATGGAGAAGTTCTTGGAGATGATGCATCCTGAAACAAAGTTCAAGATCCAAGAAGCAGGGACAAAGGAGGTGAAAGATGCCGCAGATAGGGCGGATATGATTACTGAAGCATACAAGAGCTTAAGGGAGAACAGAGTAAGAAGCGAGGCGAGACGCAGCAATAGCAGACCCAGTGGAGTCTGGGTAGGAAGAAATTATGAGAGACCCAGAGGAGTCTGGGGTGAGAAGAATTTTGATAAATGGGCAGATAAAAGTAAGTACCCTAAAACTCAGAAGAGTAGGTCGCGCACCTCGTCTGAAAGTGAGGATGGAGGAGCCAAACGAGAAACTAATCGCTATCCAGGGAATCAAGAGTCCAGTAAAGCTCCACAGAGTACGAGTAGTACGTCTGGCCCGAGGAACTCCAATACGAGTGGGCAGAGTCAGAGCTGCTCTGGTACATATAAAAGAGACTTTTCCCAGATGAGATGTTACAATTGTAACGGATTGGGTCACGTGATGCGAGATTGTAGACAGGGCAAGAGAGTTGTGGCCCTGGCCATGTGTGACCCCCGAGGTAAATATACTAATGTGTTCCAACAAACCACAGAGAGCAAACTTAGTGAACGAGAGGTATAGGCCTTTCATGAGCAAAGGTTGGATCAGTGTAGGAGGCCAACCTGAGGTAGAAGTTGGTATCTTAAGAGATACCGGAGCTAATCAAAGCTTGATTACGAGAAGCCTGATTGGGAATGATCGACGGTTAGCTGGCAGGAGTAAGATGAAGGTATATGGGTTGTTGTCTGAGAGTGACATGCCCATTTGTACTGTCCAGCTAAGGTCGGAATATGTGTCGGCAGAGGTGATGTTGGGGGTATGCCCCGACATACCTGTTCCAGGAGTCCAAGTGATCCTGGGGAATGACTTGTGTGGGACAACGGTGTTGCCAAGAGTCATAGCGGAGACTGTGCCAGAGGAGTGCCCAGAAGGCCATGGCATGGGTGGGACACCTGAGAGTGTGAACCTGACTGACATCCGAGGGGATGAGTCAGGAGACCGCCAAGCCATTGAGTACCCTGTCTCGGTAGTAAGGAAGGCAGAGGTGGCCGACGAGGAAGACGCTGGAGAAGATGAGACAGTGTCGATTCAACCGGTGGAAGATATCGACGTAGATATAGCGTGGCTGTTTGATGAAGGTCCAGCCCAGGAAAATGAAGTTTCGGTGAGGTCAAAAGTGAAGATGGCCCAGCCGAAGAAGAATCATGTGAAGAGAGCGGACCTGAGTAGAGCCCAGCCCACCGAAATTAAGAGCCGGAAGGTGAATGCAACTGTGCTGAGCAGAAGTGAGGGATGATATGGACAGACTGAGAACTGGAGTAGAGCGTCAAGTGGTCCACGAGCACAGAGGCATATGGATAGTGGAGTTAAGTCGTTTGAGATGTCAAGAGTTGACATGTTTCACAGAAAACGTGGAGGAGAGATAGTGAAGAAAAGTAATAGCCAAGAAAATGAAAGGAGAAGAGACAGTGTGTGTGGAGAGATGCTTACGAGCACTCTAGGAGAGGTAAAGCGACATGTACGGTCGAGTGCTGTTAGATGTAGTACAGTGCTCAAAGAAACTTTTAGGGAACGAAGAAGAGTTGGAGGAGAAGAAATGGAGTGGTATTGAAGTGAAAAGTGTAGGAAGAGGATGATGATACAACCATGGAGGAATAGAAGAAACCCGAGGACTCGGTGGAAGTCAGACAGGATGAGATCTCGGATAAATGAGGAGACGAAAGGGAGGATCGTCGGTGAAGACGAGGGAGTGAAGTATGATGACGGGAGACAGAAGTATAATGGCAGTAGATGGAAGTGTGAAGACGACAGAGAAGGTACAGACAGTAGACGTCTGACTCTGGACGTGAAGAGAAGAAGACGAGGAAACGGAGGGTGGAAACAATAAGTAGAGTGGACCGATGGAGTGCAAGCGTCCAAGGAGGACAGCCTAGCTAAGAGGTGCCAGAGAAGTCAAATCGTTTGTGAGAAGATCATGTTTCGGGCGAGTTGTGAGCCAGATGTTGCAAGGAGCAACGAACTAGTTGTAGACTCCTAAGGGAGTATGTAAACAGACTAACCGGTCGAACCAATCGGTTGAAGAACGAGACAATGTGGTGGCGGATGTATTATCCCGAGCTTTGCCACTGGAATAACTCTCAAAAATAAGGGGAGGGGAGTGTTATGATCTCAGCCTGCAGGAGAAACGAGTCTCCCTCCTTGAGAGTTATTCATCAAGCCTGACCTGATTAGAAGGTCTAGCAAATATTGAGGTGATAACCCATATGAAAAATAGTATGGTGGATTCAATGAACAGTTTAAGATCATGGGCAGTAAGTAAGGAAATAGATAAATGACTGGCTAGGAGATGTGGACATTTTGCTGGAGGCGTGAGGCTCGCTTCTGGAGGGGCTTTGACCTCACTTGAGTGCCAGACATCGCAGGGGAAAGCCGCGCTCCGTTGAGCTCCCGTCAGAAGGGAACCCCTAGTGATATATCTCGAAGAGAAGAGAAGTATGCAGATGTGCCACCTGTAGAATCGAGCTGGGAACGTTGTGGTCTCAAGTCCTGGTCGACGAGCAGATATTAAATTGCCCAGAGGCATTATTGTGGGCCGTGGAAGTGCCCTGACTAAGCTCTGTCAGAGGGATAGCGCCCTCGACTAGACAATCTGTGGTAAGCACGATTTAAGCCAGTTCATAGTGATTGCTTGTAGTTGGTCGTGTGCCCAGCGACAGTAGCAATGTTTATTGATAAGTTAGACATGTTTTAATAAGGCAGAAGGCCTGAAATAAGAGAGTGGAGAGGGAGGAACATGGAGCGACGTCCGTCCCCTCTGAGCGCTGGCGGGCAACTGAGGGAGCCTGGCTCCTGACGGTGAAGGACCCTCCCTGAGTGAGGAGGCCCGCCGGACGAGGTGGAGTATGGACCCGCCCAAAACGGGGGAGTCCACTCTCACTGTATGCAGAGGACAGATAGAGGTTTGAGGCAAACATATTGTGTGATTATTTTTGTTTATGTGTTAAAGGGGAAACATTTTATTGGAGTGTCGATGGGTTGCAGGTTTGTCTTTGGGGAAGAAGTTGCTGAGAACTTCGATGCCAGCACAGATGAAGTAGTTGATGAGACTCCAAGGTAGTGGAGGCGAGGACCTCGAGCTGTGAGGAGAAGTAGTGAAGAGGAGTGACACGTGCTTCTGTAGAGGTGGTGAAGCACCATAGTTGCTCGAGGAAACTTCATGGTGTAGCAGCCAAGAGAGCTGTGGAGGAATCTAGCAGAAGTAGTAGAGCACCATAGTTGCTCAAGGAAACTTCATGATAGCAGCCTGGAGGAGCTGCAGAGGATCCTGGTAGTTAAACTCAGAAGAACCTGAAGATATCAGGGTAGTGAACTTCCAGAGGTGGAAGGGAAGTTCTGGTGGATTACTTATAGGGAGTTGATAGTGTTTGGTTGTCATTAGTGTGCAAGACGCAGTGAGAGGTGAGTGACTGTTTGCATTCATATGTCAAGGAGTGTTTTACACTGAAGTTTAGAGTTACAGTCGTAGGCTGGATTACCTACAGACGTATGCGTTCTAGGACTGATAGAGTGATCGATTGATCATTGTTGTGTATCAAGGAACGTTTATACTGATATATGTTATTGCATTCACATGTTGATTTTCATTGTACACATTTATAGATACATATATATATTCTCTTGCTGATGGTGCAACAGTGTATGTAGACTTGATCAACTTACGGAGGGTGATAGTATCAGGTGGTGAAACAGGAGATAGGACACCACTTGATAAGCTGATGATAGAGTTCTGATGATGTTGGAGTACAACCTGATTGTAATATTATAGAGAATAGGATTCATTATTATTATGTGTGTGTATGTATCGTGTATGTGCTTTGTCCAGTAAATGTATCCCAATTTGCTGGTGTTTGCCCTTGTCCTAGTGAGGCTTCCCAGGAGGTAGTAAAGAAGGAGAGAGAGAGAGAAAGAACCAAGAACCACTGCTGTGGACAGGGTAGAAGGTAATACTAATAAGTCAAAGGGGGATTGAGGAGATCATATCACCTAAGGAGAGAGTGGGGAGTCACAGCGGCTCGAGTGGGTGTGTGCACGTGACAATGAGGCTAAGTGTTGGAGCCGCATCCCCTAAACGTGTGACGTTGAGCCCCTCTCCAAGAGCCAGAAGCGCCAAGGGTGATCTCCTAGTGAGGTGTAAGCACTCTACAGAGTTGTGGGTTGGGTTGTCCGTAAAGAAGGATCAACGACGAATACACCACCAACCCACGACTATAATATGTTCCAATAGTTTTTTAATTAAGAAATCCTTCTAGAAGCTTCTGGATCCTTGAGAGATCATGCACAAAGTCATGTAGGCATCTATAGGGCCCTATGACGTACGTGATCCAAGTGGCATTGTCATCTAGGATCAAGCTGTATAATGAATCTATAATGATTCTAATATGATTTTGATATGATTTCATTTGATTTTGATACAATTTAAATATGATATAGATATGATATAGAAATAATACATTTCTTAGATGATTATTCGATATGGTGGGTAAAAATTTCCCACACATTAAACGAAAAGTTCCAAAGTGTGTTTGTACAATATGAAATCTTCAGGGAACCAGATACAATAAGAATTCCAGAGAACAACATAGAGCACATAGAGGTGTCTAGAGACGAAGTGGAAAAAATGCTGAAGGGGCTAAATAAGAACAAAGCAGTTGGTCCAGATGGAGTTTCACCATGGATTTTGAGAGAATGTGCACCTGAGTTCAGCATTCCACTTCAACTGATTTTTCAGGCATCCCTGTTTACAGGAGATGTAGCTAATGTGTGGAAAAAGGCTAACATAGTTCCAATCTACAAAAGTGGAAGCAGGGAAGACCCCCTTAATTATAGACCGGTTTCATTGACAAGTGTAATAGTCAAAATATTGGAAAAAATAATTAAAACTAAATGGGAAGAACACCTGGAGAGAAATGATATAATATCAGACAGACAGTATGGTTTTCGATCTGGAAGATCCTGTGTATCGAATTTACTCAGTTTCCATGATCGAGCAACAGAGATATTACAGGAAAGAGATGGTTGGGTTGACTGCATCTATCTGGACCTAAGAAAGACTTTCGACAGAGTTCCACATAACAGGTTGTCCTGGAAACTGGAAAATATTGGAGGGGTGACAGGTACGCTTCTAACATAGATGAAAAATTTTCTGACTGATAGAAAAATGACGGCAGTGATCAGAGGCAATGTATCGGACTGGAGAAATGTCACAAGTGGAGTACCACAGGATTCAGTTCTTGCACCAGTGATATTTATTGTCTACATAAATGATCTACCAGTTGGTGTACCGAATTATATGAACATGTTTGCTGATGATAGAAGATAATAGGAAGGATAAGAAACTTAGATGATTGTCATGCCCTTCAAGATGACCTGGACAAAATAAGTATATGGAGCACCACTTGGCAAATGGAATCTAATGTTAATAAATGCTATGTTATGGAATGTGGAATAGGAGAACATAGACCTCACACAATCTATATATTATGTGAGAAATCTTTAAGGAATTCTGATAAAGAAAGAGATCTAGGGCTGGTTCTAGATAGAAAACTATTACCTGAGGACCACATAAAAAATATTGTGCGAGGAGCCTATGCCACGCTTTCTAACTTCAGAATTGCTTTTAAATACATGGATGGCGATATACTAAAGAAATTGTTCACGACTTTTGTTAGACCAAAGCTTGAATATGCAGCGGCTGTGTGGTGCCAATATCTTAAGAAGCACATCAACAAACTGGAAAAGGTGCAAAGGCATGCCACTAAGTGGCTCCCAGAACTGAAGGACAAGAGCTACGAGGAGAGGTTAGAGGCATTAAATATGCCAAAACTAGAAGACAGAAGAAAAAGAAGTGACATGATCACTACATACAAAATAGTAACAGGAATTGATAAAATCGATTGGGAAGATTTTCTGAGACCTGGAACTTTAAGAACAAGAGGTCATAGATTTAAACTAGCTAGACACAGATGCCGAAGAAATATAAGAAAATTCACTTTCGCAAACAGAGTAATAGATGGTTGGAACAAGTTAGGTGAGAAGGTGGTGGAGGCCAAGACCGTCAATAGTTTCAGAGCGTTATATGACAAAGAGTGCTGGGAAGACTGGACACCACGAGCGTAGCTCTCATCCTGTAACTACACTTAGGTAATTACACTTAGGTAATTACACACAAAAACCCATACACACACATTAGGGCTCTGTACTCGGTCCTATCTTGTTTCTGATATATGTAGATGATCTCCCAGAGGGTATCGATTCATTTCTCTCAATGTTTGCGGACGATGCTAAAATTATGAGAAGGATTAAAACAGAAGAGGACTGTTTGAGGCTTCAAGAAGACCTAGACAAGCTGAAGGAATGGTCGAACAAATGGTTGTTAGAGTTTAACCCAACCAAATGTAATGTAATGAAGATAGGTGTAGGGAGCAGGAGGCCAGATACAAGGTATCATCTGGGAAAGGAAATTCTTCAGGAGTCAGAGAAGGAAAAAGACTTGGGGGTTGATATCACGCCAGACCTGTCTCCTGCAGCACATATCAAGCGGATAACACCAGCGGCATATGCCAGGCTGGCCAACATACGAACGGCATTCAGAAACTTGTGTAAAGAATCATTCAGAACATTGTATACCACATGTATACATGCCAGGCCAATCCTGGAGTATGCAGCCCCAGCATGGAGTCCATATCTAGTCAAGGATAAGACTAAACTGGAAAAGGTTCAAAGGTTTGCCACCAGACTAGTACCCGAGCTGAGAGGTATGAGCTACGAGGAAAAACTACGGGAATTAAACCTCACTTCGCTGGAAGACAGAAGACTTAGGGGGGACATGATCACCACATTCAAGATTCTGAAGGGAATTGATAGGGTAGATAAAGACAGTCTATTTAACACAAGGGGACACAGGTGGAAACTAAGTGCCCAAATGAGCCACAGAGATATTAGAAAGAACATTTTTAGTGTCAGAGTGGTTGACAAATGGATTGCATTAGGAAGTGATGTGGTGGAGGCTGACTCCATACACAGTTTTAAGTGTAGATATGATAGAGCCCGATAGGCTCAGGAATCTGTACACCTGTTGATTGACAGTTGAGAGGCGGGACCAAAGAGCCAGAGTTCAACCCCCACAAACACAACTAGGTGAGTACAACTAGGTGAGTACACGCTGGTAGTTGAATGAACAGCACGCTGGATACATAGTCCTGTGGTCCCGGGATCGATTCCCGGCGCCGGCGGAAACAGATGGGCAGAGTTCCTTTCACCCTGATGCACCTGTTTTCTAGCAGTAAATAGGTACTTAAGAGTTAGACAGCTGCTACGGGCTGCTTCCTGTGTGTGAGTGTGTGTATACTCACCTATTTGTGCTTGCGGGGGTTGAGCTCTGGCTCTTAGGTCCCTCCTCTCAACTGTCAATCAACTGGTGTACAGGGTCCTGAGCCTAATGGGCTCTATCATATCTACACTGGAAACTGTGATAGTGTCAGACCACGGAGGAAGAATTGAAACAGGAATTTCCTTAAGTACTTTCGTATATTAATACATCTTCAGAAGGAATCATTCCTTCTGAAGATGTATTAATATACCAGGGTACTTAAGGAAATTCCTGTTTCAATTCTTCCTCCGTGGTCTGACACTCACATTTTTCATTACGTGTTAATTTTCGTGATTTACACACTCTTGAAACTGTGTATGGAGTCAGCCTCCACCACATTACTTCCTAATGCATTCCATTTGTCAACCACGCTGACACTAAAAAAAGTTCTTTCTAATATCTTTGTGACTCATTAGGGCACTCAATTTCCACCTGTGTTCCCTAGTGCGTGTTCCCCTTGTGTTAAACAGTATGTCCTTATCTACCATATCAATTCCTATGAGAATCTTGAATGTGGTGATCCTGTCCCCCCCCCCCCCAGGACGCTTCTGTCCTCCAAAGACGTGAGGTTTGATTCCCGTAATCTCTCCTTGTAGCTCATACCTCTCAGCTCGGGTACTATTCTGGTGGCAAATGTTTGAACCTTTTCCAGTTTAGTCTTATGTTTGACTAGATATGAGTTCCATACTGGAGCTACATACTCCAGGATTGGTCTGACATATGTGGTATACAAAGTTCTGAATGATTCCTTACACAAGTTTCTAAATGCCGTTCTTATATTGGCAAGCCTGACATATGCCGCTGATGTTACCCTCTTGATATGGGCTTCAGGGGACAGGTCTGACGTGATATCAACCCCAAGTCCTTCTCTCTCTCTCTTGAAGTATTTCATCTCCCAAATGATACCTTGTATCTGGTCTCCTGCTCCCTTCACCTATCTTCATTGCATTACATTTGCTTGGGTTAAACTCTAACAACATTTGTTCGACCATTCCTTCAGTTTGTCCAGGTCTTCTTGAAGTCTCAAGCGGTCCTCCTCTGTCTTCTCATAATTTTGGCATCGTCAGCAAGCATTGAGAGGAAAGAGTCTATACCCTCCTGGATATAATTTACGCATATCAGAAACAGGAGAGGTCTCAATACAGAGACCTGTGGGACTCCACTGTTGACTTCACGCCAATCTGCATGAGGTCTCACCCCTCACTGTAACTCTCTGCTTCCTATTGCTTAGGTACTCGCCTATCCATTGGAGCATCTTACCAGTCACTCCTGCCTATCTCTCAGGCAGGAGAGACAGGTTCTTTGAGTGTGTGTGTGTGTGTGTACTCACCTAGTTCTACTAACCTAGTTGTGTTTGCGGGGGATGAGCTCTGGCTCTTTGGTCCCGCCTCTCAAATGTCAATGAACTGGTGTACAGATTCCTGAGCCTACTGGGCTCTATCATATCTACATTTGAAACTGTGTATGGTATCAGCCTCCACCACATCACTGCCTAATGCTTTCCTCCTGTTAACTACTCTGATACTGAAAAAGTTCTTTCTAACGTCCCTGTGGCTCGCTTAGGTACTCAGTTTCCGCCTGTGTCCCCTTGTTCACATACCACAAGTGTTGAATAGTTGATGCTTGTCTACCTTGTCAATTCCCCTGAGGATTTTGTAGGTAGTGATCATGTCTCCCATTACTCTTCTGTCTTCAAGTGTCATAAGGTGCATCTCACACAGCCTTTCCTCGTAACTCATGCCTCTTAGTTCCGGGACTAGCCTAGTGGCATATCTCTGAACTTTTTCCAGCTTCGTCTTGTGCTTGACAAGATACGGGCTCCATGCTGGGGACGCATACTCCAAGATTGGTCTTACATATGCGGTGTACAAGCTTCTGAATGATTTCTTACACAGGTTCCTGAAGGCTGTTCTGATGTTAGCCAGCCTCGCGTATGCCGCAAACATAATTCTTTTTATGTGGCTTCAGGAGACAGGTTTGGTGTGATATCAACTCCTGGATCTTTCTCTCTGACCGTTTCATGAAGTACTTCATCTCCTATTCTGTATCCTGTGTCTGGCCTCCAGTTTCCTCCGCCTAGTTTCATTACTTTACATTTACTCGGGTTTAACTTTAGCTTCCAGTTATAAGACTATTCATTCATTTTGTCTAGGTCATCTTGTAGCCTCCTACTTTCATCCTCTGTTTCGATTCTCCTCATGATTTTGGCATCATCAGCAAACATTGAGAGAAACGATTCTATACCCTCTGGGAGATCATTTACATATATCAGAAATAGTATAGGTCCAAGGACTGACCCCTGCGGGACTCCACTTGTAACGTCTCGCCAATCTGAGACCTCACCCCTCACATTGACTCGTTGTCTCCTGTTGCTTAGGTACTCCTTTATCTAATGGAGTACCTTCCCTTTAACATCTGCCTGCATCTCCAGCCTTTTCAATAGCCTCTTGTGTGGTACTGTATCAAAGGCTTTCTGACAATCCAAAAATATGCAGTCTGCCCACCCTACTCTCTCTTACCTGATTTTTGTTGCCTGGTTGTAGAATTCAAGTAACCCTTTGAGGCAGGACCTGCCATCCCTGAACCCATGTTGATGCTGTGTTACAAAGTTCTTTCGCTCCAGATTTTCCACTAGCTTTCTTCGCACAATCTTCTCCATCAGCTTGCATGGTATGCAGGTTAGGGACACTGGCCTGTAGTTCAGTGCCTCCTGTCTATCCCTTTTCTTGTATACCGGGACTATGTTAGCTGCTTTCCAAATTTCTGGCAGTTCCCCATGTTGCCAGTGATTTGTTGTACACTATGGAGAGTAGCAGGCATAGTTCTTCTGCTCCTTCCTTTAGTATCCAAGGGGAGATTCCATCTGGGCCTATAGCCTTTGTCACATCTAACTGTAGTAAACACTTCCTTACTTCCACGCTGGTAATCTCAAACTCTTCCAGTGGTTCCTGGTTAGCTATTCCCTCTCTTATCTCTAGGATTTCTCCTTGCTCTAAGGTGAAGACCTGGAATTTCTTATTCAGTTCCTCACACATTTCCTTGTCGTTTGTAGTGAATCCTTCTTCCCCTATTCTTAATTTCATAACCTCTTCCTTTACTGTTGTTTTTCTCCTGGTGTGGCTATGGAGGAATTTAGGCTGAATCTTTGCCTTGCTTGCGATGTCATTTTCGTATTGTCTTTCTGCCTCTCTTATCATCCTGACATATTCATTCCTGGCATTCTGATATCTTTGTCTGCTCTCAAGTGTCCTGTTATTCCTATAGTTTCTCCATGCCCTTTTACTTTGCTGCTTAGCTAGCCTACATCTCTTATTAAACCATGGGTTTCTCATCCTCATTTCACTGTTTTCCTTTTGGACTGGGACAAACTTGTTTGCTGCGTCCTTGCACTTCTGCGTGATGTAGTCCATCATGTCTTGGTCCGTCTTTCCCCTGAGTTCTGTTTCCCATGCTATATCTGTTAGGAATTTTCTTATCTCCTCATAGTTTCCCTTTTGATATGCTAACCTTTTGTTTTCAGTATCCCTCCTCGAGTTCAATAACCCTTCTTCAATCAAGTACTCAAACACCAGTACACTGTGGTCGCTCATTCCTACTGGGGCATCAAAACCGATTTCTCTTATGTCGGAGTCGTTCAGAGTGAAGACTAGGTCGAGTCTCGCTGGTTCGTCATTTCCTCTCATCCTTATGGGTTCTCTGACATGCTGGGTTAAAAAGTTTCTAGTCACCACCTCCAATAGTTTGGCTCTCCACGTATCCTCGCCTCCATGCGGTTCCTTGTTCTCCCAGTGAATCCTTTCGTGATTGAAGTCCCTCATGATGAGCAGGTGGGATCTATTTCTACAGGCAGCAGAGGCTGCCCTCTCAATTATGGAGTTAACTGCCTATTTGTTCTTTCCATACTCTTGACTGGGTCTTCTGTCATTTGGTGGAGGGTTATATATTACTGCTACTACTATTCTTGGTCCTCCCATTGTCATGGTGCCGGCTATGTAGTCTCTGAAACCATCACAGCCTGGTATAGCCATTTCTTTAAAACTCCATTCCTTTCTCATGAGTAGGGCCACTCCACCTCCTCCCCTACCTTCCCTCTCTTTTCTTATTACTATGTACTCCTGGGGAAACACGGCATTCGTTATGATTCCAGAGAGTTTTGTTTCAGTGAGTCCGATTACATCTGGGTTTACTTCTTGTGCCCTTTCTCTTAGTTCACTTGCCTTGCTTGTGATCCCATCTATGTTGAAGTACATTACCGTGAAACTGACTCTCTTCTGCTTCTCCTCTGGGGGGGACCTGTGGGATCTGGGGCGAGTGGGAGCTGGGAAGATCTGGTACGGGGAGACTGGTGGAGGAGGAAGGGCTTGGGGGGGGTTGGGGGGAGGGAGAGGGTAAGGGGGTGGGTGAGAGGGGGAGGGCAGGGGGGAGAGTGAGAGGGGTAGGGTGGGTGGGGGAGTGGAAGGGTGGGGGGGGAGTGGAAGGGTTGGGGGAGCATGGGGGGAGGAGAGGCTTGGGGAGAAGGGGGGGGGGGTTGGGGGCAGAAAAGGGGGGAGGGCATGGGGGAAAGGGAAGGCTGAGTTGGGAGAGGAAGAGGGAAGGGTTTAGGGGGAGTGGTGGAGAGGGGAAGGCTTAGGTGGGGTGGGGGAGAGTGGGGGGATTAGGGGGCCAGGAGGCAACAGAGGGCTTGGGGGTTGGAGAGACGGGAGGGCATGTGGGAGAAGGGAGGTCTTGGGGGATAGGGGAGAAGGGTGGTCTTGGGGGAAGGGGGGAGTGGGAGGAGAGGGTTGAGTGGGAGGTGGGGGTGGGTGGGGGTAGGGTGCCTTAGGTGGGTACTTAGTGGGGGGATGACAGGGGATGGGGCAGGTAGGGTGTCTGTTGGGTAGAATGTGGGGGTGGTGCCCCACTCCCTGTGGCTATTGCACTGTTTGAGGAGGATTCCCCACTCCCCTCCGGGGTTGTTGGAATAGGGGTTGTCGCTCTCTGATTCCTTTCTCTCTCCCTGCACTCCTTCCTCGCGTCTGCTGCCTGCTTTCTCTCTTCCCTTGTCATATCCCCTTCCAGGAATATATTTTTGAACTTCGGTATATTTGCTAGACCGCTCTTCCTTGCTAACAGTTCCTCTTTCGTGATTTCGCTCATGAATACCACCTTTATCATCCAGTCTCTGTCCTTGTTGTACTTTCCAAGCCTGAAAACCTTTTCAACATTTTTGTTCATTTCCCTACATCCTTACCTCTTTAAGGATCTCGGTAACTATGTTTTTGTCCCTGTCTCTCTGCTCCTTTGGGCTGGTCCCTGTTTGCTCGTTAATGCCTGCTACTAATACTGCTCTTTTTCTCTGTATCAGCTGGCTAGTACATCTAGCTGCTTCCTGAGAGGAAGCCACTTCCATGGCAACTTCCCTAAATGCAGACCTAGCTTCAGGGCTCTTTTTAAGCATTTCAGCAAATGAGAGCTGTGTTGCAGAGGTCCCCTCCACAGTAGCATTCCCATCTCCCTGAGGTATTGGTTTGTGTCTGGTATTGCAGAGGAGTCTCCTTCAGGCATCTTATCTCCTCCTTTGCTGTCCTTAGTTCATCCTGCAGGTTGGCTACTGTCTCCCTCATTACCCTCAGTCCTTCACTGAATTCATCCCACATATGCTGGAATACTCCCTTCATCCAGGTTTCCTATTCCATCCCATCCTCTGAGTTTGTTCCAGCCGTGATTGCTATCCTGCGTTTGTCACCCGGAGTTCGTGTCCCTTCCATGTTTACCCTATGAGAGAGAGAGAGAGAGAGAGAGAGAGAGAGAGAGAGAGAGAGAGAGAGAGAGAGAGAGAGAGAGAGAGAGAGAGAGAGAGAGAGAGAGAGAGAGAGAGAGAGAGAGAGAGAGAGAGTGAGGATAGAGAGAGAGAGAGAGAGAGAGAGAGAGAGAGAGAGAGAGAGAGAGAGAGAGAGAGAGAGAGAGAGAGAGAGAGAGAGAGAGAGAGAGAGAGAGAGGATAGAGAGAGAGAGAGAGAGAGAGAGAGAGAGAGAGAGAGAGAGAGAGAGAGAGAGAGAGAGAGAGAGAGAGAGAGAGAGAGAGAGAGAGAGAGAGAGAGAGAGAGAGAGAGAGAGAGAGAGAAGGGGGGGGGGAGATAGAGAGAGAGGTGTTTGTTAGTGTGTATGGGGGGAGGTGGGAGAGAGGGAGGGAATGGTGAGGGTGTGTGGGGCGGATGAGAGTTGAAGGGTTATGGGAGGGTGTGCACCATATGGTTGGGAGGCTGTGTACTACTGTTGCTATGATGGGAGGGGTGGGGGTGAGAGAAGGGGGTGGGGAGTTGACTCGGTGTAGGGCGGAGGGTTTTTTCACACTTCGGTGCCACAAACTAGTTCCCACGTGAGCCGATTATTTCCTCTGAGGTTCGTTTCCGTTTGTTAACTTATATCCAAAACTAACTATTAAAAAGCAATAACACTGAACACTGTTTGACTGACTGACTTTTTGAGAGGCCTTACCTTACCATCAATTCAAAACATCCCACAGAACAAACAGGTGTTAAAAGTACTGTTGACAGTCGGGTGTAGGACTGCTGTCCCCATCCACGCCGCTGCCAGGCGTAGGTCCCTCCAACTTGTCGCTATCTATCACCAGAACTCTGCTTTTTTGTTCCTCTTAGCACCGATATTATTCTAATGCCACACGTTTAGAATCACTTCTTCCCTATCCTATTCACTATTTGTTATGATCTTCACTATCGCATCTAGTTGTGTACACCCTGACCATGCAGTGGCCCACGTGCTTGTCCTGGCACTGTTGTCGTACCCCTGATCTTGTCTAATATTCCCTATCGGACACAATCCATAAATTTGCTAGTTTCTAATTAGTGTGTTGCACTTTGTATTATCACTGAACACCGAATTTCCCGTGCATCCCTCTGATGTCCCGAAATATGAAGACTTATTGACGAGCGCAGCGTAACGTGACCACCTGCCTCGACACTCGGCCTCGGAGACGTGTGTCTCCGAGGGTCTGCCTCGACCCTCGATGTGTGTGTGTGTGTGTGTGTGTGTGTGTGTGTGTGTGTGTGTGTGTGTGTGTGTGTGTGTGTGTGTGTGTGTGTGTGTGTGTGTGTGTGTGTGTGTGTGTGCGTGCGTGTGTGTGTGTATGTATGTGTGTGTGTGTGTGTGTGTGTGTGTGTGTGTGTGTGTGTGTGTGTGTGTGTGTGTGTGTGTGTGTGTGTGTGTGTGTGTGTGTGTGTGTGTGTGTACTCACCTAGTTGTGCTTGCGGGGGGTTGAGCTCTGGTTCTTTGGTCCCGCCTCTCAACTGTCAATCAACAGGTGTGTGTGTGTGTGTGTGTGTGTGTGTGTGTGTGTGTGTGTGTGTGTGTGTGTGTGTGTGTGTGTGTGTGTGTGTGTGTGTGTGTGTGTGTGTGTGTATGTTTGCGTGTGTGTGTGTTTGCGTGTGTGTGTGTGTTCACCTAGTTGTGTTTTGCGGGGGTTAAGCTTTGCTCTTTCGGCCCGCCTCTCAATTGTCAATCAACTGTTAACTAACTACTTTTTTTCCACACCACACACACACACACACACACACCTAAGGAAGCAGCCCGTAACAGCTAACTAACTCCCAGGTACTTATTTACTGCTAGGTAATAGGGGCATTCAGGGTGAAAGAAACTTAGCCCATTTGTTTCTGCCTCGTGCAGGAATCGAACCCACGCCACAGAATTACGAGTCCTGGTGCTATCCACCAGGCTACGAGGCCTCGTGTGTGTGTGTACTCACCTAATTGTACTCACCTAATTGTGCTTGCAGGGGTTGAGCTCTGGCTCTTTGGTCCCGCCTCTCAACCGTCAATCAACTGGTGTACAGATTCCTGAGCTTACTGGGCTCTATCATATCTACATTTGAAACTGTGTATGGAGTCAGCCTCCACCACATCACTTCCTAATGCATTCCATTTACTAACTACTCTGACACTGAAAAAGTTCTTTCTAACGTCTCTGTGGCTCATTTGGGTACTCAGCTTCCACCTGTGTCCCCTTGTTCGCGTTCCACCAGTGTTGAATAGTTCATCCTTGTTTACCCGGTCGATTCCCCTGAGGATTTTGTAGGTTGTGATCATGTCCCCCCTTACTCTTCTGTCTTCCAGTGTCGTAAGGTGCATTTCCCGCAGCCTTTCCTCATAACTCATGCCTCTTAGTTTTGGGACTAGTCTAGTAGCATACCTTTGGACTTTTTCCAGCTTCGTCTTGTGCTTGACAAGGTACGGTCTCCATGCTGGGGCCGCATACTCCAGGATTGGTCTTACATATGTGGTGAACAAGATTCTGAATGATTCCTTACACAGGTTCCTGAACGCCGTTCTGATGTTAGCCAGCCTCGCATATGCCGCAGACGTTATTCTCTTTATGTGGGCTTCAGGAGACAGGTTTGGTGTGATATCAACTCCTAGATCTTTCTCTCTGTCTGTTTCATTAAGTACTTCATCTCCTATTCTGTATCCTGTGCCTGGCCTCCTGTTTCCACTGCCTAGTTTCATTACTTTGCATTTACTCGGGTTGAACTTCAACCCGAGTGTGTGTGTGTGTGTGTGTACTCACCTATATACTCACCTATATGTGCTTGCAGGATCGAGCATTGACTCTTGGATCCCGCCTTTCTAGCTATCGGTTGTTTACAGCAATGACTCCTGTCCCATTTCCCTATCATACCTAGTTTTAAAAGTATGAATAGTATTTGCTTCCACAACCTGTTCCCCAAGTGCATTCCATTTTTCTACTACTCTCACGCTAAAAGAAAACTTCCTAACATCTCTGTGACTCATCTGAGTTTCCAGTTTCCACCCATGTCCCCTCGTTCTGTTATTATTACGTGTGAACATTTGATCTATTTCCACTTTGTCAATTCCCCTGAGTATTTTATATGTCCCTATCATATCTCCTCTCTCCCTTCTTTTCTCTAGTGTCGTAAGGTTCAGTTCCTTCAGCCGCTCTTCATATCCCATCCCTCGTAGCTCTGGGACAAGCCTCGTCGCAAACCTCTGAACCTTCTCCAGTTTCTTTATGTGTTTCTTCAGGTGGGGGCTCCATGATGGCGGGGCATACTCTAAGACGGGTCTCACGTAGGCAGTGTAAAGCGCCCTAAAAGCTTCCTCATTTAGGTTTCTGAATGAAGTTCTAATTTTCGCCAGTGTAGAGTACGCTGCTGTCGTTATCCTATTTATATGTGCCTCAGGAGTTAGATTAGGTGTCACATCCACTCCCAGGTCTCTTTCTCGAATCGTTACAGGTAGGCTGTTCCCCTTCATTGTGTACTGTCCCTTTGGTCTCCTGTCACCTGATCCCATTTCCATAACTTTACATTTACTGGTGTTAAACTCCAGTAGCCATTTCTCTGACCATCTCTGCAGCCTGTTTAAGTCATCTTGGAGGATCCTACAATCCTCGTCTGTCACAACTCTTCTCATTAATTTTGCGTCATCTGCAAACATTGACATGTATGATTCCACTCCTGTAAACATATCATTTACGTAAATTAGAAAGAGGATTGGTCCCAGCACCGATCCTTGAGGTACTCCACTTGTTACTGTTCGCCAGTCCGACTTTTCGCCCCTTACCATTACCCTCTGGCTCCTTCCTGTTAGGTAGTTCTTCACCCATACTAGGGCCTTTCCGCTTACTCCTGCCTGCCTCTCAAGTTTGTATAGCAGTCTCATGTGCGGTACCGTATCAAAGGCCTTTTGGCAGTCAAGAAATATGCAGTCTGCCCAGCCTTCTCTGTCCTGCCTTATCCTTGTTACTTTATCATAGAATTCTAAAAGGTTTGTTAGGCATGATTTCCCTGTCCAGAACCCATGTTGGTGCTTGTTTACAAACCCAATGCTCTCCAGGTGCTCAACAAGTCTTAGCCTAATTATTCTTTCAAGTATTTTGCAGGGGATGCTTGTCAGTGATACGGGTCTGTAGTTAAGTGCCTCCTCCCTATCACCCTTTTTGAAAATCGGTACGACATTTGCCTCCTTCCAGCAACTGGGCAATTCTCCCGACATAAGTGACTCATTGAAGATCATTGCCAGAGGCACGCTGAGAGCCTGCGCTGCCTCTTTAAGTATCCACGGTGATACTTTGTCTGGTCCAACAGCTTTATTTGCATCCAGTGTTGTCAACTGTTTCATTACATCCTCTGCTGTCACCTCTATATCTGATAGTCTTTCATCTTGGGTAATCTCTTCTAACAATGGGAGCTGCTCAGGCTCGGTAGTGAACACTCCATGGAATTTTGCATTCAGTACCTCGCAGATTTCCTTGTCGCTTTCTGTATATGCCCCTTCTGTTTTCCTCAGTCTTGTCACTTGGTCATTTACCGACATCTTCCTTCTTATATGGCTATGTAGTAATTTTGGTTGCTTTTTCGCTTTGACTGCAATATCGTTCTCATAATTTCTTTCCGACACTCGTCTTATGTTAATGTAATCATTCCTAGCTCTGTTACATCTAATCCTGTTGTCCTCTGTCCTTTGTCTTCTGTACTTCCTCCACTCCCTCCTGCTTCTCACCTTTGCTTCCTGACACTGTCTATTAAACCATGGGTTATTATATTCCCTCCTGCTTTTTTTCTTTATTGTTGGAATAAATCTATCTTCAGCCTCCTTGCATTTCAATATGACTTGGGTCATCATACCTTGCACTGTTTTTCCTCTAAGTTCTTCCTCCCACTGCACTTCTCCCAGGTAGTCCCTTATCCTTCTGTAGTCCCCTTTTCTGTAATCAAGTCTCCTTTCCCGGACCTCTTGTCCTTTGGTCACAATTTTAAGCTCCATCATGTAGTCAAAGGCTAGGACACAATGGTCACTAGCTCCTAGTGGTATTTCATGTTCCAACTGCTCGATGTCTTCTACATTCTGAGTGATAATGAGATCTAATAGGCTGGGCGTATCCCCTCCTCTTTCCCTAGTATCTTCTTTCACATGCTGTGTTAGGAAATTCCTGTCAATAACGTCTACCAGCTTCGCTCCCCAGGTCTCCTCCCCGCCATGGGGATTCCTCGTTTCCCAATCTATCTCTCCGTGATTTAGGTCCCCCATGACCAGCAGCTTCGCTCTCATTCTATGCGCTAAAGTTGCTGCCCTCTGCAGTTCATCCATACATGTCTTGTTGCTGTCCTCGTACTCCTGCCTGGGCCTTCTACTGTTTGGTGGGGGATTGTAGAGTATCAAGATTACAATCTTCTTCCCATCCACTGTCAGGGTTCCATGTATGAAGCTTGTGCTTTCATTGGTACCCGGATTTTCCAGCTCATCAAACTTCCATTTCCGCTTTATTAGTAGTGCCACTCCACCTCCCTGTCTCTGTGTCCTTTCTTTTCTTATCACCTGGTACCCCTCTGGAAAGATTGCATCCGAGATCATGCCATTTATTTTAGTTTCCACTATTGCCACTATGTCTGGGTCTGCCTCACTAACTCTTTCTTTTATCTCTTCTGCTTTATTGGCTACCCCATCAGCATTGGTGTACCAAACCTTGAGACTCTTCTTGGAAACTCGGGTGTCAGAGTTCCCCCTTTCACCAGGGGTCTGGGGGGAACTGGGGGGTGTCTGGGGGGCAAGTGGGGGCTGTGGGGGCGAGTGGGGGGGTGCTAGGGGGGTGCCTGGGAGTGCCTGGTAGGCGAATGGGGTCTGGGCATCTAGGGGGGTAGGAAGGGCATAATGGGTCTGAAAGTTAGGGGTCTGAATAGCATAGGGGGGTTGAGAAATAGAGTGAGACTGAGAGTCAGATAGAGGTTGAGAGGTTGGGGGGAAGAGGGATACTGAGGTGAGATGAGAATGGAGCATGGGTGCTGGGAGTGGAAGAGAGGGTATATTAGTTAGGGGGGAATCGGGGGTAGGTGGGGGTTTTGGGGTAGAAGAGGGGAAGAGGGAGATGGGGGAAGGTGTTAGGGGGTCACAAGGTGAGGGGGTTAAATGTGGGCTGGAGGTGCATAGGAGGGGTGAGGGTTGGGTGGGGTTTGGGGGTGAGTGGAAGAGGGGTGCAGTGGAAGCTGGGATGGAGTAGATGGAATTGAAGTCAATGGGGTAGAAGGGGCAGGGGAGTGGGAAGGGGTATTTGGGGAGGGGGGATGGGAAGGTGGGTTTGGGGAGGGCATGGCTTGACCCACTGGGGTCGCTGACAAGTGTGATGTAGCAGGGGCAGGGGAATCGTTGTGGAGGTGCAAATGTGGAAGGGACAGGGGGGTTTTGGGAGGCTGAGGCAGGGGGGATGTATAGGAGGGCTGAGTTGGGGAGGATGCGACCTGGGAGGTGACCTGGGAGGTGACCTGGGAGGTGACCTGGGATGTGACCTGGGAGGTGAGACTACCTGGGAGGCTAGTACGTTGTCGTTGTTGCCATCTATTTTTGTGGGCTGTTTGCTCATCTTTCGTCATAAACCTCTCTATAAACACATTGTAATGGGTTTCACTTCCTCTGAGTAAATGCTTGCTCCTCATTATGTACTCCACTGCCTCCTCATTGGAGAATTGCACCAGAACAGGTCTCTTCTTGGTACAATTGTAAGGTCCAACCCGTCGATTGATATCCACCTCGCGTTCTGCCATCTCTGCTCCAATACACCTCAATATCTCGTGAAATTCGTATTTTTCTGTTTCTATTTTCTCTTGTCTTGTTGGTGCCCTAGATTCGAATAATCCATGTATTATAATAGACCGTCTCCTCAGGAATTCATTGTCATGCTGGTAGCCTGTCCCCTGGGGATTCCCCATCCCAACCGCAGTCACTAACCCATCTCCCACTAATCCTCTATCCTTAGCCATGCTGCTAAACCTTCCTAATTCGTTTGTGATACGAGCACATTCCCTCTCCCAGTCCTCTCTTCCCTTCCTAATCTCTTCCTGAACATAGAGCATAAGTTCTTGTTTCTGCCTCTCTACCGCATCCTGTATTTGCTGAAATACCTCACTTTTAATCCCCTGGATTAGATCCTCCAACCAATCACTCCTTCTCTCTACAAATTTCCCTATTAATTTCTCTATAAATCTGTCCTCCTCCTCATCCCTGCTGGTGATTGACCTTGAACCCCTTTTAGTCATTGCAGTAACAATCTAGCCAAAAAGGCGCTCCTCAATACCTTGCACAATCTGCTAACACAATAGGTGAGTGAATCTCCAATCGTCGTCCCACGTGGTGGTATAAGGGTTGCTGCCGAGGTGAGGTCACGCGGTCAGAGGTCGGTGAGGTCTGGTTTCACACTGCACAGTATTTCCTCAACTATTTTGAATTACGCTAATTAAACTGTTTTTCTTCACTACCTTATGGCTCTGGTCAAAACCCAAGGTTTTTTCATTCACTTGTACATTCACTTATAGTCTTTTTCACTTCGAAGTTGCCTGATTACCCCTCCCACTCCATGAGTGATCCAGGAGCTCCCAACCCACGTCCACCCAACACGATGGTCACAAGACAAGTGTGTGTGTGTGTGTGTGTGTGTGTGTGTGTGTGTGTGTGTGTGTGTGTGTGTGTGTGTGTGTGTGTGTGTGTGTGTGTGTGTGTGTGTGTGTGTGTGTGTGTGTGTGTGTGTGTGTGTGTGTGTGTGTGTGTGTGTGAGTGTTGATGGCAAGTCAGAGATAAAGAGGCGGACTTACAGGTATGGGTTGGTCGAGGTAGTTGAAGACAGACATCTTGACGGGGAGGATCTCTCCACGCTTGAGAGAGGGGGGAAGAGTGAGGTCGACGAAGAAGGGGGTGAAGGTGGTGATGGACTTCCTCTGGGAGAGTCCTACGCCCTTCTGTGGGTGGGCACACACGGCCTTGCCCACCCACTGTGTGATGGTGTCCGGTACAGTCACCTGCTGGGTGCTCACGCCAGACGACCTGCCAATAACCACATGCAACACTAATTATTACATTTACACCTTTATGCCAAAACTGTAACCAAGTTCATAATTTTTCCAACACTGATTATATACATATTCTGATTTCAATTATTACTGAGAACTTCCCAGTAGAAGTGATGATTAGTGAAGGAGTGTTCATCATCCTCATCATACTTACGCATCTCAGTAGGCCGTAATTTACGCTGCACCAATTGCCCATCACCCTCCAGTTACAGTATAACAATTGACCATCACATGCAACTCCACACAGTCAATCAGCTCCTCCACCAACCGACACGTCGACAGCCATCCCCTCCACCCACTGACATGTTGACAACCAGCTCCTTCACCCACCGACATGTTGACAACCAGCCCCTCCACCCACCGACACGTCGACACCCAACCCCTCCACCCACCGACACGTCGACAATCAGCCCCTCCACCCACCAATAAACAGTGCATGAATGCGTGACACTAGAGGAAGATAAGTGTGAAGTTCTTTAAGTGGAATGAAATGTCAGTTGTCGTGTTCTGCATGAAAAAGGATTATAATGCATTTTGGATTTGAACTATTGCTGGCAACCTTTGGAAATAAAGACCAAATACAGCCCCCAATATGGTCTGTGAAGATCAGTGTTCACAGACAAACAAAACGGAACTCTTTCACACATAAATCTATAAGCTGGAGACTTACGGGACAACGATGATGTCCCAGAGCCAAGTCTCCGGGAAATTGGTCCTAGGAACATCGCCGCCGCCCGGGGGTGACTGGGGCCGGGCGGCGGCGGGCGCAATATCACCAGCGAGGCCGCCACCAAAACCACCCACAGGTCTCGGAGTGGCGGAGTGACGACGCTCTGTAAAGTCAAGAGTTTTTATGTTCATCAGATGATTCAAGTTAAGTAATAACCCCCACCTCTCTAATATAATTGAGGCGAGAGCCGGCGTGTCTCGGGTCTCCCAGCACAGCCCAGCTAGCATATACTTCACAAGCAACACTGTCTCCACCACCACACATTTCCTGCCCTCCTCAGGCAGGCGGTCACATATCAACCATACTTACACTCCATTATAATTTATTCATATATTGTTATTTTATTTTAATAAATATTTGTTAAAAAGTTGCAGATAACACACAATTTTTCTTTTAACACACAAAACATTATTTCGCTCAACGTTAATATTTTGTTTATTTTTACTAAATACGTAATTGAAGTGTTTTCGCTTCCCCGTTCATCAAGGACCTGCAGCTGGCGCTGTTTTTGTTGATAATCCATGTTGGTGTCACTAATTAACATTTACCTTATGCGTACAGCGTTGTGCACCTACACCACGGTAGTGTGCACAACACTAGCAGGGGTAACATGTGCACGTACACCACGGTAGTGTGCACAACACTAGCAGGGATAACATGTGCACCTACACCACGGTAGTGTGCACAACACTAGCAGGGATAACATGTGCACCTACACCACGGTAGTGTGCACAACACTAGCAGGGGTAACATGTGCACCTACACCACGGTAGTGTGCACAACACTAGCAGGGGTAACATGTGCACCTACACCACGGTAGTGTGCACAACACTAGCAGGGGTAACATGTGCACCTACACCAAGGTAGTGTGCACAACACTAGCAGGGGTAACATGTGCACCTACACCACGGTAGTGTGCACAACACTAGCAGGGGTAACATGTGCACCTACACCACGGTAGTGTGCACAACACTTGCAGGGGTAACATGTGCACCTACACCAAGGTAGTGTGCACAACACTAGCAGGGGTAACATGTGCACCTACACCAAGGTAGTGTGCACAACACTAGCAGGGGTAACATGTGCACCTACACCACGGTAGTGTGCACAACACTAGCAGGGGTAACATGTGCATCTACACCACGGTAGTGTGCACAATACTAGCAGGGGTAACATGTGCACCTACACCACGGTAGTGTGCACAACACTAGCAGGGGTAACATGTGCACCTACACCACGGTAGTGTGCACAATACTAGCGGGGGGTAACATCATGTGCACCAACACCACGGTTGTGTGCACAACACTAGCAGGGATAACATGTGCACCTACACCACGGTAGTGTGCACAACACTAGAAGGGATAACATGTGCACCTACACCAGCATAGTGTGCACAACACTAGCAGGGGTAACATGTGCACCTACACCACGGTAGTGTGCACAACACTAGCGGGGATAACATGTGCACCTACACCACGGTAGTGTGCACAACACTAGCAGGGATAACATGTGCACCTACACCACGGTAGTGTGCACAACACTAGCGGGGGTAACATGTGCATCTACACCACAGACCCAAGCCTCCAGTCTGAGTCAGCATATCCAATCACTCTGGTCATTAAGAGAGTAATTGCTAAACAGTTGCTTATGTTAATGTGGACTAACATTACTGAGCTTGAAGCAAACTAAAATGTGTAATTTTATCACTTATATTATCTAACAAACAATCGCTATAACAGAGATTGTTGGACACTTAAATTCGTGATGGATATATGACACATTTATTGTGTTTGTGTCAAACTTCAAATACTTGATTCTTTCGATATTTGTACATCTTTGACTGTGAGAAAAAAATTGCTTAAAAACCATTTAAAATTGCTTGTTTCGAATTGAAGCTGTGAAATGTTTCTGCATTCTATCTATGTTAAGTTTATTCTGTTCAAGCGTGTGAGAACTCGAGGATCAGCTAAAATTTGTCTTTGAGTTTGACTTAATTATTATATTATTATTATTATTACTAGTATTATAAATTTCGGGCTTTTTACTTAAAGCTGATATAAAAATATTAAATATAAAAAATATATGTTAACAGTTGAAAAATCTAAATGGACAACTAATGTGCATTTGAAATTTGTGATTTAATACTTCCGAATTCTATTACATTCTGAATATGATGTGATTTTATGGAAGTAGGAGGAGAAAGGTGCTCCTGGTCTTGTTTGGCAGTAAATATGCTGTACAAATAACAGTGAAAAATATTTGTAGCAATACAGACAGTTACAATTATGTAACAGTAACAATTAGAAGTCTGAGAAAAACAGCTGAATGATAAAATAAACATTGATAATTTGACATTGGGAAGAGAGGCCGTTGATGAAGAGAAGTGAACATTACCTTCCTCACACGGTCTCGTCTCTAGTGTCAAGTCGCTGAAGACGAACAAACCAGAGTTCTGAAAAACAAATTAAAGAATTAATACATGTTTTACAATGGCAGAAAGGCATCACAAATAACGGAGACTATAAGAACTATATTTATTACAAAACTTACCAAGAACATCAATACCAATAATAATTCAAACGATAATGTCAAGAAACTTCACCAATTGCTAGAAAATTAAACTGCATAATATATCTGGCGTTGTCTCCAGTTGTTTTAATACGAATCAATGCTACTATTAGTACGTCCTTCACACGATGATAACTGAATATTAGGCAAGACTCGAGGCCTCGAGGTCAGTAATGACCCAAGCAAGAGCTTCCAGGAGGTCAGCAAAGACCCAAGCAAGAGCTTCCAGGAGGTCAGCAAAGACCCAAGCAAGAGCTTCCAAAAGGTCAGCAAAGACCCAAGAAAGAGCTCCCAGGAGGTCAGCAAAGACCCAAGCAAGAGCTTCCAAAAGGTCAGCAAAGACCCAAGCAAGAGCTCCCAGGAGGTCAGCAAAGACCCAAGCAAGAGCTTCCAGGAGGTCAGCAAAGACCCAAGCAAGAGCTTCCAGGAGGTCAGCAAAGACCCAAGCAAGAGCTTCCAGGAGGTCAGCAAAGACCCAAGCAAGAGCTTCCAGGAGGTCAGCAAAGACCCAAGCAAGAGCTTCCAGGAGGTCAGCAAAGACCTAAGCAAGAGCTTCCGGGAGGTCAGCAAAGACCCAAGCAAGAGCTTCCAGGAGGTCAGCAAAGACCCAAACAAGAGCTTCCGGGAGGTCAGCAAAGACCCAAGCAAGAGCTTCCGGGAGGTCAGCAAAGACCCAAGCAAGAGCTTCCAGGAGGTCAGCAAAGACCCAAGCAAGAGCTTCCAGGAGGTCAGCGATGAACCAAGCAAGAGCTTCCAGGAGGTCAGCGATGAACCAAGCAAGAGCTTCCAGGAGGTCAGTGATGAACCAAGTAAGAGCTTCCAGGAGGTCAGCAATGAACCAAGGAAGAGCTTCCAGGAGGTCAGCGATGAACCAAGTAAGAGCTTCCAGGAGGTCAGTGATGACCCAAGTAAGAACTTCCAGGAGGTCAGCGATGAACCTAGTAAGAGCTTCCAGGAGGTCAGCGATGAACCAAGCAAGAGCTTCCAGGAGGTCAGTGATGAACCAAGCAAGAGCTTCCAGGTGGTCAGCGATAAACCAAGTAAGAGCTTCCAGGAGGTCAGCGATGAACCAAGTAAGAGCTTCCAGGAGGTCAGTGATGAACCAAGTAAGAGCTTCCAGGAGGTCAGCGATGAACCAAGTAAGAGCTTCCAGGAGGTCAAACCAAGCAAAAGTTTCCAGGAGGTCAAACCAAGCAAAAGCTTCCAGGTCAGTGATGAACCAAGCAAGAGCTTCCAGGAAAAATGTACAATACCGTTCCAGCACTCGCCACCTGAAGATGTGAACATACACGAGACTCAAGAAAGTCATTGTAGCTGCAGCAAAGCAATTCCAGTCATCATCCCAGATAATACAAAACGAAAGAATTATTTGTTCTACAGGTAAGAAGTTAAAGAGTAAGAGCTGAGTCAACATCTTTAGAAAGCCTCTGAAAGAAGGAAGAACTCTGCTAAGAGCAGTGATATCTGAAGCAAGATGAGTTTCTAAAGAGAGGAAGGAACCAAGATAGTTTGAGTGGTGTCAAACTCTAAATGAACGTAATGGTCTTGGAGAGACATGAGGCCAGATTATAGCCATATCAGAGTGACCATTCCGACCACAGACATATATTCAACCTTTACAAGAGGCTGAGACACTTCCTCTCCAATTTCCAGAGAGAGCAGCTTAAACATCAGCTTACTGCAACGGTCAGAACAAGTAAATCATGAGAGGTTGACAGCCAATCATGAGAACATAGCTACATTCAACGATTGGGGCACTCCCTTCACCAAACAAGAAGGTTCTCCCGCTGGAGAATAAGCCATATTGGACGCTATAGATGCATCTGGGGTAAACTACCGACCTCTTAGAAGAAAGCAGACATAATTCCGTTTCCTAAGCCAAAAGAACCTGGCAATTACAGACCCATTATCATCATGTTGCAGGACTGAAGGTCTTAAATAGGCTTCTGTGGAAAACTGGAGGTCTGCATTAATACATATTTGACTTCACTAGAGCAGTACGTACTGCCAACGGCATAGCAACATTACTAGGAACAGTTAACTCAGGTTCTGCTATAATAATCTCCGTATATTTCGTGAAAGGATTCGAACTTGCAAGTCCGCAATCAATTTTATAGATGTTAAAAAAAAAAGTGTCGGAGGAAAACTGCCTTGATTCAAAATGACCTGAAAGGTATGCCAGAGTAAACCTGCAAGGCCAAGTGTCAGGTTACCAGTTGCATGAGAATGGGACTCCACAAGGAGGAGTTACAGACTCAGTGCTAGTCATTAACATCCTTATGAAAAACCTCGCTTCCCTGACATTTCCAGAAAGGGTTAAATTCCTAAGCTATGCTGATGTATCATTAGTCGTCACAGGTCCTTCTCTTTTGAATAAAGTCCAAATGACGCTAGATAAAGTAACATTTGAATGGTGTATTTTTGGGTAAAAAATATCTGCACATAAATCTAAAGCAATGAGACTGGGTTGCAATAATCACGAGTCTCCTACGCATTCAAGATATTAATCTTGAGTGGGTTACACAATATCAATATCTCGGAGTAAGGATTGGTTCTAAAAACCATTCAACAAGCAAATTTAATGTCTGAAGGAGAAACCAAAATAACGACTGAATATAATGAAAATAATCACAGAGCCCCATCCAGGAGCGAGACACAGAGTGTTAATAATGTTTAACATACACACCGTTCATTCCATAGTTGATTATGCAGCGCTTGCCTTACTCACTCTTTCTCCTGGTCAGTGGGCAATGGTTGAGTGTATTCAAAATAATGCAATGCAAGTCATAACAGGGACTCCCAGAAGGACTAAAATACAGAACCTAAGACTAGAAACTAAACTAACATGGGTTGAAATAATGGTAAAAGGGCCTGCTGCCTGCATGCTGACCTAGATATTGACTAGACTAATAATCAGTTCACTCAAATATATAATCACTAGAGAAGTTACTTGGGATAGAAGAGCTTTAAAAAAACCAGGTGGACTCTCCATGCAATACATTCGAAATTATAAATAGAATTACAAAGGGATAGCACGAAATACACGCAGACCTTGTCTTGTAGCCCCATGGGAATCACTGGCACCAGACTAAGATTATGACTATTCAAGTAAATAAAGAACTAGACTAATCCTCATCGTCTATGCATCATTGCACAGATGAATATAGAATCAAACTTGGCATCTGAAAGCATCATTTACTTCACAGATGGATTAGTAGACCAGCAGGGGTCAAGAAACCGGAGCTGCAGTTAAGGCAAGATAGTTTGTAGTTAGATAGAAACTCTCAAACGGGTGTTCAACTTCTCAAACAGAGATGCTAGCCATTCAAAAGGCTTTGGAACATGCTCTTGCTGAGCACCAACAACATGTTATCATACACACAGATTCGAGAACTGTCATTGAAATCTTGCAACAAGAACACATACATGACAACATCCATCTGATCACAAATGTCATATCATTAATACAAACACCCATACGTCAAGGCCGTCGGGTACACCAGAGACCCGCTAGAGAGAACTGATCAACTCGACCACACCTGAGACCCACCAGAGAGAACTGGTCAACTCGACCACACTAGAGACCCACCAGAGAGAACTGGTCAACTCGACCACACCAGAGAGAACTGGTCAACTCGACCACACCAGAGAAAACTGGTCAACTCGACCATACCAGAGACCCACCAGAGAAAACTCGTCAACTCGACCACAACAGAGACCAACCAAGTCGCCATTACAGAACAGGACGGCAGGTAACACCTAACCTAAAACTCCTGGCCTAAAACTTCTGAAATGCGAAAAGGGTAATTAAAGTTGACCACATTCCGCCAGGCCGCCGGCAGACAACTTGGCAGGTACGTACATCATGGGTCCAGGAGCTGGCAAACATATTGTCATTAAACGGGATTTAATGAGGTACCTGAGGGAGGTAGAGAATGAACTACCACTATACGACCTATCCCAGTCAATCCTCCTGTTTCCGTTGTATAGTAACGATAGCGACCATAGTACATATACCGTCGTACACCGCAGTTAGGAAGTAGAAATCGGTACTTTTGAATTAGAAAAACCAGAAAAAATTTCCGATTTTTGTTGTGAAGACACTCACGTAACCTAACCTCCCTAGGCCTAACTCACGTTGTATGAGGTCTAATATAGTGCATAAAGGAGCTTTACTAGCAATATATAGTTTGTTTTTTACCTTCATTTTTCGGACTATAATGCGAATGGTATTATTATTTACTATTTACTTTACCATTATAAAGTGTAATGAATAGTACCATATTCTACTCGCTAATTGCCTAGTATGTCAAGTTTTATTCTATTGTGTTCATGGTTACAAAAGGTGCTATCTGAACAAGAGGATGGGTTACCTAGCCCTAGCAACCTCAAAGGCGTGTTGCTAGGGGGATGAGAGCAGTGTGAGACTCACACTAATAGTGTGAAACACACTTATAGTGTTGGACACACTGATAGTGTGAGACTCACTGATAGTGTGAGACTCACTGATAGTGTGAGACACACTGATAGTGTGACACACACTGATAGTGTGGCAGACACTGATAGTGTGAGACTCACTGATAGTATGAGACACACTGATAGTGTGAGACACACTGACAGTGTGAGACTCACACTGATAGTGTGAGACTCACACTGACAGTGTGTCATTGATAGTGTGAGACACACTGCTAGTGTGAGACTCACTGATAGTGTGAGACACAATGATAGTGTAAGACACACTGATAGTGTGAGACACACTGATAGTGTGAGACTCACTGATAGTGTGATACACACTGATAGTGTGAGACACACACTGATAGTGTGAGATACACATTGATAGTGTGAGACACACTGATAGTGTGAGACACACACTGAGTGTGTGAGACACACACTGATAGTGTGAGACACACACTGATAGTGAGACACACACTGATAGTGTGGTGACTCACAATAAATGACAATAATAACTCACGTCAAACATGTGGAGAGCGTCGACGTATTCACTATGGTAGAAATATCTTCCCGGAAATATTTTTGAAAATTCTGTAGAGTTAAAAATTTTCATGAATTGATAGTGAAATTTATAAAATATATAAATTTTATTGTACATCATATGAGCATCATATGATGTACAATATATTAAAAATATTGTACATCATATAAGCAAATGAGAGCTCTGGTCCACGATAACTAACTCCACCCAGCACCTAGTGAGTCAACTGAGAGCTCTAGTCCATGATAACTAACTCCACCCAGCACCTAGTGAGTCAACTGAGAGCTCTAGTCCATGATAACTAACTCCACCCAGCACCTAGTGAGTCAACTGAGAGCTCTAGTCCATGATAACTAACTCCACCCAGCACCTAGTGAGTCAACTGAGAGCTCTGGTCCATGATAACTAACTCCACCCAGCACCTAGTGAGTCAACTGAGAGCTCTAGTCCATGATAACTAACTCCACCCAGCACCTAGTGAGTCAACTGAGAGCTCTGGTCCATGATAACTATCTCCACCCAGCACCTAGTGAGTCAACTGAGAGCTCTAGTCCATGATAACTAACTCCACCCAGCACCTAGTGAGTCAACAATTATGTATAGGACTGCACCTTATAATATATTTCGAACAAATTATTTAACAGCTTTAACGTGAGCAAAAGTTAGGATGATTTATTTGCCAAAAAATGCAGATAACGGATCAACGTTAATCATGTATAACTCTCCTCACCTTCATGTATAACTCTCCTCACCTTCATGTATAACTCTCCTCACCTTCATGTATAACTCTCCTCACCTTCATGTATAACTCTCCTCACCTTCATGTATAACTCTCCTCACCTTCATGTATAACTCACCACACCTTCATGTATAACTCTCCACACCTTCATGTATAACTCTCCACACCTTCATGTATAACTCTCCACACCTTCATGTATAACTCTCCACACCTACATGTATAACTTTCCACACCTACATGTATTACTCTCCACATCTTCATGTATAACTCTCCACACCTTCATATATAACTCACCACACCTTCATGTATAACTCTCCACACCTTCATGTATAACTCTCCACACCTTCATGTATAACTCACCACACCTTTATGTATAACTCTCCACACCTTCATGTATAACTCTCCTCACCTTCATGTATAACTCTCCACACCTACATGTATAACTCTCCACACCTTCATGTATAACTCTCCTCACCTTCATGTATAACACACCACACCTCCATGTATAACTCTCCACACCTTCATGTATAACTCTCCACACCTTCATGTATAACTCTCCACACCTTCATGTATAACTCTCCTCACCTTCATGTATAGCTCACCACACCTTCATGTATAACTCTCCACACCTTCATGTATAACTTTCCACACCTTCATGTATAACTCTCCACACCTACATGTATAACTTTCCACACCTACATGTATTACTCTCCACATCTTCATGTATAGCTCTCCACACCTTCATGTATTACTCTCCACACCTTCATGTATTACTCTCCACACCTTCATGTATTACTCTCCACATCTTCATGTATCACTCTCCACACCTTCATGTATAACTCTCCACACCTTCACGTATAACTCTCCACGCCTTCATGTATAACTCACCACACCTTTATGTATAACTCTCCACTCCTTCATGTATAACTCTCCACACCTTCATGTATAACTCACCACACCTTTATGTATAACTCTCCACTCCTTCATGTATAACTCTCCACTGCAGCCAACGTTCTCTCGACTTAGTCCTGCAAGACGACTAAGTAAACCGCCGCCGATATAAAGCAGTGTGTGTCGACTGCTGTTTAAGTAGAACTGGAAGAGATTGGCGTACCCCGGGACCGGCTTAGTGAAGAAACGGACAACAGTGAGGGTGCCTGTTGGGAAGCGCTGCTAGCCAGACGCTAGAGGCTTTTGCCAGAGGTTCACTACCCCTGTATCGACTGTTTAAGTGGCCCCGATCAGCGTGTGGGCTGAGGTTCTCTGCCAGCAAGTGGCCGGAGAGTGGTCGTGGGGTATAGGCACCTCGTGAGACTGTCAGTGGGCTGGCCCACGTACAAGATGAACCTCGCCAGTGTTTTCCAGTACAGTTGGACAAAGTACTGAGTGAGAGAGGCTTAGCTCTACCAAGTACTCAAAGATCAATACACTGTAATCACTCATTCCCAAGGGTGCTTCCAACGTAACTTCCCTTATATCCCATTCATTTAGTGAGTGTAAATATCAAATCAAGCATGGCTGGTTCATCTTCCCCTCTCATTCGTGTCGGTCCCTTGATGTGTTTGCTTCGAAAGTTACTTGTTGCCACATCCAGCAGTTTAGCTCCCCATGTGGGACTTAGCTCTCCAAGTCTATCTTCCCGTGGTTGAAGTCTCGCATGATTAGTAGTCCAGATCCATTCCTGCTAGCGACAGAAGCTGCTCTCTCTCTCTATTATGTTTATGGTGGCCATGTTGTTTCTATCATAGTCCTTTCTGGGTTTTCTGTCATTTAGTGGTGGGTTATATATGACTATGACTATAATTTTTTGTCCTCCAATTGTTATGGTACTTGTTATGTAGTCACAGAAATCTTCATAGCCTTAAATAACCATCTCCTCAAAACTCCGGCCTTTTCTTACCAGCAGAGCTACACCACCACCTCCCCTTCCTTCTCTCTTTTTCCTCACTACATAGTTCTCCTGTGGAAACACTGCATTTGTTATGGTTTTCGTTAACTTTGTTTCTGTGAGTGCTATTATGCCTGAGTTTTCTTCTTGTTCCTATTCTCTAAGTTCATATGATTTATTTGTAATTCCATCTATGTTAGTGTACATTGTCTTGAGACTCACTTTCTTCTGTTCATTCTCATGTCCCCTTCTTTGTGAGTGTTCTGCTGATGGGGGAAGCTGTTTCATAAGTGAGAGGATTTGTGAGGTGGATAAGAGTCTCAGAGGATACTGGGGAGAGGGGTGGGGGGTTCAAGTGAAGGGGAGACTGGGAGGGAATGGGATGAAGGGGGACAGGGGACAGGGAGGGAAAGGGGGGAAGGTGGATATGGTGGAAGTGGAGAAGGGGGTAGAAGGGAAGGAATGGGGTGAGAAGGGAAGGGGTACTTGGGAAGCTATGGGGTTAGGAGGGAGGGAGGGAGGGCTGAGAGCATTTGAGTAGGGGGCAGGGAGGGTTCAGGGTAGGGGGGTTTTCTATGAAGAGGAGGGTGGTGGAGTAGCCCTCCCCTCTGGTGTTACTGGGCTGCTTATTGTGGGTTCCCCCTCTCACGTCTGGTGATAGTGTGTTAGGGGCTGTGATTTCCTGGTTTTCTCCTCTCGCCTTGCACTTTTTCCTTGCTTCTGCCGCTATCGCTCTCTCCTACCTTGTCATGTCTATTGGGCTCTATCATATCAAAATTTGAAACTGTGTATGGAATCAGCCTCCACCACATCACTGCCTAATGCATTCCATTTGCTAACTACTCTGACATTGAAAAAGTTCTTTCTAACATCCCTGTGGTGCATTTGGGTACTCAGTTTCTACCTGTGTCCCCTTGTTCATGTACAATCCATACTAAACAGTTTATTTTTATCTACTGTGTCAATTCCTCTGAGAATTTGGTAGATCGTGATCATGTCTCCCCTAACTCGTCTGCCTTCCAGTGTCATGAGGTTCAGTTCCAGTAATTTTTCCCCATAGCTCATTCCTCTCGGTGTACTCTCTTTCTCCTCTCATTTCTTGGGGACTAGCCTGGTGGCATACCTCTGAACCTTTTCTAACTTCGTTTTGTGTTTGACTAAAGGTGGACGCCACGCTGTGCGTATGCGTGTGTGTGTGTGTGTGTGTGTGTGTATTTACTATATGTATCTTGAATTTGTATGTATATTTGTATCTATTTGTATCAAGGCACAATGGGTATAATAGTCTATTGCATGTTATTATCTTCTTGTTATACTATGTTGGTTCGGGGTCTTGAAGTAGGTAGAATGTTGTTATGTGTTAACTGGCTGTTGATTGCTGGGTTTGAGCTTTTGATGTGCAGTGCCTCGCTGATGTCGAGTCTCCTGTTGTTGTTTTACCTGTCGATAATTTCTGTGTTGCTTGAAAGATTTCTCTGGTGATGGTCTGGTTGTGTGAGGAGATTATATGCTCCTTAATGGAGCCCTGTTGTTTGTGCATTGTTAATCACCTAGAGAGACGTTGCTGTCTTGCCTATATACTTAGATCTTTGGGGCTGGCAGTTCCCAAGTGGGCATCAAGTGGTGGCATAGACGATGTTGGACTCTTTTAAGGCGTTCTGTTTGGTGCCTGGAGACTTATTCATAAGTTGGTTTGCCGTCTTCTTGTTTTTGTAGTAAATTGTAAACTGTGTCTTCTGATTTTTGTCTGTGGTGATAACGTTCCTATTAATAATATATATCCATCAATCACTGCATGGGGAATTGTGTAAAACCCTGATTTGCGTCTCGGAGAGGCTGCAGGATCCGTGTGAATTCAATGGAATTCCCGGTTGCAATTCTTTTGACCGTGTCGTGGCCTAGTCGACTAAGGCGGCGTCTGGGATCATCCCAGTCGAAAGTTCGAATCCTCATCACGGCCCTTCTGGATTTGTTCATAAGAACTTTCACTTTAGAAGGATGGGCTGAACAGAGACCAGGGGTTCCCTTAGCTATATATGAAAGAGAAAGTATTTGTCTATCCAAGGATGGAAGCCATAGGCTTGAGGTTAATCACGCACAACTTTGGACGGTGATTGGTGATATTTGGAGTGTTTGGGGGTGTTGGTGGGAGACCTCTGAGGGAGTGCTACTGGTCTAGGCACAGGGTCCACCCGGGTACTGCTGGGTACCGCCTCTAGTAACACAAAGGGTGCATTACCGGCACTAACCTTACGACCAACCTCCTCCAAAGGATCAGCTTCTTGTTAGACAATACACATTTAATTATTGCAACATTATTGTAAGATACCTGAAGAAATTCTCGTTCAATGGTGTTAATTTGAGAAAATTTGAAATTTCTCAAATTTCTTAATTTGTGAAAGCTTTTTTAAGAAAAGAAAATAATAAATGATTATTTGGTTTATAAAATTATTATAAAATGATTCCGCTAAATGTAAAAAAAATATTGAGACTAGTCTGTTAGTATATTTTAAAAGGAAGTAAATTTACTTAAATTTATCCGAGGGCTTCTATCTCAAGTGGTCTTGATGGGGCCAGAAAGCCGACGGCTTGTCAAGGGTCCTTCTTTCTTTCTTTCTCCATGGCAACACTGTTACACTGAACCATAACATGGTAACACTGTTATACTGAACCATAACATGTCAACACTGTTATACTGAACCATAACATGTCAACACTGTTATACTGAACCATAACATGGCAACACTGTTATACTGAACCATAACATGTCAACACTGTTATACTGAACCATAACATGGTAACACTGTTATACTGAACCATAACATGTCAACACTGTTATACTGAACCATAACATGGTAACACTGTTATACTGAACCATAACATGGTAACACAGTTATACTGAACCATAACATGGCAACATTGTTATACTGAACCATAACATGTCAACACTGTTATACTGAACCATAACATGTCAACACTGTTGTACTGAACCATAACATGTCAACACTGTTATACTGAACCATAACATGTCAACACTGTTATACTGAACCATAACATGGCAACACTGTTATACTGAACCATAACATGGTAACACTGTTATACTGAACCATAACATAGTAACACTGTTATACTGAACCATAACATGGTAACACTGTTATACTGAACCATAACATGGCAACATTGTTATACTGAACCATAACATGTCAACACTGTTATACTGAACCATAACATGGCAACACTGTTATACTGAACCATAACATGGCAACACTGTTATACTGAACCATAACAAATTTGAACCAACCTATATTAGAGCTTTCAGGTTTCGCACTCGCTATCCTTTCTCTCCTCTTTTTTTTACAGTATTTATAGTCGTCGATCTGAGAGCCGAGCCATCGTCCCACATCAAAACTTCCAGCAAAGTTGAACACTGCTTCCAGGGAAATGGGGTCAGGGTTTACTGCCAGCAGCTCTGTGCTTCTGTCTACCACTCCTGGGTTCAGGAAATAATAAAGCTTTATGTTAGTGTCTGGGCTGGCATAAGAATATAAATATATAGTATGGTAAAATAAGAATACAATTTTCTTACTGTACTAGAATAACAACAAAATTTGCTTGTCCTGCTTGAATGAGCATCAGATTTTCTCAGCACATGCTTCCCTCAAGCAGGTCTAAGTAAGCCTTGGCGTGCTTTACTTACCCAGGCTACACACAGAGTCTGGCTCTGAGGAGAGGGACAGAGAGGCTTGTTCCCCAGGTTGTACGCGAGAGGCTGACCAAGTGAGGTTTACGGTGTTACTGAGGCACTTGTCCACCTCCAGCTCCCTCGAGTCCGCCACAACCTCCCCATCTTGACGGGTATACCACACCAACACCTGCAAAACATTATCAGTCTTAATGCCCCTCTTCATATGGCATACCAAACCTGGAACATATTATTGTTTTCGATTTATTAATGGAGGGGGAGAAAATAAGGTTAATGCCATCATTCCACGTTACACATTCTACCAACAGTGTTACAGACCCAATAGCTGGTCATATTTGGGACGGGAAGATGATTAACTAGCACGCAGCATCCCAGTATATTGAATTAGCTATATAGTTGTCATACATTGATAGCAGTATTGGTGTTGAGCTCGGCCAGCAAGCTGTTCACACTCGGGGTCCTTTCCAGACTTTTCTTCTGAACATGATATTAAAATGTCAGTATTTTTCACATTTTAGGTAAGTAAATACACAATTCTAAGACGTGGGAAAATTTTTTAGCAGTGTAGCCTTAAAAATTAATTACAAATAAAATAAAATTGCATCTTTATAAACGAAACGTGAACAAAAAAATGTTGACTTAAAATTTTGAAACATTTAAATTGTAACCGATTATTCGTTTCGAAGTTGCAAAAACTCACTTTTAATTAAATAAACTTAAAACTTTTCCCCACTAATAGGAGAGGCAGATATGGGCTGATTATTATCAAACTTTACACATCTGTTGAGTCTGGCGGACTCATTGTGGTACGTACTGTTGCAACTATATTGATTTTGAAGCAAATGAGAAAAAATTCACGAATCAATGATAATTATACTCATTAGCAGATATATATTTCTGCATATGTATATCTAATTTCTTTTGTTAATGCATTTAGTTTTATCTTGTAGCACATTTATACCCTAAAAGGCATGTATTCGGTATGGCTAATAAATGTATACCCTGTATACACAGTATGTTGTATACAATTTAGTATACCATGTATAGTGTATATTTATTATTCATTTATTGCAATAAAAGTCCAGGGCCTTTCTCCTACAACAAGCCACAATTGTGTCCGCCTACAACAAGCAAAAATTGTGTCCGCCTACAACAAGCCACAGTTGTGGTCGCCTACAACAAGCCACAGTTGTGTCCGCTTACAATAAGCAACAGTTGTGTCCGCCTACAACAAGCCACAATTGTGTCCGCTTACAACAAGCCACAATTGTGTCCGCCTACAACAAGCCACAATTGTGTCCGCCTACAACAAGCCACAGTTATGTCCGCCTACAACAAGCCACAGTTGTGTCCGCCTACAACAAGCCACAATTGTGTCCGCCTACAACAAGCCACAGTTATGTCCGCCTACAACAAGCCACAGTTGTGTCCGCCTACAACAAGCCACAGTTGTGTCCGTCTACAACAAGCCACAGTTGTGTCCGCCAACAACAAGCCACAATTGTGTCCGCCTACAACACGCTACAATTGTGTCCGCCTACAACAAGCCACAGTTGTGTCCGCCTACAACAAGCCACAGTTGTGGCCGCCTACAACAAGCCACAGTTGTGGTCGCCTACAACAAGCCACAGTTGTGTCCGCCTACAATAAGCAACAGTTGTGTCCGCCTACAACAAGCCACAATTGTGTCCGCCTACAACAAGTCACAGTTGTGTCCGCCTACAACAAGCCACAGTTGTGTCCACCTACAACAAGCCACAGTTGTGGCCGCCCACAACAAGCCACAGTTGTGTCCGCCTACAACAAGCCACTGTTGTGTCCGCCCACAACAAGCCACAGTTGTGGCCGCCCACAACAAGCCACAGTTGAGTGCTCACTACACGACCATGTAAGGCTGGAGGGAACATGTTGAGGACCTCCCCAGACCAGCGGCCACACACGCGGTGTAACTCTTCTTCCAGGCGGTGTTTTGCTGACTGTATTATAGCGCTACTTTACTAATTTCGACCTGTGTATTTTCACATAATAGTTTCAATAGTTTGATTTTCACATTCAGTATTCATGGTATATAAATAAAATAAGGATATATTATGGCAAAAAAAAAAATGACCGCAGGTGTGTTGACTCAAGAGAATAATCTCTCCTCTCCTGAACGTCACAATGTTAATAGAGCGCTTCGTCTCCCACAAACAACGCTCCTGCCATGTGTGTGTGTGTCAAATGTGCTGACAAAGAAGCAGCAGTATATGTCACACTAATAATTTTAATTTTATAACATTTTAATATATAAAATACTATCTACATATACAGTAGTATTATTTCATAGCAATGACGTTTTATTTCTGTCTAGGCCGTCAACAGGCCGTCGGCAGTTCGCAGGAATAAAGAGGTTGAAGAACGCACCTTTAGAGCGCAGGCGGGAGAAATACATAATAATTTACACTTGTAAAATATCAGAGGGTCTGGTTCCAACTAATATTTTAATATTAATGTTTTCCCTCTCATATTATTATTTTTCCCTCTAATAATATTATCCCCTCGAATATTTTCTTCGAGAATTTTCTCGAAGTAAAACTAACTAATCTCGGTAAGTCATATGAGCACAGACGTTGTGGTGTCCAGAGTAGGGATAGTGATTCCACAGAACCCTGCCCCACAGTTCCCAGAAATCAGGTAATTGAGCATTATTCCGAAACTTCGACATCCCTTGGTGAGTCTCTAGGGGAGTCCCGGTGAGTCCCTGGGGAGTCCCCTAGGAGGTCCCTGGGGAGTCCCCTAGGAGATCCCTGGGGAGTCCCCTAGGAGGTCCCTGGGGTGTCCCCTAGGAGGTCCCTGGGGAGTCTCCTAGGAGGTCCCTGGGGAGTCCCTGGCTCCTGGGGAGGATGATAACAACGACGTCTAATGATGAACGCCAAGTGAGGCGCTCTACCAGACATAAAAACGCAAACTTCTAGACTCTTATTCAGAACACTGTATACAGCTGCTTGTGAGAAAGAATGTGGGTTACATCCAAAAATTTGGTTTGTAATGCACTTACACGTGCATTGTCTTCACTTTCATTGAAGCACTGCGGCTTTGTGGTAAGTTTCTCCAAAAATGTAATGTATTTATGAAGAAATTCATGCACGTAATCTTTCTCATATATTCAATAAATTTGCACGTGGATTGACAGTTCAGATAATCTTGAAGTTAAAGGTTTGGTTAATAAACAATAAAAGCTTAGTAAGAAAAATGATAACAATTTCTCAAGGTTATTTGTGCATCCTTAAAGTGGGGAAGTTGAACGACTCGCAGCAGGCAAATGTTGCAAACGTCTATCATTATCTTAAACAAATTATCCTTACTGAGTAGACTTACTTAAAAGCAAATATAATCCTTATACAGACCTTGACCTTGGGAGACGCAGTTGGAGGAATGTTGATAATGATGTTGACGACTCCCCTGATGGTGTTGGGGAGGGGAGGGGGGAGAGGCTCCACCAGGTGCTCCACACTGATGGGCAGCTCCCCGCTGGTCAGCTGGTACTCCTGGCTGCTCTGGTACTGGACCTTCCCGCGAGACACAACCTGAAGTAATAGTAGAGTGTTAGACCCCGCTGGTCAGCTGGTACTCCTGGCTGCCCTGGTACTGGACCTTCCCGCGAGACACAACCTGAAGTAATAGTAGAGTGTTAGGCCCCGCTGGTCAGCTGGTACTCCTGGCTGCCCTGGTACTGGACCTTCCTGCAAGACACAACCTGACGCAAGCAAGTAGCTTCGTATGCAGGTCTAATGGTCAATGAGAATTTTAAGTTGTATATTTCATTAAACATCTTTTATTTCTAACATTCATTAGAACTCTTCCAACTAAACAATTGAGGATCCCGGGGTAAGCCCCAGCCAGGACAGAAATGGTTTGGTATGGTTCCTTTCACCTGATGACTCTGTTCACCTAGCAGTAAATAAGTATCTGGAAGTTAGGTAACTGTGGGGGTTGCATCCTGGTGAGGGTCAGCAGGGTCAAAACCCCCCAACATGGGTGGTGAATATTGCCGGAACAGAGGCGGACATTTTATTAAGAAACAAACCAGTTCCTGCAAGGAGTGGATGGCCAACAGGCTGTAGTGGATATATGGGCCTGCGGCCTGCTACAAGGAAAGGCATGTTGGATGAAATTTTTTAAATAATTAATAATTGTACATGATTAACCAAAATAAATATAATGTAGTTATACTAATTGTGTTATTTTTTCCCATTTTAAGTCAAGTGTATTCATGCCAAAAAGTATATTTACCTTTCTATAACAATCCCCTCGAGCATATAACTTGCATGGCTGGTTCATTCAGTTTTACTCATTTTCCTCTGCTAAGTAATTAAATTGATTTATGGTCACAATACTTATGAGTTCACATACTTTGTAATTACAGTAACAACAAAAATCACTTTAGGATCATGTACTATTACTAAAAGAGTAAAACTATATTGCACAAATGTTGCCATTGAACCTTACGATACTCAGAGTTAATGAGATACTTTGCCACTAATAACCTATGGAGCTCAGATCTATTGTGCAGTGTTAATACTTAATTTATGATCATTACGAACAAACACGAAGGCACCAATTTCCTTGAGCACAACACATGTCAAGTAGACAGCGTTAAATTTCCTTACAATTACCTGGACAGTAAAGATGGCAGAGGTCTGGTCGGAGGCGGAGAAGAGGACTGGCAGGAGGTGGTCTTGGGCCTCTCCAGGCACACACTTGAGCTTGCCCTCCGGGGCGTGGATCAACAGTGACGAGTTAGAGGGAGAGAATGAGTGCTCCAGGGTCTTCGAGAACTCCGACTCATACATTGTCACCCGGCAGTTCAGGGCCTTTATCTGAGGAGAGTTAAACACACTTTAGCATACTACACAATGATCACTAAATCCTTTTGGAAAAGTCAAACCCAGTGTACTCAAGCTCGCTCTCACTTTTTGGTGTTATCTGGTAAATTTCAGTAGGTTAACAAGCCTTAGGTAATTGCATGAAGCCTCCGAGACCCACCCTCCGAGGCCCACCCTTGCACGAAGCCTCCAAGACCCACCATCCGAGGCCCACCCTTGCACGAAGCCTCCGAGGCCCACTCTCCGAGGCCCAGCCTTACCTAGCAAGAAGGAAACTCAGTCTGGCTGTCTACGAGGTGCAGGAGCAAGGGGAGGAAAGGTATCAGGAGAAAGCGCAACCCATTTTATTATGACTATAAGGCACAACTCTCCTAAACACGAGAGTGAAGTATACAACTTTAGAACACTTTCCCACCAGGAGACTCGAACCCTCGCCAGCACAGAAGCCTTCCAGCAACTGGCATAACAGGTACGCCTTAACCCGCTCCACCACCCACTCAGACCCTTAAAAGAGATGGTAATTTCGGAGTATTTATATATTCCAAAGATCACCACCTCCCAAGAGCACTAGAGCAAGTGAGGGGTCATTTATACGTTTATTTCATCAAGTCCCTGTTAATATGGGAGAACACTGTGTCTATGAACTTAAGGCACAACTCTCCTAAACACGAGAGTGAAGTATACAACTTTAGAACACTTTCCCACCAGGAGACTCGAACCCTCGCCAGCACAGAAGCCTTCCAGCAACTGGCATAACAGGTACGCCTTAACCCGCTCCACCACCCGCTCAGACCCTTAAAAGAGATGGTAATTTCGGAGTATTTATATATTCCAAAGATCACCACCTCCCAAGAGCACTAGAGCAAGTGAGGGGTCATTTATACGTTTATTTCATCAAGTCCCTGTTAATATGGGAGAACACTGTGTCTATGAACTTAAGGCACAACTCTCCTAAACACGAGAGTGAAGTATACAACTTTAGAACACTTTCCCACCAGGAGACTCGAACCCTCGCCAGCACAGAAGCCTTCCAGCAACTGGCATAACAGGTACGCCTTAACCCGCTCCACCACCCGCTCAGACCCTTAAAAGAGATGGTAATTTCGGAGTATTTATATATTCCAAAGATCACCACCTCCCATATTCCATATTCTTTAAAGTTTTATTTGCATGCTCTTATTTACTCTGGCTCTCATATGGATGTATGACAGTCTGATACCCGCATTATAAAGGTAAACTCTACTTTAAGCTCTACAGAAAAAGCTGCAGATGGCAAGGAGGACGGCCATGAGTGTCCACGAACTCCTAATAGCATACAGCACTCCTGGGCTGTGCATCTCTGCCAGTACTTGCAGTCATTTGCAATAATCCAAACGTTTTGGAAACAAAACAGCAGTTGAGTATAACCTTGAACAGGTGGGCAGAAGGTTTGCCGGTGACCGAAGCTGCAATACCAAAAGCCAAGCTCTCATGGAAAGATCAACCGGCTATCAATAGTCAAACTCTCACATTCAGAGAACATATAGAACAGCACACAAGACGGAGAAAAGCGGTCTTAGAAACCTGGTACACAGTAACAACTACACTTTAAGAAAATGTTCCAAGAAACCGAGAGTGAATGGTAGCACACAACGAGCATCACAACTACCGTGAACCACCAGCACCGCAGTAACGAGCATCACAACTACCGTGAACCACCAGCACCGAAGTAACGAGCAACACAACTACCGTGAACCACCAGCACAGAAGTAACGAGCAACACAACTACCGTGAACCACCAGCACCGCAGTAACGAGCATCACAACTACCGTGAACCACCAGCTCCGAAGTAACGAGCAACACAACTACCGTGAACCACCAGCACAGAAGTAACGAGCAACACAACTACCGTGAACCACCAGCACCGAAGTAACGAGCAACACAACTACCGTGAACCACCAGCACAGAAGTAACGAGCAACACAACTACCGTGAACCACCAGCACCGAAGTAACGAGGCAACACAACTACCGTGAACCACCAGCACCGAAGTAACGAGGCAACACAACTACCGTGAACCACCAGCACAGAAGTAACGAGCAACACAACTACCGTGAACCACCAGCACCGAAGTAACGAGGCAACACAACTACCGTGAACCACCAGCACCGAAGTAACGAGGCAACACAACTACCGTGAACCACCGGCACAGAAGTAACGAGCAACACAACTACCGTGAACTACCGGCACAGAAGTAACGAGGCAACACAACTACCGTGAACCACCAGCACCGAAGTAACGAGGCAACACAACTACCGTGAACCACCAGCACAGAAGTAACGAGCAACACAACTACCGTGAACCACCAGCACAGAAGTAACGAGGCAACACAACTACCGTGAACCACCGGCACAGAGGTAACGAGCACAAGCTCAGAAGTCAAGATTCATATATGTGTCAACACAGAACTAACGAACACAGTAATATATGGGACTGCACAAGGCATGTTGTCCCATGTGAGGCAGCTCTTATTTATGCTACACAACTCGTCCATTCATGTTTGTATTCATTGATCCTACTTGTATTTTATTTATAAGTAATATCTTTTATAAATCAACAAATCTATTCTCAAACCTGTATTTACCCAGGCCTTTCCTGAATCTAAACGTCCATTTTGTACCCATTGTTTCGTGCTTTACTTTGTCTTCCTATAAACTATGAGTTCCGTCCTCTCCCTTGTTCTTGCCAATCACTATACAGAGTATTTGAACCTCTTCTTCTTCCCACTGTTGATACTCGTCCCTCTCCCTGGTTTGGCTATGTTGATGACAGTTTTGTTCTATGGGCTCATAACCGTCTTTTTCTAGCCTTTCCTCTCCTCTCTTAACAATCTGGCTCCTCCTATCAATTTCTAAGTACAATTGTAATCTAATTCCATCCTTCCTTTCCTAGACGTTCAAGTTCACAGCTCTGTGTCCAGTTTGTCTTTCTCTGTGTGCCCCAATCTTAAGCACAATGGTACGTATATTTACTTCATTTCCTACCATCCACTTTGTCAAGAAAAGTGTTCTTGTCTCTCTTCCTCCACGTCCAACACATCAGTGACCTTCAGATTTTTATTCTGAAATTTCTATTATTTACAAGTCTTTCTCTCGCCTTGGTTACCTTTTACATTTTATCAACTTTGCCTATTATCAAGCTAAAGGAAATTTCTTTCCTGTTTCAACACTAGTAGTACAGTCCACTACGGGCTCACCATAGCCCGTGCTACTTGGAACTTTTTGTTCCGAGTAGCAAATCTTTAACAACAACAAACTAGTAGTACTATGTTCTGCATTCCCTTCATATCTGAAACTAAAAAAAAAATCACTAATACCCTCCGTCCTCTTGATGTAAAGCTCACCTGTCAACAAAAATTTAGTGTTGCTAAAAGTGCTTCAGACTTTTACTGTAAAGTTATGTTGAGAAACTGAACAACACTTGGAATTTATATTAGAAACTATAATAATAATTGTTTACTGACTAAACGTTATAATAATAATTGTTTACTGACTAAACGTTATAATAATAATTGTTTACTGACTAAACGTTATAATAATAATTGTTTACTGACTAAACGTTATAATAATAATTGTTTACTGACTAAACGTTATAATAATAATTGTTTACTGACTAAACGTTATAATAATAATTGTTTACTGACTAAACGTTATAATAATAATTGTTTACTGACTAAACGTTATAATAATAATTGTTTACTGACTAAACGTTATAATAATAATTGTTTACTGACTAAACGTTATAATAATAATTGTTTACTGACTAAACGTTATAATAATAATTGTTTACTGACTAAACGTTATAATAATAATTAAGTCAAGAAGACACTTACGTAAACTCTCTTGGTGTTGTAGACTGGCAAGACTGTTGTGAAGAGACCATCTGGTGCTGTGGTCATGTTGGTGCAGCGACTAGCTACACACACCTCCATGGGGACACCACCTGCCGGAGTGCCGTCTGGCTTCTCAGCCCTCACCTGCAACATGTTAAAGAAGTTCTGGAGGTTTAGGTATTATGCAGACGAGGAGTCACAATAACGTGGTTGAAATATGTTGACCAAACCCCACACTAGAAAGTGAAGGGACGACGACGTTTCGGTCTATCCTGGACCATTCTCAAGTCGATTGTGAAGAGACCATCACAATCGACTTTACATATTAATTTTATTAAGTTAACAGTTTCTTAGATGCCGTCACTGGCATCCCTGATGACTAGCTTAGTCCTGGAAGACTGTAGGTTGCCAGGACAGTGTTCTGCTGTATGGCTAAACACCATATATTTTTTTAAGTTTATATTTTACACGCGATAGATTATTTGGCCTTGGAATTGTAAACAAGTTGATACTTGATGAGCCAGTAAGATCACAAAGTATCTAGGAAAATCGACACAGTACTTGAAGTAAGAGTTTCCAAGTATATACAATAATTACCATCTCCTGTTGAGTTATCACAATGATCTATATTTTAACGTAACATAATTAACAATTAACGCTTATCCTAGGTAAAATAACAGTGAATAATGGCTGATTGCTATGTAAGTATGTCTGAAAAAGGCACCAAGTCTCGAAGACTGTTCTGCACGCCTGTGGGCTGAACAGTAAAACATTCTTGGATATTGTTCATGATGCAAATGTGCAAAAACAAAACAAAAAACAAGACGATTGAAGTAAACAAAATAAAATTCGCTATGGATTTTATCGAGGGACAAGACACACGAGGTACATTTGTAAACAAGATTTCTAATAATTTTTAAAATCAGCCTGGACAATAAGGTAGGTGTGTCCCATTAGTGTAAAAGAGTTATGAGTGTGATCGATATGCCACCTTACCTCAGCTGTTTCCTATCAGCTATGTTAGTAAGAGGAAGACTCTGGTTAAAGATCACATATAATTGTACACAAATATGTGATAATGTTTGTATATTTGGGCAGCAGGCGTTACTTTAAGCATATTTGGTTAAATATGACCGCAATGTTGGCGTTGTTAATCTTAAAGTGGTAGTTTTTTTATGCTTCTAACTTATTTTCTCTTCGTCAGTGCCAAGGAGAGCAATCTTAAGGAATTAATAAACAAGGAGCAATTTCGGATTAAATACATATGTGAAAGGGGATGAATTGAAGCCTTAGGTAATCTCCTTCGACGCCACTGTTGCCGCCTGCAACAGTGGCGTCGGAGGTGTATGGAGGCAATGAAACGTAGGGCAAGGAATAGGGGAATAAGGTAAGAGTAAGGGAAAAGGGGCAATCATATATTGGGTAAGGCGTTGCATAGGACTAGTACTCTCTGTAGGCGGTAAGAATCCGGTAGAGATGTGGTAGTTACCCCGTGATGTAGGTGAGTCCTGCATCTAAGTGTTGCCAGGGAAGCGAAGTAGTTATTCAATATATTTAAAAGTGATTTTTTATCTCATTTTAGTATAGCTGCCAGGATTTGTAGTCGTCTTAGGTCAGTGGTCGACTCCAGGATTTTTGTATTGTGTTCAAGTTCCTAGGGAGTGTTGTGTTATGTTCACTATGAATTGAACCCGAAGTAAGTAAGTAATTATCAAAAGAAGGCACCAGACATCCCGAGAAAGTCTCAACACCTGTCCCTCACGGATCACGTACCCGGCAGACGGGACAAGGCTCCCCCCCCCCCCCTGACCGGGAGAACCGCAGGGGATGCAGGCACGGCATCGTCCCCGCCACCGGGCACAGGAGCCGAGGACCCCTGGCGCACATCCCTTCTCAGCACCATGACAAGATCCTGATCATCAGGGAAAACTTCGCAGCGGGGATCCAATAGCAATAGACACAGGAGGTGGGGGCACAGGAAGCAACTCGGAGCCCCTCACAGCCCCGTCTCCGACGGCGGGGGACGCCGGAGCACCATACTTCTCCACCTCCTCCCAAGGCTCACCACGATGGGGAGACACACTCTGAACCCGCTTTGATCATTTAGAGACATGCCGCCGGTCGTTCGAGTTATCACTCCCATCTTCCTGCACCACAACAGAACTCTCCGGCAGGTGTGCTTGTAAAGCACGATCCCGAGAACCACAGCTTTAACAACCGGGGCCACCGGACCACACACTGCAGGAGACAACCCCTCGCGGACAGCTAGAGCGACAGGAGACACCGTATCCTGGGACATAGTAGGCAGATGCGGCTAAGACGGGGCGGGGTGAGGCAGCTGAGGCAGGGATGGTCGTGGCGGGGCCACACTAACCTCCACTTTAACACCTACATCTGCACCAAGACGAGCCACAGGATCCGACACCGGGGCAGCAGACAGTAGGGAATCAACACACAAATCCCAGCACCCATTGACGGGTCCGAGGTCGACAACGGGGGAGAATCTTCCTCCCAGAAGAGGTTAATAGGGGTGACCCCGGTGCACCTCACACCCTGCAGCCTGGTGGCCCTGTAGGTCACACTTGAACACATCTGGAGCTGGCCCGTATGAAACAAACGAAGAGGGAAACGCAACAGCATGATGGAGGACAGTATATGATCCCTGAGGCGCATGGTGAGAGTGTGGGTCCACACGGGACCCGATTCTACCTCCGGGTGGGGACGGCGTTCATCCGCACATGAAGAACCCGCCAAAAACGGGCAAAGTACCGACGTAGAAGGTCCTCAAGGAACTCGAAGGGTGCCCCATGCACTGCCATATACATCGTCATAGGACAGTGATCAGAGAAAGTCACTGATCCACCATTACTAAGAAGAGGGAAAGTGTCCCCATCATAGCACGTGACGAGATCACGGTAAACCACTGAGGAGCCAAACTTCACAATCGCACGTCCCCCAGCAAACAGCTATACACCACACACAGCCTCCAAAGAAACACGTAACATGTCCAAAATCACCACTTCTACTGCTTGGTAGGACGTATTACTGGAAAATTCCAGGACTGACGACAGGTGGCACAGACTTCCCCCATACTGCAGGCCGACACGGCCACTTTCAAGTCACGCCAGCAGCCACACCAAGGCCCGCACATCATGCCGGGTTGTCAACAAACCCCACACCGGCCAAGTAACAACTGGATAGGCAAAGAGAAGCGTCCTGCTCGCCACACCACCCAGCGCCGGACTGACGTGCTGTCAAACTGATCTAAAACGTTGTCGTTCTGGATTAAGTGATACTGTATGTCATGTCTATGTTCACACTACGTACTGATATTCGTCATCCCAATGTTATCCCTGTGTCAACATTTCTTTATATTCTTTTGGTACTTGATAACTGAATTATTTAATTATCTATATTTATTGTGTTTAAGTTGATGTACAGTAATATTAACAGCTATTATTTATCTATTGCTCAGTCATTTCATTAACTGGTTAGTATGAACGTGTCAGTCTATTATTCTTGCTGGCGGAGTTAATAGTTTAGGGTTATAATAGTTTCGGGTTAAAAACTGTAAATAATGACGTAAACGAGTTTTTTTGTTATACACGTGTGTGATCACATTTACACACACAGGTGACACGTCCAACAGTCTAGTCGTGTCCATCTCCCAGTAGCATCAGTCTTGTCGTGTCCATCTCCCAATAGCATCAGTCTTGTCGTGTCCATCTCCCAGTAGCAACAGTCTTGTCGTGTCCATCTCCCAGTAGCAACAGTCTTGTCGTGTCCATCCACCAGTAGCAACAATAGGCGGTGTTGAACGCCAAGAAGATGGAAATCAATGAACTATAAAATGTGTTGCACAGCAAGCCAAATCGACAATATTTAGTGAATAATAAAACATGAACACAAATTTGTTCTAACACATTTTTACAATTATAATTACCAACCTTGAGGGAGTAAGGAAGGTTCGGCTTCATGTAAGCGTCTTCGTAGATAGTTTTGAAGGTCACGGCCTTTCGGGTGATGGAGACTGAGGCGTCCTTTTTAATTTCCACTCCAGTACCTTCCTCAGTGACGATGGCCGAGGCCTTGAGACTGTACACGTCGCAGTCAATGATCCTCAGCTCCGATGCCTGCACCTCCACCTCCTTACACCCGGAGATCTGCAATGAGAACCTTTCTTGTATATTGTGTCGGTGTCTGGAGGAATACACCACTTATCACAGTATACCCCATTAATTTACGTAACCCTTTAGTTTACATAACCCATTAGTTTATGTAACCCATTAGTTTATGTAACCCATTAGCTTATGTAACCCATTAGTTTACGTAATTCTTTAGTTTATGTAACCTATTAGTTTATGTAACCCATTACTTTAAACAACAAATTAGTTTATATAACCCATTAGTTTACGAACATATTAGTTCATGTAACCTATTAGTTTATGTAACCCATTAGTTTATGTAACTCATTAGTTCATATAAACCCATAAGTTTATGTAACCCATTAGTATATGGGAACCCATTTGATCTGTAACCTATTAGCGTATGTAACCCATTAGTTTATGTAAACCTATTAGTTTATGTAACCCATTAGTTTACATAAGCCCATTAGTTTATGTGAACCCATTAGTTTCTGTAACCCATTAGTTTATGTAACCCATTAGTTTATGTAACCCATTAATTTATGTAAACCCCTTAATTTACGTAACCCATTAGTTTATTTAAACCTATTAGTTTATGTGAACCCATTAGATTCTGTAACACATTAGTTTATGTAACCCATTAGTTTATGTAAACCCATTAGTTTATGTAACCCATTAGTTTACATAAACACATTACTTTACATAACCCATTAGTATATGTAACCTATTAGTTTATGTAAACTATTAGTTTATGTAACCCATTAGTTTACATAGCCCATTAGTATATGTAACCCATTAGTTTATATAAACCATTAGTTTATGTAACCCATTAGTTTATATAAACCCATCAGTTTATGTATCTCATTAGTTTACATAAACCATTAGTTTATGTAACCCATTAGTTTATGTAACCCATTAGTTTATGTAACCCATTAGGTTATATAAACCCATCTGTTTATGTATCCCATTAGTTTACGTAAACCATTAGTTTATGTAACCCATTAGTTTATATAAACCCATCAGTTTATGTATCCCATTAGTTTACGTAAACTAGTAATTTATGTAACCCCGTTGGTTTAGCTTATGTAACCCATTAGTTTATGTAAACCAAATAGTTTATATAAACCATTAGTTTATGTAAACCATTAGTTTACTTAACCCATTAGTTTGTCACCCAATAGTTTATGTAACCCATTAGTTTATGTAAAATCTTTAGCTTTTTCAAAGCATTAAGAATACTTGAAGGTGACCAATTGTGTGGAAATCACAGTAACACTGAGGTACTCACCGTAACACTGAGGTACTCACCGTAACACTGAGGTATTCACAGTAACACTGAGGTACTCACAGTAACACTGAGGTACTCACAGTAACATTGAGGTACTCCCAGTAACACTGAGGTATTCAAAGTAACACTGAGGTACTCACAGTAACACTGAGGTACTCCCAGTAACGCTGAGGTACTCACAGTAACACTGAGGTACTCACAGTAACAATGAGGTACTCACAGTAACACTGAAGTACTCACAGTAACACTGAGGTACTCTCAGTAACACTGAGGAACTCACCATAACACTGAGGTACTCACCGTAACACTGAGGTACTCACCGTAACACTGAGGTACTCACAGTAACACTGAGGTACTCACAGTAACACTGAGGTACTCACAGTAACACTGAGGTACTCGCGGTAACACTGAGCTACTCACAGTAACACCGAGGTACTCACGGTAACACTGAGGTTCTCACAGTAACATTGAGGTCTTCACAGTAACACTGAAGTACTCACAGTAACACTGAGGTACTCACAGTAACACTGAGGTACTCACCGTAACACTGAGGTACTCACCGTAACACTGAGGTACTCACGGTAACACTGAGGTACTCACAGTAACACTGAGGTACTCACGGTAACACTGAGGTACTAACAGTAACACCGAGGTACTCACAGTAACATTGAGGTACTCTCAGTAACACTGAGGTACTCACCGTAACACTGAGGTACTCACAGTAACACTGAGGTACTCACAGTAACACTGAGGTACTCACAGTAATACTGAGGTACTTACAGTAACACTGAGGTACTCACAGTAACACTGAGGTACTCACCGTAACACTGAGGTACTCACCGTAACACTGAGATACTCACGGTAACACTGAGGTACTACAGTAACAATGAGGTACTCACGGTAACACTGAGGTACTCACAGTAACACTGAGGTACTCACGGTAACACTGAGGTACTCACAGTAACACTGAGGTACTCACCGTAACACTGAGGTACTCACCGTAACACTGAGGTACTCACAGTAACACTGAGGTACTCACCGTAACACTGAGGTACTCACCGTAACACTGAGATACTCACGGTAACACTGAGGTACTACAGTAACAATGAGGTACTCACGGTAACACTGAGGTACTCACAGTAACACTGAGGTACTCACCGTAACACTGAGGTACTCACAGTAAAACTGAGGTGCTCACAGTAACACTGAAGTACTCACAGTAACACTGAGGTACTCACAGTAACACTGAGGTACTCACAGTAACACTGAGGTACTCACCGTAACACTGAGGTACTCACCGTAACACTGAGGTACTCACAGTAACACTGTGGTACTCACGGTAACACTGAGGTACTCATAGTAACACTGAGGTACTCACGGTAACACTGAAGTACTCACAGTAACACTGAGGTACTCACCGTAACACTGAGGTACTCACAGTAACACTGAGGTACTCACCGTAACACTGAGGTACTCACCGTAACACTGAGGTACTCACAGTAACACTGAAGTACTCACAGTAACACTGAGGTACTAACAGTAACACTAAGGTACTCACAGTGACACTGAGGTACTCACAGTAACACTGAGGTACTCACGGTAACACTGAGGTACTCACAGTAACACTGAGGTACTCAGCGTAACACTGAGGTACTCACGGTAACACTGAGGTACTCACAGTAACACTGAGGTACTTACGGTAACACTGAGGTACTCACCGTAACACTGAGGTACTCACCGTAACACTGAGGTACTCACCGTAACACTGAGGTACTCACAGTAACACTGAGGTACTCACGGTAACACTGAGGTACTGACAGTAACACTGAGGTACTGACAGTAACACTGAGGTACTCACAGTAACACTGAGGTACTCACCGTAACGTTGTTGGTGACGTCCACCTTGCACTTCCTTCTCCTGTTGTTGTACAGAGTCAGTGACAGGTTGCCCTTAACCGGTTGTCCGAAGGTGTAGCTGTAAACAAACATGACAGGTTAGACACGCACCAGGAGGCTCTCACGGACACGTGCACAACAGTAAACAGACACGCACCAGGAAGGTCTCACGGACACGTGCACAACAGTAAACAGTCACGCACCAGGAGGCTCTCACGAACACGTGCACAACAGTAAACAGTCACGCACCAGGAGGATCTCACGAACACGTGCACAACAGTAAACAGACACGCACCAGGAGGCTCTCACGAACACGTGCACAACAGTAAACAGACACGCACTAGGAGGCTCTCACGAACACGTGCACAACAGTAAACAGTCACGCACCAGGAGGCTCTCAAGAACACGTGCACAACAGTAAACAGACACGCACCAGGAGGCTCTCACGAACACGTGCACAACAGTAAACAGACACGCACCAGGAGGCTCTCACGGACACGTGCACAACAGTAAACAGCCACGCACCAGGAGGCTCTCACGGACACGTGCCCAACAGTAAACAGACACGCACCAGGAGGCTCTCACGGACACGTGCACAACAGTAAACAAACACGTACTAGGAGGCTCTCACGGACACGTGCATAGCGTGATGTCGTTTTCCACGGACATCAGTGACCACTATTAGTGCACTACACGTATTTCTACCATTTATATATACCCTTCAGTATATTCCCTGCAATATACATATACCCGGCAATATATACCTTGCAATATATACCCTGCAATATAGGGTACATACCCTGCACAATATACCCTGCAATAAATACCGTGCAATATATACCCTACAATATATACCCTGCAATATAGGGTACATACTCTGCAATATATACCCTGCAATAAATACACTGCAATATATACCCTGCAATATATACACTGCAATATATACCCTGCAATATAGGGTACATACCTTGCAATAAATACCCTGCAATATATACCCTGCAATATAGGGTACATACCTGCAATAAATACCCTGCAATATATACCCTGCAATATATACCTTCCAATATATACCCTGCAATATATACCCTGCAATATATACCTTCCAATATATACCCTGCAATATATACCTTGCAATATATGCCGTATAATATAGGGTACATACCCTGCAATAAATACCTTGCAATATATAAACCCTGCCAAATATTCCCTGCAATATATACCCTGCAATATATACCCTGCAATATGTACCCTGCAATATATACCTTGCAATATATGTATATATATATATATATATATATATATATATATATATATATATATATATATATATATAGAAGGGAGTACCACCTCTAGCTGGAAGAAGGGGGACCCAAGATATATATATATATATATATATATATATATATATATATATATATATATATATATATATATATATATATATATATATATATATATATATATATATATATATATATATATATATATATATATATATTAGTATATTTTGGTAGCAGTCTTTCCTGTAGACATATTTTATTAAATATGACCGAAAAAGTAAGATTAATAATTCTAACACGAATTTTCTCAATCTTTCGTACATTATGCTTCACTGTTGGAGGTAAATCAAAAATCACTTCTCCAAAATTCATTTTTATTTCTAGTCTGACGCGACACGGGCGCGTTTCGTAAAACTTATTACATTTTCAAAGACTTCACAAATACACAACTGATTAGAACTTGCGTTTCCCTGATTTTATATCTACATTTGAGTGAGGTGGGAAGGGTGATGTGGCATTACATTTGAGTAAGGTGGGAAGGATGATGTGGCATTAGAGGATATTAATAGGGTATTAAAAGTATCAACACAAGACAGAACACGAAACAATGGATATTGAATAGAAGTGTTTGTAGAAAGCCTATTGGTCCATATTTCTTGATGCTTCTATATTGGAGCGGAGTCTTGAGGTGGGTAGAATATAGTTGTGCAATAATTGGCTGTTGATTGCTGGTGTTGACTTCTTGATGTGTAGTGCCTCGCAAACGTCGAGCCGCCTGCTATCGCTGTATCTATCGATGATTTCTGTGTTGTTTACTAGGATTTCTCTGGCGATGGTTTGGTTATGGGAAGAGATTATATGTTCCTTAATGGAGCCCTGTTGTTTATGCATCGTTAAACGCCTAGAAAGAGATGTTGTTGTCTTGCCTATATACTGGGTTTTTTGGAGCTTACAGTCCCCAAGTGGGCATTTGAAGGCATAGACGACGTTAGTCTCTTTTAAAGCGTTCTGTTTCGTGTCTGGAGAGTTTCTCATGAGTAGGCTGGCCGTTTTTCTGGTTTTATAGTAAATCGTCAGTTGTATCCTCTGATTTTTGTCTGTAGGGATAACGTTTCTATTAACAATATCTTTCAGGACCCTTTCCTCTGTTTTATGAGCTGTGGAAAAGAAGTTCCTGTAAAATAGTCTAATAGGGGGTATAGGTGTTGTGTTAGTTGTCTCTTCGGAGGTTGCATGGCTTTTCACTTTCCTTCTTATGATGTCTTCGATGAAACCATTGGAGAAGCCGTTATTGACTAGAACCTGCCTTACCCTACAGAGTTCTTCGTCGACTTGCTTCCATTCTGAGCTGTGGCTGAGAGCACGGTCGACGTATGCGTTAACAACACTCCTCTTGTACCTGTCAGGGCAGTCGCTGTTGGCATTTAGGCACATTCCTATGTTTGTTTCCTTTGTGTAGACTGCAGTGTGGAAACCTCCGCCCTTTTCCATGACTGTTACATCTAGAAAAGGCAGCTTCCCATCCTTTTCCGTCTCGTAAGTGAAACGCAGCACGGAACTCTGCTCAAATGCCTCCTTCAGCTCCTGCAGATGTCTGACATCAGGTACCTGTGTAAAAATGTCGTCAACATACCTGCAGTATATGGCCGGTTTCAAGTTCATGTCGACTAAGACTTTTTGCTCGATGGTACCCATGTAGAAGTTTGCAAACAGGACACCTAGGGGAGAACCCATAGCGACCCCATCTACTTGCTTATACATGTGCCCATCCGGGCTCAAGAAGGGTGCCTCTTTAGTACAAGCTTGGAGTAGTTTCCTCAGAATACTTTCTGGCATGTCAAGAGGAGTACAGGCTGGATCACGATACACTCGTGATACACTCGTAAAAATGAATTTTGGAGAAGTGATTTTTGATTTACCTCCAACAGTGAAGCATAATGTACGAAAGATTGAGAAAATTCGTGTTAGAATTATTAATCTTACTTTTTCGGTCATATTTAATAATATATATATATATATATATATATATATATATATATATATATATATATATATATATATATATATATATATATATATATATATATCTTGGGTCCCCCTTCTTCCAGCTAGAGGTGGTACTCCCTTCTATATATATATATATATATATATATATATATATATATATATATATATATATATATATATATATATATATATATATATATATATATATATTATATATATATATATATATATATATATATATATATATATATATATATATATATATATATTGCTGCGTATATATATTGCAAGGTATATATTGCAGGGTACATATTGCAGGGTATATATTGCAGGGTATATATTGCAGGGAATATTTTGCAGGGTTTATATATTGCAAGGTATTTATTGCAGGGTATGTACCCTATATTATACGGTATATATTGCAAGGTATATATTGCAGGGTATATATTGGAAGGTATATATTGCAGGGTATATATTGGAAGGTATATAACTGTATAACCTTGCATAATAAAGTGTACACTATATATATATATATATATATATATATATATATATATATATATATATATATATATATATATATATATTTTATATATATATATATATATATATATATATATATATATATATATATATATATATATATATATATATATATATATATAGTGTACACTTTATTATGCAAGGTTATACAGTTACATATCTGATTTAATACAAAAAATTAACATTAAGAGACACAAAAAAAGTTTGCTTCCTAGAGGTTGTAGATTTCCTCGAACTCCTCCGACGCCTGGCAGGAACCGAGGATGCAGCGAGCATTCCCCCTCTGGATCGCGACACTGAGGCGCTGAAAGAGAAAACTTGCTGCTCTAGGGTCTCTTGGGGTGTTAATGAGCTTGGAACCAAGATCCTTAAACCTTCTTGCACTCTCTCCCCATGGGCCTAGGGTCTCAGACCCTATAGGAACGAAGTTGAACCGATGATCTTATTGCATGTACTTGGCTGACTTGTCTCTTTCTCTGCGTGTCGCCGCGGCTCCTGCTTGGCCGGCAGAGAGGTTGATGTATGTGGTTGCCAGGGTGGATACACAAGTATAGTCCCATGCCAACTGTCTGCCACCCTTCCACTGTCGCAGTGTGATTCCGTCTGGTCGGCCGGCAAAGCTAACAGAGTCACAGTTCAGTAGGTTGCGGGGCTCTCTCTCCGCTGGACACTGAGCAGAGGCAAGGCTTCTTTTAATGATGTCATTGACTTCGTCGTGTCTAGTGTGCCAACCACACGATTTTCGACAGTGCAGGCCATGCAATCCATATTCGTCAGCATCTGCCTCGCCGCAAACACACCTATGAACAGTGTGAATAGGGGCAGCAAGACGGAGAGCGACTGCAATACGGAGCTCCTGTGGATTAAGACGTGTGCCTGTTGCAGACCTAGGGACTGCCAAAAGGAAGTCCCCTGCATGGGGAGCCTGCACAGCTGTGAGGCGTGCACGATCACTGGGGGTTGTTGCTGCCTCCAGCAAAGCTGTGGCTTCTTTGTCTACAATGGGGTTGTCCCAACTGGATTGTTTCTTGGCTTTTGGCATGGCTGGGTCTGCCATGGCACCCCATTTCGTGTCGCATTCCGTGTAGTGGGGGTCCTGTATCCCCGCTACATCACTCAGGGTGTCAGGTAGAATTTCCTTAACCAGGTCATCTGATGCTGAGGAGGAAGACAGGAAGGCTGGGACAGCAATTTGGGTAGCAGTGCTGACACCCAAGCCACCGAGCCTAACAGGAAGAGTGGCTTGTTTCCACTGGCATTCGTTGAGGGAGAGGTTAACAACTTTTTCCAGCATGGTCTTCAGTAAGAGGTCATACGCTTCAAGCTTTCGGCTGTCGTAAGATGGGGCGCACCTCAGAAAGTAGGTTAGCCTCGGAAGGGATAGGCATTTGGTGAGGAGATAAAAAGCATCGTGGGCATCGATATCACCTATTCTGTCTTCCATCCTCCTAAGGTCTGCGATTTTCTTGTCAAGGATCTCCTCAATGGCGTTAGACCCGAGGGGGGCTCCAAGGAGGGTGCTGTTCTCGGCCCTAATGACATGGGCTCCAGGCAAGGCAGACCTTATTCTAGCTACGATGTCTGGGTTGGAAGAGCCTACTTCACATTTGGAAGGGTTCTGGACAAGACCCAGGCTTACTTCTTGCTCTCTTATTTTTCTGATATCTGCCAAGAGATGGTCTACGGTGCCAGCTATAGTGCCATCATCCAAAAACCAGATGTTGAACTCGCTGGACAAGCTTTCTGTGATTTCTTTTAAGACTAAGCAGAAAAGAAGGGGAGCAAGAGGATCACCTTGCTGAACACCTTCACATGATCTGATTTCATGTTCACCATAGAGCAGTTTTGACTCACCACTGTAGCACGATAGTATGAACGGGTAGAGGGGCCGGAAATGGCGATGTACGGCACAAAGTACTGCATCTCTTCTGACCATGTTGAAGGCATTCTTAAAGTCCAGTTTGAGCAGGGCCTTTTCATCAGAAATGTTAGTGATGTATGCTCGTGCTGCATGGGTAGCCACTTCACAGCCTTGGGGGATTCCAAATCCTAGCTGGATTGGTTTCATCAATTCAGCCGCTTGCTGGCTGACTACCCTCGTAGCAGCCTTGGCAATCAGGCGTCGGAGAGTGTTGCCAACAGCGATTGGCCTGATTCCTTCGCTCTTCTTTTTGAGAGCACAGAGGGAGGCACCAAAAAAGAGAGGCCTGATGACCTCAGGTATCTCACCAGCCAGGCACATGTTGACGAACCTTGTGAGTTCCATAAGAAGATCTTGTGCAGCATCACCAACCGCAGGATTTAACATTTGCGTTTTAACCCTGTAAAGCCGCCTGCTGTCCCAGGTGGAAAAGAAAGGGCTGCTTTGTAGACCTCAGAGTCACCAACGATTAATGGGTCTGAAATGGTGTCGGCTGATGGCGGAACCATGTTGTCACCTTGAGGGGCTCTGGGTGGGTGCTTGCTTTGCAGGGCCCGTGCTGTGGCTGAGTTTCGAGGAGCAATTTTCTTGTCACTGGTGAGGACTCTAATAGCACTTGCACCTCTTCAATTTTCTTGGTGATTTGTGCTCTGATTTTGTACGTTTCCGGTACGTTGTTGTTACCATTTCTGCGGTGGATGTTTTGCTCGGAGAGGCAGGTGAACTAGGTTGCCCCCCCTTGGGTATTCATTTATCGCCCTCAGGACCGAGGAAGCAAGTGATTTGTCCCTCCTTGGAGGGACGGTGAGGCATACACTGCCAAACAGAAGGACATTATGCCACGCTTGAATGTTTTCCGGGGCATCATTGACCTTTTTCAGAAGATTACAGAATTTGGCTGCTGCATTTGGGCGGGCTGCTTTAGGAATGTGTGGTAATGTTCTAGCAGACGTCGCTATGATCGCTTTGGTGAGGTTTTTGTTGCATACTTGGCAAAAACCTCTTTTAGGAGCAGTTATTGGTACCTCAAGGTTTGTGGAGTCCTGCCCGACCGCTGGGACTCCTGACTCCTTCCATTTCAACTCGGTTGGGAGAGTTAAACTGTGCATTGTTTAATAGAGGGGGGGCTAACACGCTGGGTCATGGCCAAGCAACTGCCAGCAACTGGGTGTGGAGGCATCAACTGGGTGTGGAAAAAGCACCTGGGTGTGAAGCCAGCAACTGGGTGTGGAGCCAGCAACTGGGTGAGGAGCCAGCAACTGGGTGTGGAGGCCGTGGCTGGGTGTGGAGGCATCAACTGGGTGTGGAGCCACCAACTGGGTGTGGAGGCCGCGGCTAGGTGTAGAGGCGCACACACACACACACACACATATATATATATATATATATATATATATATATATATATATATATATATATATATATATATATATATATATATATATATATAAATATATATATATATATATATATATTTATATAAATATATATATAAATATATATATTTATATAAATATATATATATATAAATATATATATATATATATATATATATTAATATATATATATATATATATATATATATATATATATATATATATATATATATATATATATATATATATATATATATATATATTTAGTATATTTTGGTAGCAGTCTTTCCTGTAGACATATATTATAAAATATGACCGAAAAAGTAAGATAAATAATTCTAACACGAATTTTCTCGATCTTTCGTACGTTTCTTTTCACTGTTGGTGGTAATTCAAAAATCAATTCTCCAACATTCATTTTTATTTCTAATCTGACACGACACTTGAGCGCGTTTCGTAAAACTTATTACATTTTCAAAGACTTTAGCTTACACATACACAACTGAATAGAACTTACACATCTTCGATTTGTTTATATCTACATTTGAGTGAGGTGGATGGGGTGAGGTGGTTTTAATAGGGTATTAAATTCCTAAACACAAGACAGAACACGAATCAATGGGTATTGAATAGAAGTGTTTGTAGAAAGCCTATTGGTCCATATTTCTTGATGCTTCTATATTGGAGCGGAGTCTTGAGGTGGGTAGAATATAGTTGTGCATTAATTGGCTCTTGATTGCTGGTGTTGACTTCTTGATGTGTAGAGCCTCGCAGACGTCAAGCCGCCTGCTATCGCTGTATCTATCGATGATTTCTGTGTTGTTTACTAGGATTTCTCTGGCGATGGTTTGGTTGTGGGAAGAGATTATATGTTCCTTAATGGAGCCCTGTTGCTTATGCATCGTTAAACGCCTAGAAAGATATGTTGATGTCTTGCCTATATACTGTTTTTTTTGGAGCTTACAGTCCCCAAGAGGGCATTTGAAGGCATAGACGACGTTGGTCTCTTTTAAAGCGTTCTGCTTTGTGTCTGGAGAGTTTCTCATGAGTAGGCTGGCCGTTTTTCTGGTTTTATAGTAAATCGTCAGTTGTATCCTCTGATTTTTGTCTGTAGGGATAACGTCTCTATTAACAATATCTTTCAGGACCCTTTCCTCCGTTTTATGAGCTGTGGAAAAGAAGTTCCTGTAAAATAGTCTAATAGGGGGTATAGGTGTTGTGTTAGTTGTCTCTTCAGAGGTTGCATGGCGCTTCACTTTCCTTCTTATGATGTCTTCGATGAAACCATTAGAGAAGCCGTTGTTGACTAGGACCTGCCTTACCCTACAGAGTTCTTCGTCGACTTGCTTCCATTCTGAGCTGTGGCTGAGAGCACGGTCGACATATACATTAACAACACTCCTCTTGTACCTGTCTGGGCAGTCGCTGTTGGCATTTAGGCACATTCCTATGTTCGTTTCCTTAGTGTAGACTGCAGTGTGGAAACCTCCGCTCTTTTCCATGACTGTTACATCTAGAAAGGGCAGCTTCCCATCCTTTTCCATCTCGTAAGTGAAACGCAGCACGGAACTCTGCTCAAATGCCTCCTTCAGCTCCTGCAGGTGTCTGACATCAGGTACCTGTGTAAAAATGTCGTCAACATACCTGCAGTATATGGCCGGTTTCAAGTTCATTTCGACTAAGACTTTTTCCTCGATGGTACCCATGTAGAAGTTTGCAAACAGGACACCTAGGGGAGAACCCATGGAGACCCCATCTACTTGCTTATACATGTGCCCATCCGGGCTCAAGAAGGGTGCCTCTTTAGTACAAGCTTGGAGTAGTTTCCTTAAAATGTTTTCTGGTATGTCAAGAGGAGTGCAGGCTGGATCATGATACACTCTGTCGGCAATCATCCCGATTGTCTCGTCCACAGGTACGTTGGTAAACAGTGATTCTACGTCCAACGAGGCTCTTATCCCTGTGGCCCGTGTACCCCGCAGTAAGTCAACAAATTCCTTTGGAGAATTCAGGCTGAAGGCGCAAGGGACATAAGGAGTCAGCAGGCTGTTGAGTCGCTTCGCCAGTCTGTGCGTGGGTGTGGGTATCTGGCTGATGATTGGCCGAAGTGGGTTTCCAGGCTTGTGTGTCTTGACATTTCCATTCGCATATCCAGGTTTATATTCCCCAATAATCTTTGGCAGGTGGAGTCCGGATTTCTTGGCATTCACAGTTTCGATCAGTTTGTTTGAAAGCAAAGGTCTACTAGGTACGACATATATATATATATATATATATATATATATATATATATATATATATATATATATATATATATATATATATATATATATATATATATATATATATATATATATATATATATATATATATATATATATATATATATATATATATATATATATATATATATACTGGCAGCAGGTTTTCTTTCAAACATGTTTCATTGAATATGACCGCATATTCTGTATTTATTATTTTCTGGTTTAGGGCTTCTATCCCTCAAACTATTTTCTTAGCATCAGGGCTTAATTGAAATAGGAGTTCTCCAAAACTCATTTTCGTACTTTTAAGGTACGAAACTTACTTTTCGTACTTTTCGTACTTTTCGTACTTCACCTTAAAAGTACGAAAATGAGTTTTGGAGAACTCCTATTTCAATTAAGCCCTGATGCTAAGAAAATAGTTAGAGGGATAGAAGCCCTAAACCAGAAAATAATAAATACAGAATATGCGGTCATATATATATATATATATATATATATATATATATATATATATATATATATATATATATATATATATATATATATATATATATATATTATATATATATATATATATGTCGTACCTAGTAGCCAGAACGCACTTCTCGGCCTACTATGCAAGGCCCGATTTGCCTAATAAGCCAAGTTTTCATGAATTAACTGTTTTTTTTGACTACCTAACCTACATTATCTAACCTAACCTAACTTTTTCGGCTGCCTAACCTAACCTAACCTATAAAGATAGGTTAGGTAGGGTTGGTTAGGTTTGGTCATATATCTACGTTAATTTTAACTCCAATAAAAAAAAATTGTCCACATACATAATGAAATGGGTAGCTTTATCATTTCATAAGAAAAAAATTAGAGAAAATATATTAATTCAGGAAAACTTGGCTTATTAGGCAAATCGGGCCTTGCATAGTAGGCTGAGAAGTGCGTTCTGGCTACTAGGTACGACATATATATATATATATATATATATATATATATATATATATATATATATATATATATGTCGTACCTAGTAGCCAGAACTCACTTCTCAGTCTACTATGCAAGGCCCGATTTGCCTAATAAGCCAAGTTTTCCTGAATTAATATATTTTCTCAAATTTTTTTCTTATGAAATGATAAAGCTACCCATTTCATTATGTATGAGGTCAATTGTTTTTTATTGGAGATAAAATTAATGTAGATATATGACCGAACCTAACCAACCCTACCTAACCTAACCTAACCTATCTTTATAGGTTAGGTTGGGTTAGGTAGCCGAAAACGTTAGGTTAGGTTAGGTTAGGTAGGTTAGGTAGACGAAAAACCATTAATTCATGAAAACTTGGCTTATTAGGCAAATTGGGCCTTGCATAGTAGGCTGAGAAGTGCGTTCTGGCTACTAGGTACGACATATATATATATATATATATATATATATATATATATATATAAATATATATATATATATATATATATATATATATATATATATATATATATATATATATATATATATATATATATATATATATATTGGTCGGGCGAGGGGGGTCACCCATGTGCCACCCAGTGTTTATAGAAATACGTTTGGGAAAGAAAAATGAAAATATAAATCAGCAATCATGGTCAGAGCTAATAGAGCTCACAGTGTGTCGGATTACAAGTGTATGATTCATTCACCATTGTGCAGTGATATACAAGAAAATTATACCAGTGTTTAAGTGTCACCCAAACCCCCCCCCCCCCCCCTGAAGCTGAGCGAGGCCCGGTCAACCCCCACCTCCTCCCCGCCCGCCGGCCTCGCCGCACCACAGTACCCCATGCCATCCCACCACCCAGCCCACCCTGCGCCTGGGTGTCTCCCTCCCACCTATTCACCGCCCTCACTGTGCTTGTTGCAGGGATGTGCTGCCCGCCATGCACCCAGATATGGCACAGGTCACAGCAGGCATTCAGGTTCCTCCCAAAAGGGAGGGAGACACAAGTACTCAAACGAGGGGTGAATGTGAGGGACAGCTAGCCACCCTTCCTGCCACCACCCGTGTCCACCCCTGCCGCCACCAGCCCTGTCATCCCTCCCACGCCGGCCGCCCGGGGGATGGAGGGGACTCCACCAACTAACCAGGAACCCCTCAGCCAAGAACATGGTCCTGGGAACAGTGCACCCAGACGTGCAATCAGAGGACCCAGACCCAGAGGAACGTGTCGGGTGTGTGACGAATCTCACAGCCTTAGAAACGATGGAACCCTACGTCAACACAACAACTGTGAGGGTTCATGGACGGTACCTGTAGAGAGAGAAGGCCCACAGGTCCCCCCGGCACCCCCACACATCCCAGCAAACTTCATGTCATCAGATGACCTCCTGGGGGCCATCAAAGCATCCACCACCAGAACTCTTCCCCACATTCCTAAAGCAGCGCGCCCATTTGCAGCAGGGAAATATACAGACCTTTTAAGAAAAGTAAATGAACGGTCTGAAAATCTTAATGCTGCGGCCACCATCAAAGCATGGCATAATTTGCTCCTGTTTGGCAATATTTGCTTAGGCGTACCTGCAAGAGGAGGCAAGTCACTAGCCTCATCAGTCACTAGGGCAATAAATAATTTCCCCAGAGCTGACAACTTGATCCCCATCCCTCAACGCAAAAACCGTCGTGGCAGACCCAAGAGTTCAAATGATAATTTTAATCTTGGAACACAAGTGACCAAAAAAATTGAAGAGGGCAACACAGTAGGGGCAATTAGGTTACTTACCAGCGAAGACACAATCGCCCCTAGAAATACCGCTACCGCCGACTCACTGAGAGATAAGCACCAACCTAGAGTACCGTGGCAACCCAATTCTCAGGACACAAATGTCCCAGACATGGGACCTCTATTCCTCCAAGCGTCAGAGGTATACAAAGCTATCATGTCATTTCCGCCAGGCTCGGCAGGGGGATACACTGGAGTAAGACCTCAGCACCTCAAGGAGATGGTAAACCCAGTTCTCGGAGAAGTTGCTGAGACACTATTGTCAGAGGTCACGAAGTTTGTCAACGACTGCCTCTCTGGGTTGATCCCAGATACAATTAAACCCATTTTCTTTGGAGCATCCCTTTGTGCCCTCAAGAAGAAAGATGGTGGAGTCAGACCCATTGCCGTGGGTAACACACTTCGGCGCCTTGTTGCTAGGGCAGCTGTCAGAAAAATTAGCATAGACGCTGCGACGATGCTTCGACCCCATCAACTAGGTTTTGGTGACCCCCATGGCTGTGAAGCAGCAGCTCATGCAGCACGAGCCTATATAAAGCACCTCCCAGAAAATAAGGCATTAATTAAATTAGACTTTAAAAATGCCTTCAACCAGGTAAAAAGGGATGTGGTACTGGAAGCAGTTCAAACAAGCTTTCCTTCTCTACTCCCCTTCGTCTCAGCAGGGTACAGTAGGGAATCGACGCTGCCGTTTGGGGAACATGAAGTTGTTTCTGCAGAAGGTGTCCAGCAGGGAGACCCACTTGCCCCTTTTCTTTTTTGCATGGCTGTTAAAGAGGTCACAAGCAGGTTGACCAGCGAACTCAACATCTGGTTCCTGGACGATGGCACCCTGGCAGGGACACAGGAGTCCCTGCTAGAAGATCTACAGCTGGTGAAATCTAAGGGAGAGGAGTTAGGACTCACCCTAAACCCATTAAAGTGCGAAATCATCTCATCTAGCCAACCAACCATAGATGCAGTGCGAATCATATTGCCAGGAGCCCAAGTGATCGCTCCCACCGACAGTGTGCTGCTAGGGGCACCTCTGGGCTCGAGCGCCATTGAGGTAGTCCTCGAAGAAAAGCTGAATGACCTGAGGAAGATGGAGGGAAGAATAGGGGCTTTGGACGCCCACGATGCTTTGTACCTTCTCACAAGGTGCCTGGCTTTGCCCAGACTGATCTATTTCCTAAGGTGTGCTCCCTCCTTCGACAGCCCAAAATTAACAGAATATGACACACTCCTAAGGTCAATAACCGTGAAAGTGTTAAACCTCTCCCTGCAAGATGACCAATGGGACCAAGCAACGCTCCCAGTTAGACTCGGGGGGATAGGTGGCGACCATACCATAGGTGGCAAGGCGACACAGTTAGCATTGCCGGCATTCTTATCCTCGACCAGTGCAACAGGTGAATTAGTTAAGGAAATACTACCGGAACACCTAAGAGACTTCATTGGGATTCATGATCCCAAATTCGCGGAAGGAGCCGGTCAGTGGGACACTCTTGTCAACTCTCATCCTCGACCGACTTTTCCAAATGACTGCAAACAGTCCAAATGGGATAGCCCCATAGTGGAGAACATCGCCACATCATTGCTGGAGGCAGCTTCCAGAAAGCACAAAGCGCGTCTTCTAGCTGTGCAAGCGCCCCATGCCGGGGACTTCCTGTTGGCAGTCCCTCGTTCCGCCGGCACCCGCCTGGACCATCGGACCCTAAGTATTGGTGTTGCTCTGCGCCTTGCCGCCCCTATCTCCACCGAGCACCGGTGTATTTGCGGCCATGCACGGGCAGACCAATACGGCAGCCATGGTCTCATCTGTCGTAAGACACAGGGAAAGATTGCCAGACATGAAGCAGTCAATGACATCATCAAGAGAAGTTTGGCTTCAGCTGGGTGCCCAGCACAAAGGGAACCTCAGTTGTGCAGGCCTGACAACAGTCAAAAACGCCCAGATGGAGTCACCCTGCAGCCGTGGAGGGACGGTAAACAGGTCGTGTGGGACTACACGTGTGCATCCACATTGGCTGATACCTATCTACCTTACAGCGCAACTGAGGGAGGCGGGGCGGCCACCTTCAGGGAGACCCAGAAAACTAACAAGTACAGGGACCTAGAACGTTGTTACAGGTTCGTGCCAATAGGCTCTGAGACTCTGGGCGCCTGGGGTAAATGTACACTTAAGTTCCTGTAGGAGCTGGGCAAGGAACTCATTGGGAAGACTAGAGACCCAAGAGCGGCCAGTTTTATATTCCAGCGCCTCAGTGTCGCTGTACAGAGGGGAAATGCGTGCTGTATCTTGGGTACGCACCCGACCCCCGAGGAACTGGACGAGGTCTTTGAACACTGACTGGCATATTGTTATATTGTTATATAAGTGTGTGTTTTCTGTCAACTGTAGCATTGCAATAAAATCAAATAAAAAAAAAATAATGGGGGTGGTAGGAGAGGAAAAGATTAAAGTATTCAGTGAGAATCCACAAGGTCTTCTCTGAACACTATTTATTTTCTTCTTCGAGGATGTGGGTCCCTTTAATTAAACCAGTGGTGGTACCCCTAAATATATATATATATATATATATATATATATATATATATATATATATATATATATATATATATAACTGAAAACTCACACCCCAGAAGTGACTCGAACCCATACTCCCACAACTGGTATGTACAGGGACGCCTTAATCCGCTTGACCATCACGACCGGACAAAAGGAAGTGATAGCCGAGGCTATATGAACCACTTCCCCGCCGGCACTCGGATGGTAATCTTGGGCATAGCATTTTATCAAATCACCTCATTCTTTGGGGCACACGTGAGGAACACAAATGCAAACAAGCCTGAATGGTCCCCAGGACTATATACAACTGAAAACTCACACCCCAGAAGTGACTCGAACCCATACTCCCACAACTGGTATGTACAGGGACGCCTTAATCCGCTTGACCATCACGACCGGACAAAAGGAAGTGATAGCCGAGGCTATATGAACCACTTCCCCGCCGGCACTCAGATGGTAATCTTGGGCATAGCATTTTATCAAATCACCTCATTCTTTGGGGCACACGTGAGGAACACAAATGCAAACAAGCCTGAATGGTCCCCAGGACTATATACAACTGAAAACACACACCCCAGAAGTGACTCGAACCCATACTCCCACAACTGGTATGTACAGGGACGCCTTAATCCGCTTGACCATCACGACCGGACAAAAGGAAGTGATAGCCGAGGCTATATGAACCACTTCCCCGCCGGCACTCGGATGGTAATCTTGGGCATAGCATTTTATCAAATCACCTCATTCTTTGGGGCACACGTGAGGAACACAAATGCAAACAAGCCTGAATGGTCCCCAGGACTATATACAACTGAAAACACACACCCCAGAAGTGACTCGAACCCATACTCCCACAACTGGTATGTACAGGGACGCCTTAATCCGCTTGACCATCACGACCGGACAAAAGGAAGTGATAGCCGAGGCTATATGAACCACTTCCCCGCCGGCACTCGGATGGTAATCTTGGGCATAGCATTTTATCAAATCACCTCATTCTTTGGGGCACACGTGAGGAACACAAATGCAAACAAGCCTGAATGGTCCCCAGGACTATATACAACTGAAAACTCACACCCCAGAAGTGACTCGAACCCATACTCCCACAACTGGTATGTACAGGGACGCCTTAATCCGCTTGACCATCACGACCGGACAAAAGGAAGTGATAGCCGAGGCTATATGAACCACTTCCCCGCCGGCACTCGGATGGTAATCTTGGGCATAGCATTTTATCAAATCACCTCATTCTTTGGGGCACACGTGAGGAACACAAATGCAAACAAGCCTGAATGGTCCCCAGGACTATATACAACTGAAAACTCACACCCCAGAAGTGACTCGAACCCATACTCCCACAACTGGTATGTACAGGGACGCCTTAATCCGCTTGACCATCACGACCGGACAAAAGGAAGTGATAGCCGAGGCTATATGAACCACTTCCCCGCCGGCACTCGGATGGTAATCTTGGGCATAGCATTTTATCAAATCACCTCATTCTTTGGGGCACACGTGAGGAACACAAATGCAAACAAGCCTGAATGGTCCCCAGGACTATATACAACTGAAAACTCAAACCCCAGAAGTGACTCGAACCCATACTCCCACAACTGGTATGTACAGGGACGCCTTAATCCGCTTGACCATCACGACCGGACAAAAGGAAGTGATAGCCGAGGCTATATGAACCACTTCCCCGCCGGCACTCGGATGGTAATCTTGGGCATAGCAAGATTTTATCATAATCTTGATAAAATGCTATGCCCAAGATTACCATCCGAGTGCCGGCGGGGAAGTGGTTCATATAGCCTCGGCTATCACTTCCTTTTGTCCGGTCGTGATGGTCAAGCGGATTAAGGCGTCCCTGTACATACCAGTTGTGGGAGTATGGGTTCGAGTCACTTCTGGGGTGTGAGTTTTCAGTTGTATATAGTCCTGGGGACCATTCAGGCTTGTTTGCATTTGTGTTCCTCACGTGTGCCCCAAAGAATGAGGTGATTTGATAAAATGCTATGCCCAAGATTACCATCCGAGTGCCGGCGGGGAAGTGGTTCATATAGCCTCGGCTATCACTTCCTTTTGTCCGGTCGTGATGGTCAAGCGGATTAAGGCGTCCCTGTACATACCAGTTGTGGGAGTATGGGTTCGAGTCACTTCTGGGGTGTGAGTTTTCAGTTGTATATAGTCCTGGGGACCATTCAGGCTTGTTTGCATTTGTGTTCCTCACGTGTGCCCCAAAGAATGAGGTGATTTGATAAAATGCTATGCCCAAGATTACCATCCGAGTGCCGGCGGGGAAGTGGTTCATATAGCCTCGGCTATCACTTCCTTTTGTCCGGTCGTGATGGTCAAGCGGATTAAGGCGTCCCTGTACATACCAGTTGTGGGAGTATGGGTTCGAGTCACTTCTGGGGTGTGAGTTTTCAGTTGTATATAGTCCTGGGGACCATTCAGGCTTGTTTGCATTTGTGTTCCTCACGTGTGCCCCAAAGAATGAGGTGATTTGATAAAATGCTATGCCCAAGATTACCATCCGAGTGCCGGCGGGGAAGTGGTTCATATAGCCTCGGCTATCACTTCCTTTTGTCCGGTCGTGATGGTCAAGCGGATTAAGGCGTCCCTGTACATACCAGTTGTGGGAGTATGGGTTCGAGTCACTTCTGGGGTGTGAGTTTTCAGTTGTATATAGTCCTGGGGACCATTCAGGCTTCTTTGCATTTGTGTTCCTCACGTGTGCCCCAAAGAATGAGGTGATTTGATAAAATGCTATGCCCAAGATTACCATCCGAGTGCCGGCGGGGAAGTGGTTCATATAGCCTCGGCTATCACTTCCTTTTGTTCGGTCGTGATGGTCAAGCGGATTAAGGCGTCCCTGTACATACCAGTTGTGGGAGTATGGGTTCGAGTCACTTCTGGGGTGTGAGTTTTCAGTTGTATATAGTCCTGGGGACCATTCAGGCTTGTTTGCATTTGTGTTCCTCAACGTGTGCCCCAAAGAATGAGGTGATTTGATAAAATGCTATGCCCAAGATTACCATCCGAGTGCCGGCGGGGAAGTGGTTCATATAGCCTCGGCTATCACTTCCTTTTGTCCGGTCGTGATGGTCAAGCGGATTAAGGCGTCCCTGTACATACCAGTTGTGGGAGTATGGGTTCGAGTCACTTCTGGGGTGTGAGTTTTCAGTTGTATATAGTCCTGGGGACCATTCAGGCTTGTTTGCATTTGTGTTCCTCACGTGTGCCCCAAAGAATGAGGTGATTTGATAAAATGCTATGCCCAAGATTACCATCCGAGTGCCGGCGGGGAAGTGGTTCATATAGCCTCGGCTATCACTTCCTTTTGTCCGGTCGTGATGGTCAAGCGGATTAAGGCGTCCCTGTACATACCAGTTGTGGGAGTATGGGTTCGAGTCACTTCTGGGGTGTGAGTTTTCAGTTGTATATAGTCCTGGGGACCATTCAGGCTTGTTTGCATTTGTGTTCCTCACGTGTGCCCCAAAGAATGAGGTGATTTGATAAAATGCTATGCCCAAGATTACCATCCGAGTGCCGGCGGGGAAGTGGTTCATATAGCCTCGGCTATCACTTCCTTTTGTCCGGTCGTGATGGTCAAGCGGATTAAGGCGTCCCTGTACATACCAGTTGTGGGAGTATGGGTTCGAGTCACTTCTGGGGTGTGAGTTTTCAGTTGTATATAGTCCTGGGGACCATTCAGGCTTGTTTGCATTTGTGTTCCTCACGTGTGCCCCAAAGAATGAGGTGATTTGATAAAATGCTATGCCCAAGATTACCATCCGAGTGCCGGCGGGGAAGTGGTTCATATAGCCTCGGCTATCACTTCCTTTTGTCCGGTCGTGATGGTCAAGCGGATTAAGGCGTCCCTGTACATACCAGTTGTGAGAGTATGGGTTCGAGTCACTTCTGGGGTGTGAGTTTTCAGTTGTATATAGTCCTGGGGACCATTCAGGCTTGTTTGCATTTGTGTTCCTCACGTGTGCCCCAAAGAATGAGGTGATTTGATAAAATGCTATGCCCAAGATTACCATCCGAGTGCCGGCGGGGAAGTGGTTCATATAGCCTCGGCTATCACTTCCTTTTGTCCGGTCGTGATGGTCAAGCGGATTAAGGCGTCCCTGTACATACCAGTTGTGGGAGTATGGGTTCGAGTCACTTCTGGGGTGTGAGTTTTCAGTTGTATATAGTCCTGGGGACCATTCAGGCTTGTTTGCATATATATATATATATATATATATATATATATATATATATATATATATATATATATATATATATATATATATATATATATGTATATATATATATATATATATATATATATATATATATATATATATATATATATATATATATATATATATATATATATATATATATATGTCGTACCTAGTAGCCAGAATGCACTTCTCAGCCTAATATGCAAGGCCCGATTTGCCTAATAAGCCAAGTTTTCATGAATTAATATATTTTCTCTAATTTTTTTTTTATGAAATGATAAAGCTACCCATTTCATTATGTATGAAGTCAATTTTTGTTATTAGAGTAAAAATTAACGTAGATATAAGACCGAACCTAACCAACCCTACCTAACCTATCTTTATAGGTTAGGTTAGGTTCGGTAGCCAAAAAAGTTAGGTTAGGTTAGGTTAGGTAGGTTAGGTAGTCGAAAAACAATTAATTCATGAAAACTTGGCTTATTAGGCAAATCGGGCCTTGCATAGTAGGCTGAGAAGTGCGTTCTGGCTTCTAGGTACGACATATATATATATATATATATATATATATATATATATATATATATATATATGTATATATATATATATATATATATATATATATATATATATATATATATATATATATATATATATATATATTGTTGGGGTTTCACCTCTCTTACTCTAGTCTGGGGTGAGCAATAGTTATGCTCAAGGTCACTCACCGTAGCCCTGCGGGTCTTCACTCGATCCTCACGGCGCCACTGCACGCCAGGAGAGTCTCCCAGTCAATCTTAATGGCCTCTTATTAAGTAAGAGTGAGAACACGACTCGTTCACTTGACTGTCGTGTGCCCTCCCCAACAATCGGGCTCTACGGTTAACCACAAGGTCGCCAACTGGTGTTTTAGGTGGCCAGTAACACCTCAGTGGACTGGTGGAGTCAATGGTAGCCTTGGCAAGGTCACACTCAATAGATCAGGAATCCGGGCAGGTACTTACTGTTATCACTCTATGCTTTCAGAATAATGTAGCCACAAGATCAATGGAGGAGATGATAAAAACACAGTGGTAATTTTGTATTTTACTTAAAATGTATGTAAGATGTCACAAGGCCAAACAATAACAAATAAACCAACTGATCCTGACGCGGTCGGTAATTCCCACGGTTAGTATGCGATCACTAAGTGGCAACACCTGCCCTCCTTGTCAAATGTCAAGAACAGCTGATCGCCTGGCCTCCGCGCGCGAACGCTTTTGCTTGTTTCCTAGATTCACGCGCGCTGTTTCTTTAAGTTCTCCAATATTACTATAAACTGGCACACTCGATATTGGCACAATAGCACATATCACTTAGTTACACTATACTCAGGCTCAAACAGTCTTTTCTACAATCAATGCTACAATGACTCACTGTAATGGCTTTACATTGTTCTTCATTCAACAATATATTCTGAACTATTAACACTGGAATTTTCAGTACTTTCTCTCGTGGGCGATAATGCAATAATTCACTGTACTCCCAAATGACTAATCACTGCATGAACATAGCATATATAATGTAGATACATCAAATATCAATACATGGAAAATAAATAGTTTCTGGGCACACAGCCTAACTTCCAAATACTGGCATAATATTATATATAATTTACCACTATATGTTCATATCAAAATCTATAGAAAGATATACACAACACAGTAAATTTATCACTTGTTCCTGGTGCCTGTACACACCAATAATCAACATGAATATTACAAGTACTCTTGATAGTACTGTCTAGCACACTGGTGCTTTACCGTGACATGGGTGAGACTTGCTCACGACATATAAAATCCTCAGGCTAGATAATATAGCCGAATAATATAGCTAACTAAAGGGGAATGGGGAGGGAACTAGAAACACCTACTTCACCCTATCCTCCGATGAGAGTCGAGATGTAGCTCCTGGTCCTCGTGTCGGGAACGCCCCCACACGACACGTCGTCGTGTCCTACCAGAGCCTCTCGTCATCCCACCGTTTAGCGCGTCGTCTCCGTGCCCTCTTCACTGCAGGTCCGTGCTCCTTCCTGACTTCTTGAAGGGTTGGAGTCGGTCTCCTGGCCGTCGTCTTCTCCCAACAACGGCTGTCGCCTACGTCTCAGCTACAGTCGTCCGGATTCCCCAAATAGTCCTCTCCTTCCTCAGTTACCCAGTGGCTCTGTCAGCCACTACGCTGTCACGAACTGGTGAACTGCCACAGACGTCACTGCACGGCTTCACTGCTTCTGGCACAGTACCTGACTGGAGCACTTGTTGCTCAAATAACCGTCAATTCCCTCTTCTGGTTCAACACATGAACTAGGGAAGACTTCTCAGAGTACTGGCGGACTTCAGGTGACGCGTAAATCCACGGGAGCGGGAAACAACTGTCCAACTGACAGGACCAACCGTCGCACGTCCGACCTCTATGACGTGTCGTGTCTGACTGATGGCGCCAGCCCGGCTCGCGGGCCGGACCCCCTTCCTTCGTGACGTCACTTTCGCCACGGGAGGTTTTCATTGGCTCCCGGTGCCACACTGCTGTCGGTGACCAATCCGGTGCCACTGACGTCACACGGTTTTAGCGGGAAATCAGGGAGGCAAGCGCCATCTTGGCTCCCTAAAGGGCCTATACCACAGGCCAAAATATTACTATTTCACAAATTTCTCGGCTCTCCGAGAACACTTCACTCTCTCCCATATATCAAATTGTAGCCTGCAACGTAGAGAACGCTTGGGAAAAGTAGACATGACTCTTACTGCAGGCGTGGGAGAAATATAAGGGGGGGAACACCGTCACATACCCCTCCCCTTAAAATAAGAGTCATGTCTGATTAGTGTATGCGGGATAGGGTATCCGCTACTAAGTCGTCCTTCCCCTTGATGTGCTCGATCTTGATCCTTGTCAGACTCTCAGTGTCGATGAGACGGGCCCCGTCCGCCCTGGACCACTTTTCTTCCTCTTCCGGGAATTCTCGGTCCCCCTGTACACACAGAACCGTCTTCCGCTGGGGTTCTCGGGTACTCGTTCCGTCCTGTCTGGCGGCTCTTCTTTCCACATTGAAGAAAGGTCTCAGGCGGTCTGCGCGACACACCTGTTTCTTCCGGGGTCCATCCGGCTTCCCAATCTCGTACGACACTGGACCCAACCGTCGCAGCACTTGGTACGATCCCTCGAACCGTGACTCGGTCACCCTACCTTTACCTGGAAGCAAGACCATTACTTGGGACCCGACCTGGAAATCCCTCTGCATTGCTCTCTTGTCGTACCACTCCGACATCTTACGTTGCGCCTCCTTCAGGTGTTTCCCAGCCAGTTCCTTCGCTCTAGTGAGACGTTCTTTGAACTTCTGGACATATTTATTCACCGTTCCCACGGTCGCTCCTGGTGTCCATCGTTCCCTCATCATAGATTGCATGGCATATATAATATAGATAAATGAAAAGTAAGCCTTCTCAGGACCCACACGTCCTCCTTCGTCCTTACTAACCAATTCGGGGAACTCCTCCTGCTGCAACTCTCCGAGACGAGTGCGGTTTATCCCTGAAGAACTGGTGAGGGTCACCTGCAACTCACCATTCGGGCTACTTTCGCCCTCCACTCGTTCTCTGGGTCCTACGCAGAGGTGATCTGTTCCCAGGCTGTCAGTCGTCTCCTCAGCCCCATCAGATCCACAACCTCCTGGTTCTTCGCGTTGTCTCGGTGTCACAGTACAAACTGGGATCGCCACCGGTGCGATTCCCTTCTCGTCCCCACAGACGTTCAACTCTCCGCCTGTCTTCTTGTATTGTTCTGGGCACTCTTCGCCCCTCACGAGATGCGGGAGGACATATCCTCCACATGCGTCATTCCCCAAGATGACCTGTGCCTCCATCTTGGGCATTGATGTACAGACTCCCACCACTAGGGTCTGGCAGCCATAGTCGGAATTTAAAGTTACCTGGTGTAGGGGCATCCTCACTGGGCCTCCCACAGTGGTCACACTTGCCACCCCCACACTGGTACTTTCGTTACCCTCGGGGAACAGGGTTTCACTTACCAGGGTAAAGTCAGCCCCGGTGTCTCTTAGCATCTTCACTGGTATGGGGTCTGCGACCCCCATCCTTACGGTTCCTTGACACATGAATGGGTGAACTTTCTTCTCCCCATTCAGCACGGGTTCATCCCTCACTCCCTCGGCCCTCTGGTCCTCGAACATCACTAAAGCAACGTGTCCCCGCTGCTTAAAGCGTCTGCATTCCCGCGCGACGTGTCCGGGTATTCCGCAGTTGTAGCAGCGGATCCTCGGCGGAGACCATCCACCACCGCTCGCCTTAGCACTGCCTCCAGAGGCCGTCGCACCCTGTGTCCTTCTCGCATCACTTGTCGTTTCCTTCGTTGCAGTAACATTTCCCGAGCTTTCAGCTTGGTTCTCCTCTATCGGTTCTACAGCACCTTTTGATCCTCGGGTGTTCCAACTTGAGAGGTGGGATTTGGGAGAACTCGCTCCTGTCCTGCATCCATCCGTCCTTCTATAATTCCTATCGTTTCCGACGTACACGGATGATCGGTGCTGTCCCTCTCGGCGTGGGCGTAGGGCTTCTTCTAACGTGTCGGCTCGGTCGGCTGCGGCCCTCAGGTTCTTTATGTCCGCCTCCTTTACCCTCATCCTGATCTCAGGAGGGAGCACGGACATAAACTTTTCCATGACCATTAGTTCCTTGATTTCTTCGGCCGACCCCGCTTCTTCAGAGTCCATCCACTTAAGGAACTTTCTTTCCATGTCCCTCGCCGTCTCCGCATACGATTTTCCTGGCGACCGGGTACATTCTCTAAACCTCTTTCTGTAACACTCTGGCGTGAGCTTAAAGGAACGGAGCACAGCTCGTTTTACCGCATCGTAGTTAGTGCATTCTTGGAAGTCGAGCATAGTGAAGGCTTGGCGAGCTTCACCTGTGAGCCTCCCTTGGACCAACTCCGCCCACTCCGCCCTCGGCCACCTCTTCATAGCAGCAACTCTCTCAAAGTGATCGAAGAAACTTTCGGCTTCACTAGGCACAAAGACCGGCAGGTCTCGTTCCCTCACTCGTCGGTCTTCCTGTGGCGGCGGAGCAGGTGCACCTAATCCTAGTTCAGCTCGCTTCAGCTCCACCTCCTTGTTGGCATCTATTTCCTGTTGTCTCATCCTAGCTTCTCGCTCGTGTTCTTCCCTGCGTAGCTGTGCTTCTCGCTCCTCACGCTGGATCTGTGCTTCTCGCTCCTCACGCTTCATCTGTGCTTCTCGCTCCTGCTCTTCTTTGCGCTGTTGTGCTTCTTCTCTCCTCAGCTGCGCTTCTGCTTCTCGCTCTTCCTTGCGCTGCTGTGCCTCTGCTTCTCGCTCTTCTTTGCGCTGCTGTGCTTCTGCTTCTCGCTCTTCTTTGCGCTGCAGTGCTTCTGCTTCTCGCTCTTCTTTGCGCTGCTGTGCTTCCAGCTGCAGCTTCATTATTTCCAGCTTGATGCTGTGCCTGCTGCCGCTGGATCCCCTGCTGCTTCCACCAATACTCAGGTGTTCACCCACACTGGCAGGTGTTTGGGGCCGTTCCTCCCCCAAAGCTTCGTCTCTTGCCCTGAGCTGAGCCATTATCTCTAATCTTCTTTCTGCCACTCTGGCAGATTTCAGCTTTATTCCGAAATGATCCGCTATTGCCTGTAACTGTGCCTTGGTGCACTCTCCCAGCACCTGTTCGTCTCTAGAGTCAATAAACCTTGCTACTTTATCATCCTCCATCTTGTGCTATGAGTGATAGCCTGCACCTGATCTCTAACACCACTGCCAAGTACCACCACTGCAACCTTTATTTCGATCGAAATCCTGGCAAGGTCGCCAATGTTGGGGTTTCACCTCTCTTACTCTAGTCTAGGGTGAGCAATAGTTATGCTCAAGGTCACTCACCGTAGCCCTGCGGGTCTTCACTCGATCCTCACGGCGCCACTGCACGCCAGGAGAGTCTCCCAGTCAATCTTAATGGCCTCTTATTAAAAAAGAGTGAGAACACGACTCGTTCACTTGACTGTCGTGTGCCCTCCCCAACAATCGGGCTCTACGGTTAACCACAAGGTCGCCAACTGGTGTTTTAGGTGGCCAGTAACACCTCAGTGGACTGGTGGAGTCAATGGTAGCCTTGGCAAGGTCACACTCAATAGATCAGGAATCCGGGCAGGTACTTACTGTTATCACTCTATGCTTTCAGTATAATGTAGCCACAAGATCAATGGAGGAGATGATAAAAACACAGTGGTAATTTTGTATTTTACTTAAAATGAATGTAAGATGTCACAAGGCCAAACAATAACAAATAAACCAACTGATCCTGACGCGGTCAGTAATTCCCACGGTTAGTATGCGATCACTAAGTGGCAACACCTGCCCTCCTTGTCAAATGTCAAGAACAGCTGATCGCCTGGCCTCCACGCGCGAACGCTTTTGCTTGTTTCCTAAATTCACGCGCGCTGTTTCTTTAAGTTCTCCAATATTACTATAAACTGGCACACTCGATATTGGCACAATAGCACATATCACTTAGTTACACTATACTCAGGCTCAAACAGTCTTTTCTACAATCAATGCTACAATGACTCACTGTAATGGCTTTACATTGTTCTTCATTCAACAACATATTCTGAACTATTAACACTGGAATTTTCAGTACTTTCTCTCGTGGGCGATAACGCAATAATTCACTGTACTCACAAATGACTAATCACTGCATGAACATAGCATATATAATGTAGATACATCAAATATCAATACATGGAAAATAAATAGTTTCTGGGCACACAGCCTAACTTCCAAATACTGGCATAATATTATATATAATTTACCACTATATGTTCATATCAAAATCTATAGAAAGATATGCACAACACAGTAAATTTATCACTTGTTCCTGGTGCCTGTACACACCAATAATCAACATGAATATTACAAGTACTCTTGATAGTACTGTCTAGCACACTGGTGCTTTACCGTGACATGGGTGAGACTTGCTCACGACATATAAAATCCTCAGGCTAGATAATATAGCCGAATAATATAGCTAACTAAAGGGGAATGGGGAGGGAACTAGAAACACCTACTTCACCCTATCCTCCGATGAGAGTCGAGATGTAGCTCCTGGTCCTCGTGTCGGGAATGCACCCCACACGACACATCGTCGTGTCCTACCAGAGCCTCTCGTCGTCCCACCGTTTTATCGCGTCGTCTCCGTGCCCTCTTCACTGCAGGTCCGTGCTCCTTCCTGACTTCTTGAAGGTTTGGAGTCGGTCTCCTGGCCGTCGTCTTCTCCCAACAACGGCTGTCGCCTACGTCTCAGCTACAGTCGTCCGGATTCCCCAAATAGTCCTCTCCTTCCTCAGCTACCCAGTGGCTCTGTCAGTCACTACGCTGTCACGAACTGGTGAACTGCCACAGACGTCACTGCATGGCTTCACTGCTTCTGGCACAGTACCTGACTGGAGCACTTGTTGCTCAAATAACCGTCAATTCCCTCTTCTGGTTCAACACATGAACTAGGGAAGACTTCTCAGAGTACTGGCGGACTTCAGGTGACGCGTAAATCCACGGGAGCGGGAAACAACTGTCCAACTGACAGGACCAACCGTCGCATGTCCGACCTCTATGACGTGTCGTGTCTGACTGATGGCGCCAGCCCGGCTCGCGGGCCGGACCCCCTTCCTTCGTGATGTCACTTTCGCCACGGGAGGTTTTCATTGGCTCCCGGTGCCACACTGCTGTCGGTGACCAATCCGGTGCCACTGACGTCACACGGTTTTAGCGGGAAATCAGGGAGGCAAGCGCCATCTTGGCTCCCTAAAGGGCCTATACCACAGGCCAAAATATTACTATTTCACAAATTTCTCGGCTCTCCGAGAACACTTCACTCTCTCCCATATATCAAATTGTAGCCTGCAACGTAGAGAACGCTTGGGAAAAGTAGACATGACTCTTACTGCAGGCGTGGGAGAAATATAAGGGGGGGAACACCGTCACAATATATATATATATATATATATATATATATATATGTCGTACCTAGTAGCCAGAACACACTTCTCAGCTTACTATGCAAGGCCCAATTTGCCTAATAAGCCAAGTTTTCCTGAATTAATATATTTTGTCTAATTTTTTTCTTATGAAATGAGAAACCTACCCATTTCATTGTGTTTGAGGTCAACTTTTTTTTATTGGAGGTAAAATTAACGTAGATATATGACCGAACCTAACCAACCCTACCTAACCTAACCTAACCTATCTTTATAGGTTAGGTTAGGTTAGGTAGCCGAAAAAGTTAGGTTAGGTTAGGTTAGGTAGGTTAGGTAGTCGAAAAACAATTAATTCATGAAAACTTGGCTTATTAGGCAAATCGGGCCTTGCATAGTAGGCTGATAAGTGCGTTCTGGCTACTAGGTACGACATATATATATATATATATATATATATATATATATATAAATATATATATATATATATATATATATATATATATATATATATATATTTATATATATATATATATGTCGTACCTAGTAGCCAGAACGCACTTTTATGCCTACTATGCAAGGCCCGATTTGCCTAATAAGCCAAGTTTTCCTGAATTAATATATTTTCTCTATTTTTTTCTTATGAAATGATAAAGCTACCCATTTCATTATGTATGAGGTCAATTTTTTTTATTGGAGTTAAAATTAACGTAGATATATGACCAAACCTAACCAACCCTACCTAACCTAACCTAACCTATCTTTAGAGGTTAGGTTAGGTGAGGTAGCCGAAAAAGTTAGGTTAGGTTAGGTAGGTTAGGTTGTCGAAAAACAATTAATTCAGGAAAACTTGGCTTATTAGGCAAATCGGGCCTTGCATAGTAGGCATAAAAGTGCGTTCTGGCTACTAGGTACGACATATATATTAGTAGTACCTAGTACTACTAGGTATATATATATATATATATATATATATATATATATATATATATATATATGCATGCGAACAAGCCTGAATGGTCCCCAGGACAATATGCAACTGAAAACTCACACCCCAGAAGTGACTCGAACCCATACTCCCAGAAGCAACGCAACTGGTATGTACAAGACGCCTTAATCCACTTGACCATCACGACCGGACATAATGAGGTGATAGCCGAGGCTATTTGAACCACCCCACCGCCAGCACTCGGATAGTAATCTTGGGCATAGCATTTTACCAAATCACCTCATTCTTTGGGGCACACGTGAGGAACACAAATGCGAACAAGTTCCTCACGTGTGCCCCAAAGAATGAGGTGATTTGGTAAAATGCTATGCCCAAGATTACTATCCGAGTGCCGGCGGTGGGGTGGTTCAAATAGCCTCGGCTATCACCTCATTATGTAGGTCGTGATGGTCAAGTGGATTAAGGCGTCTTGTACATACCAGTTGCCTTGCTTCTGGGAGTATGGGTTCGAATCACTTCTGGGGTGTGAGTTTTCAGTTGCATATTGTCCTGGGGACCATTCAGGCTTGTTCGCATTTGTGTTCCTCACGTTTGCCCCAAAGAATGAGGTGATTTGGCAAAATGCTATGCCCAAGATTACTATCCGAGTGCCGGCGGTGGGGTGGTTCAAATAGCCTCGGCTATCACCTCATTATGTCCGGTCGTGATGGTCAAGTGGATTAAAGCGTCTTGTACATACCAGTTGCGTTGCTTCTGGGAGTATGGGTTCGAGTCACTTCTGGGGTGTGAGTTTTCAGTTGCATATTGTCCTGGGGACCATTCCGGCTTGTACGCATTTGTGTTCCTCACGTGTGCCCCAAAGAATGAGGTGATTTGGTAAAATGCTATGCCCAAGATTACTATCCGAGTGCCGGCGGTGGGGTGGTTCAAATAGCCTCGGCTATCACCTCATTATGTCCGGTCGTGATGGTCAAGTGGATTAAGGCGTCTTGTACATACCAGTTGCGTTGCTTCTGGGAGTATGGGTTCGAGTCACTTCTGGGGTGTGAGTTTTCAGTTATATATATGTATATATATATATGTCGTACCTAGTAGCCAGAACGCACTTCTCAGCCTACTATGCAAGGCCCGATTTGCCTAATAAGCCAAGTTTTCATGAATTAATTGTTTTTCAACTACCTAACCTAACCTAACTTTTTCGGCTACCTAACCTAACCTAACCTATAAAGATAGGTTAGGTTAGGTTACGTAGGGTTGATTAGGTTCGGTCATATATCTACGTTAATTTTACCTCCAATAAAAAAAAATTGACCTCATACATAATGAAATGGGTAGCTTTATCATTTCATAAGAAAAAAATTTGAGAAAATATAATAATTCAGGAAAACTTGGCTTCTTAGGCAAATCGGGCCTTGCTTAGTAGGCTGACAAGTGCGTTCTGGCTTCTAGGTACGACATATATATATATATATATATATATATATATATATATATATATATATATATATATATATATATATATATATATATATATATATATATATACGAATATGGATTGCATGGCCTGCACTGTGGAAAATTGGGTGGTTGGCACACTAGACACGACGAAGTCAACGACATCATTAAAAGAAGCCTTGCCTCTGCTCAGTGTCCAGCGGAGAGAGAGCCCCGCAACCTACTGAACCGTGACTCTGTTAGCTTTGCCGGCCGACCAGACGGAATCACACTGCGTCCGTGGAAGGGTGGCAGGCAGTTAGCATGGGACTATACTTGCGTATCCACCCTGGCAACGACATACATCACCCTCTCTGCCGGCACGGCAGGAGCCGCAGCGACACACAGAGAAAAACAAAAGTCAGTCAAGTACAGGCAATTAGATCAAAGGTACAATTTCGTTCCAATAGGGTCTGAGACCCTAGGCCCATGGGGTGAGAGTGCAAGAACGTTTCTTAAGGATCTTGGTTCCAAGCTCATTGACACCACAAGAGACCCTAGAGCAGCAAGTTTTCTCTTTCAGCGCCTCAGTGTCGCGATCCAGAGGGGAAATGCCCGCTGCATCCTCGGTTCCTGCCCGGCGTCGGAGGAGTTCGAGGAAATCTACAGCCTCTAGGAAGCGAACTTTTTCTTGTGTCCTCTTAATGTTCATTTTTTGTATAAAATCAGATATGTAACTGTATAACCTTGCATAATAAAGTGTACATCATAATAAAAAAAAAGGGGGGTGGTAGGAGAAGTGAACACTCTTTCGTATTCAGAGTTAAATGTCAAGTTTTTCCCTGAGTGCTCTGTGTTCCCTTCTCTGAGGCTGTGGGTCCCTATAATTGCACCAGTGGTGGTACCCCCCTATATATATATATATATATATATATATATATATATATATATATATTATTAAATATGACCGAAAAAGTAAGATTAATAATTCTAACACGAATTTTCTCAATCTTTCTTACATTTCTTTTCACTGTTGGAGGTAAATCAAAAATCAATTCTCCAAAATTCATTTTTATTTCTAGTCTGACGCGACACGAGCGCGTTTCGTAAAACTTATTAAATTTTCAAAGACTTTAGTTCACAAATACTCAACTGAATAGAACTTACGCATCTCCGATTTTATATCTACATTTGAGTGAGGTGGAAGAGGTGATGTGGCATTATTAATAGGGTATTAATTTCATCATCACAAGACAGAACAAGAAGTGGTATTAATAGGGTATTAATTTCATCAACACAAGACAGAACACGAAACAATGGATATTGAATAGAAGTGTTTGTAGAAAGCCTATTGGTCCATATTTCTTGATGCTTCTATATTGGAGCGGAGTCTTGAGGTGGGTAGAATATAGTTGTGCAATAATTGGCTGTTGATTGCTGGTGTTGACTTCTTGATGTGTAGTGCCTCGCAAACGTCAAGCCGCCTGCTATCGCTGTATCTATCGATCATTTCTGTGTTGTTTACTAGGATTTCTCTGGCGATGGTTTGGTTGTGGGAAGAGATTATATGTTCCTTAATCTCTTCCCACAACCAAACCATCGCCAGAGAAATCCTAGTAAACAACACAGAAATCATCGATAGATACAGCGATAGCAGGCGGCTTGACGTTTGCGAGGCACTACACATCAAGAAGTCAACACCAGCAATCAACAGCCAATTATTGCACAACTATATTCTACCCACCTCAAGACTCCGCTCCAATATAGAAGCATCAAGAAATATGGACCAATAGGCTTTCTACAAACACTTCTATTCAATATCCATTGTTTCGTGTTCTGTCTTGTGTTGATGAAATTAATACCCTATTAATACCACTTCTTGTTCTGTCTTGTGTTGATGAAATTAATACCCTATTAATAATGCCACATCACCCCTTCCACCTCACTCAAATGTAGATATAAAATCGGAGACGCGTAAGTTCTATTCAGTTGTGTATTTGTGAACTAAAGTCTTTGAAAATGTAATAAGTTTTACGAAACGCGCTCGTGTCGCGTCAGACTAAAAATAAAAATGAATTTTGGAGAATTGATTTTTGATTTACCTCCAACAGTGAAAAGAAATGTACGAAAGATTGAGAAAATTCGTGTTAGAATTATTAATCTTACTTTTTCGGTCATATTTAATAATATATGTCTACAGGAAAGACTGCTACCAAAATATACTAATATATATATATATATATATATATATATATATATATATATATATATATATATATATATATATATATATATATATATATATATATATATATATACCCTACAATATACACCTTGCAATATATACCCTTCAATATATACCCTTCAATATATACCCTGCAGTATATATATACCCTGCAGTATATATATACCCTGCAATATATACCCTGCAATATATACCCTTCAATATATACCCTGCAATATATACCCTGCAATATATACCCTTCAATATATACCCTGTAATATATACCCTTCAATATATACCCTGCAATATATACCCTTCAATATATACCCTTCAATATATACCCTGCAATATATACCCTGCAATATATACCCCTGCAATATATATACCTTGCAATATATACCCTGCAATACATACCCTTCAATATATGCCCTGCAATATATACCCTGCAATATATACCCCTGCAATATATACCCTACAATATATATACCCTGCAATATATACCCTGCAATATATACCTTTCAATATGTACCCTGCAATATATACCCTTCAATATATTCCCTGCAATATATACCCTGCAATATATACCCCTGCAATATATACCCTTCAATATATACCCTGCAATATATGCCCTGCAATATATACCCCTGCAACATATACCCTACAATATATATCCTGCAATATATACCTTGCAATATATACTGCTGTAATATATACCCTACAATATATATATACCCTGCAATATATACCTTTCAATATATACCCTGCAATATATTCTCCTGCAATATATACCCCTGCAATATATACCCTGCAATGTATACTCTGCAGTCGGTGATGTGCTCTACACCCAGGGCGTTAGAGTAGGAAGAGCACTATACCCACGTGACCCTAGATTAGGAAGAGCCCAATTCCCCCGTGACCCTAGAGTAGGAAGAGCCCAATTCCCCCGTGACCCTAGAGTAGGAAGAGCCCTATACCTCCTTGACCCTAGAGTAGGTAGAGCCCAGCACTTCAGTGACCCTGGAGTAGGTACAGCCCTATACCTCCTTGACCCTAGAGTAGGTAGAGCCCAGTACTTCAGTGACCCTAGAGTAGGTAGAGCCCTGTACCTCCTTGACCCTAGACATTTATAAGTTATTATATACAATCAATTTAGAAGATTTTAAAGCCGAATTTGAGTAATGCGTGTGTGAAGGAAAGGGAGATGAGGAAGAGGAGATAAGGAAGAAGGGATGAGGAAGAAGAGATGATCAAAAGGAGATGAGGAAGAAGAGATGAGGAAGAGGAGACGTGTGAAGGAAGAGATGAGGAAGGGGAGATAAGGAAGAGGGGATGAGGAAGAAGAGATGAGGACTGAGCTACAAACTTCTGGAGAATAACTCACATCTGAGGCGAGTTACCTGCCGTCCTCATATGAATGTTTTAATGATTAGCACAATATAAAATAGTCAGGAAATACGTGCCTCACTTTAATAACATTTTTGTGGTTTTACTTAAACAGTTCAGTGTTCAGTGAATTACGTTAATGTTCTAGCAGTTACACAACTACTGGGCTCTGAAACTCTTCACATTAACCTTCAGATAACATTGACTACTTTCGGAAACCTTTGATCCCAAAATGTAACCTAAATCATATGGAGTTGTTTATCAAGTGTGAGAGTAGTGGGTGGGTGGTGTTGGGTGGTGGGGGGGGTGGTGGGGCTCACTTGGCGCACACGGTGAAGGTGAAGGCTTCGTCAGTGCCCAGGATGTAGGCGGGAGGCTTGAGCACCACCTCGTAGCGAGGCAGCACGAACTCCTCCACCTTGAAGGTCACACTCTGCTGTTGGCCCCGGGGCGTCTTCACGAACAGCGTGTACAATCCCTGACAAAAATGGTCGGATTAGCTACATCAAATATTTTGACACATTAAACATATTTTTTTATCATTATTCAAGAATCAGTAATAAATAATTCCTATTGATGAGGAGCAAGTTATTAAGTATCATCAGTCAACAGCAAGATATTTTTGTTGTTTGTTAGTGAACAAAATGTGACATAATAACTTAAAACCACGATAAGTTGGTGCTTAATGTACCCGAGGTCCAAAGACTCTAGTGGTCTTGATGGGGCCAGGAAGTAGGCGGCTTGTCAAAGGTCCCTGAATTATTCCTATGTTTCTTTTCAACTGAATTAATGTCTCCGCATTTACGGCTTCGACAAGTAGGTGATATCATGGACTTATTATCTAAGGTGAAAATCATCTCTTGTTTTGTGTCCTCCAGAGAACACTGTTAGGTCTCATGATGATGCACTTTGTGAGTTATATTACACATTTCAATAATGTGGTCTGGATTATTATAATACAAATTGTTTAGTATTTTAAAAGTTCCACTGAGATCCGGCCAGTCATGTCCGGTGTGTAGTGTTGTTAGTCCTGCTCTGGCCCTCAACCGTTCCTGGAACGACTTGTTCAGTTGGACAACCACTTTCTTGTCCTTCAAATTAACGTTTCGTTTGACTATTCACAAGGTCTTGTTGACATTTTTACCGCTGCGTCTACTTGTTGAGCAACTGTCAGTGACTGGTGGATCATAAGGCCTAGGTGCTTCTCTTCATCAATCTCCACCATGTTCGTCTTGTTGATATGGTAGTTATAGTGTATATTGATATGCTCTACAAGCACCGTCTTGGATTTTAAATATTAAATCGCCTTGCAAGAACTTAACCTTTTTTTGCTTCCCACTTTATCATAGATTCTAATGTCATCTGTAAATTTGATTATTTGGTTTCTAATGTTCTCTTCTATATCGTGTTATATATTACAAGAAGAGTTGGTCCCAGGATGGAACCTTGCGGTGCTACACTTGGCATTCTAAACTATATTTATATCCACCTGAGACAACCTCTTGCCTTCCTTGTATATTTTTTTTATCCAATCAAATGTTTTACCATTTATCCTACGTGGAGAGAGTCTTTCATGTCGTTCATTATCTAAAGATTTAGAGAAGTCCACGTACACTATATCTGCTGTTCTGCACTTGCGCCTCAGCTAACATCTTAGTTTACTCGTGTTTCTTCAGGAAAGACGCAAGTTACCCTTCAAGAGCCGCAGTTACTTGGTTCATCCTCCAAGTGAATGGTATGTTTATGTCCCCAGAAGTGTGGATGACAATATTATTCCTGCAGGTCTCTGTCCAGGGTAAACACAGTCACCACAACCACAGGTTGTTCAGCCAGCAGCAGAAGGGAGCCCTCTCCCGCCCCAGGACGATAGACCAGAGCCCCCAGGACGGTGTACCAGAGCCCCCAGGGCGGTGTACCAGAGCCCCCAGGACGGTGTACCAGAGCCCCCAGGGCGGTGTACCAGAGCCCCCAAGGATGGTGTACCAGAGCCCCCAGGACGGTGCACCATGGCCCCCAGGACGGTGTACCAGAGCTCCCAGGACGGTGTACCAGAGCCCCCAGGGCGATGTACCAGAGCCCCCAGGACTGTGCACCAGAGCCCCTAGGGCGGTGCACCAGAGCCCCCAGGACGGTGCACCAGAGCCCCCTGGACGGTGCACCAGGGCCCCCAGGGCGGTGTACCAGAGCCCCCAGGACGGTGTACCAAAGCCCCCAGGACGGTGTACCAGAGCCTCCAGGACGGTGTACCAGAGCCCCAGGACGGTGTACCAGAGCCCCCAGGACTGTGCACCAGAGCCCCTAGGGCGGTGCACCAGAGCCCCCAGGATAGTGTACCAGATCCCCCAGGACGGTGCACCAGAGCCCCCAGGGCGGTGTACCAGAGCCTCCAGGACGGTGTACCAGAGCCCCAGGACGGTGTACCAGAGCCCCCAGGACTGTGCACCAGAGCCCCCAGGACGGTGTACCAGAGCCCCAGGACGGTGTACCAGAGCCCCCAGGACTGTGCACCAGAGCCCCCAGGACGGTGCACCAGAGCCCCCAGGACGGTCCACCAGAGCCCCCAGGACGGTGCACCAGAGCCCCCTGGACGGTGTACCAGAGCCCCCAGGGCGGTGCACCAGAGCCCCCAGGACGGTGCACCAGAGCCCCCTGGACGGTGTACCAGAGCCCCCAGGGCGGTGTACCAGAGCCCCCAGGACGGTGCGCCAGAGCCCCTCACCAGAGCCCCCAGGACGGTGCACCAGAGTCCCCTGGACGGTGTACCAGAGCCCCCAGGACGGTGCACCAGAGCCCCCAGGACGGTGCACCAGAGCCCCCAGGACGGTGCACCAGAGCCCCTAGGACGGTGCACCAGAGCCCCCAGGACGGTGTACCAGAGCCCCCAGGACGGTGCGCCAGAGCCCCCAGGACGGTGTACCAGAGCCCCCAGGACGGTGTACCAGAACCCCCAGGACGGTGCACCAGAGCCCCCAGGACGGTGTACCAGAGCCCCCAGGACGGTGAACCAGAGCCCCTCACCAGAGCCCCCAGGACGGTGCAACAGAGCCCCCAGGACGGTGCAACAGAGCCCCCAGGACGGTGTACCAGAGCCCCCTGGACGGTGTACCAGAGCCCCCAGGACGGTGCACCAGAGCCCCCAGGACGGTGTACCAGAGCCCTCTGGACGGTGTACCAGAGCCCCCAGGGCGGTGTACCAGAGCCCCCAGGACGGTGCGCCAGAGCCCCTCACCAGAGCCCCCAGGACGGTGTACCAGAGAACCCAGGACGGTGCACCAGAGCCCCCAGGACGGTGCACCAGAGTCCCCTGGACGGTGTACCAGAGCCCCCAGGACGGTGTACCAGAGCCCCCAGGACGGTGCACCAGAGCCCCCAGGACGGTGTACCAGAGCCCCCAGGACGGTGTACCAGAGCCCCCAGGACGGTGCACCAAAGCCTCCAGGACGGTGTACCAGAGCCCCCAGGACGGTGCACCAGAGCCCCCAGGACGGTGTAACAGAGCCCCCAGGACGGTGCACCAGAGCCCCCAGGACGGTGCACCAGAGCCCCCAGGACGGTGTACCAGAGCCCCCAGGACGGTGCACCAGAGCCCCCAGGACGGTGTACCAGAGCCCCCAGGACGGTGTACCAGAGCCTCCAGGACGGTGAACCAGAGCCCCCAGGACGGTGTACCAGAGCCCCCAGGACGGTGTACCAGAGCCCCCAGGACGGTGTACCGGAGCCCCCAAGACGGTGTACCAGAGCCCCCAGGACGGTGCAACAAAGCCTCCAGGACGGTGTACCAAAGACCCCAGGACGGTGCGCCAGAGCCCGCAGGACGGTGCGCCAGAGCCCCCAGGACGGTGTACCAGAGCCCCAGGACGGTGTACCAGAGCCCCCAGGACTGTGCACCAGAGCCCCCAGGACGGTGCACCAGAGCCCCCAGGACGGTCCACCAGAGCCCCCAGGACGGTGCACCAGAGCCCCCTGGACGGTGTACCAGAGCCCCCAGGGCGGTGCACCAGAGCCCCCAGGACGGTGCACCAGAGCCCCCTGGACGGTGTACCAGAGCCCCCAGGGCGGTGTACCAGAGCCCCCAGGACGGTGCGCCAGAGCCCCTCACCAGAGCCCCCAGGACGGTGCACCAGAGTCCCCTGGACGGTGTACCAGAGCCCCCAGGACGGTGCACCAGAGCCCCCAGGACGGTGCACCAGAGCCCCCAGGACGGTGCACCAGAGCCCCTAGGACGGTGCACCAGAGCCCCCAGGACGGTGTACCAGAGCCCCCAGGACGGTGCGCCAGAGCCCCCAGGACGGTGTACCAGAGCCCCCAGGACGGTGTACCAGAACCCCCAGGACGGTGCACCAGAGCCCCCAGGACGGTGTACCAGAGCCCCCAGGACGGTGAACCAGAGCCCCTCACCAGAGCCCCCAGGACGGTGCAACAGAGCCCCCAGGACGGTGCAACAGAGCCCCCAGGACGGTGTACCAGAGCCCCCTGGACGGTGTACCAGAGCCCCCAGGACGGTGCACCAGAGCCCCCAGGACGGTGTACCAGAGCCCTCTGGACGGTGTACCAGAGCCCCCAGGGCGGTGTACCAGAGCCCCCAGGACGGTGCGCCAGAGCCCCTCACCAGAGCCCCCAGGACGGTGTACCAGAGAACCCAGGACGGTGCACCAGAGCCCCCAGGACGGTGCACCAGAGTCCCCTGGACGGTGTACCAGAGCCCCCAGGACGGTGTACCAGAGCCCCCAGGACGGTGCACCAGAGCCCCCAGGACGGTGTACCAGAGCCCCCAGGACGGTGTACCAGAGCCCCCAGGACGGTGCACCAAAGCCTCCAGGACGGTGTACCAGAGCCCCCAGGACGGTGCACCAGAGCCCCCAGGACGGTGTAACAGAGCCCCCAGGACGGTGCACCAGAGCCCCCAGGACGGTGCACCAGAGCCCCCAGGACGGTGTACCAGAGCCCCCAGGACGGTGTACCAGAGCCTCCAGGACGGTGAACCAGAGCCCCCAGGACGGTGTACCAGAGCCCCCAGGACGGTGTACCAGAGCCCCCAGGACGGTGTACCGGAGCCCCCAAGACGGTGTACCAGAGCCCCCAGGACGGTGCAACAAAGCCTCCAGGACGGTGTACCAAAGACCCCAGGACGGTGCGCCAGAGCCCGCAGGACGGTGCGCCAGAGCCCCCAGGACGGTGCACCAGAGCCCCCAGGACGGTGTACCAGAGCCACCAGGACGGTGTACCAGAGCCTCCAAGACGGTGTACCAGAGCCTCCAGGACGGTGCACCAGAGACCCCAGGACGGTGCGCCAGAGCCCCCAAGACGGTGTACCAGAGCCCCCAGGACGGTGCGCCAGAGCCCACAGGACGGTGTACCAGAGCCCCCAGGACAGTCCACCAGAGCCCCCAGGACGGTGTACCAGAGCCCCCAGGACGGTGCACCAGAGCCCCTCACCAGAGCTCCCAGGACGGTGTACCAGAGCCCCCAGGACGGTGTACCAGAGCCCCCAGGACGGTGCACCAGAGCCCCCAGGACGGTGCACCAAAGCCCCCAGGACGGTGTACCAGAGCCCCCAGGACGGTGTACCAGAGCCCCCAGGACGGTGTACCAGAGCCCCCAGGACGGTGAACCAGAGCCCCCAGGACGGTGAACCAGAGCCCCCAGGACGGTGTACCAGAGCCCCCAGGACGGTGTACCAGAGCCCCCAGGACGGTGTACCAGAGCCTCCAGGACGGTGACCCAGAGCCCCCAGGACGGTGTACCAGAGCCCCCAGGACGGTGTACCAGAGCCCCCAGGACGGTGTACCAGAGCCCCCAGGACGGTGTACCAGAGACCCCAGGACGGTGCGCCAGAGCCCCCAGGACGGTGCGCCAGAGCCCCCAGGACGGTGCACCAGAGCACCCAGGACGGTGTACCAGAGCGCCCAGGACAGTGTACCAGAGCCTCCAGGACGGTGTACCAGAGCCTCCAGGACGGTACACCAGAGACCCCAAGACGGTGCGCCAGAGCCCCCGAGACGGTGTACCAGAGCCCCCAGGACGGTGCGCCAGAGCCCCTAGGACGGTGTACTAGAGCCCCCAAGACAGTCCACCAGAGCCCCTCACCAAAGCCCCCAGGACGGTGTACCAGAGCACCCAGGACGGTGCGCCAGAGCCCTCACCAGAGCTCCCAGGACTGTGCACCAGAGCCCCCAGGACGGTGTACCAGAGCCCCCAGGACGGTGCACCAGAGCCCCCAGGACGGTGTACCAGAGCCCCCATGACGGTGCACCAGAGCCCCCAGGACGGTGTACCAGAGCCCCCAGGACGGTGTACCAGAGCCCCCAGGACGGTGTACCAGAGCTCCCAAGACAGTCCACCAGAGCCCCTCACCAAAGCCCCCAGGACGGTGTACCAGAGCCCCCAGGACGGTGCACCAGAGCCCCTCACCAGAGCCCCCAGGACGGTGTACCAGAGCCCCCAGGACGGTGTACCAGAGCCCCCAGGACAGTGTACCAGAGCCCCCAGGACGGTGTACCAGAGCCCCCAAGACGGTGAACCAGAGCCCCCAGGACGGTGTACCAAAGCCCCCAGGACTGTGCACCAGAGCCCCCAGGACGGTGTACCAGAGCCCCCAGGACGGTGTACCAGAGCCCCCAGGACAGTGTACCAGAGCCCCCCAGGACGGTGCACCAGAGCCCCCAAGACGGTGTACCAGAGCCCCAAGGACGGTGTACCAGAGCCCCCAGGACGGGGTACCAGAGCCCCCAGGACAGTGTACCATAGCCCCCAGGACGGTGTACCAGAGCCCCCAGGACGGTGTACAAAAGCCCCCAGGACGGTGTACCAGAGCCCCCAGGACTGTGTACCAGAGCCCCCAGGACGGTGTACCAGAGCCTCCAGGACGGTGCACCAAAGCCTCCAGAACTGTGCGCCAGAGCCCCCAAGACGGTGCGCCAGAGCCCCCAGGACGGTGTACCAGAGCCCCCAGGACGGTGCACCAGAGCCCCCAGGACTGTGCACCAGAGCCCCCAGGACGGTGTATAGGAGCCCCCAGGACGGTGCACCAGAGCCCCTAGGACTGTGCACCAGAGCCTCCAGGACGGTGTACCAGAGCCCCCAGGACGGTGCGCCAGAGCCCCCAGGACGGTGTACCAGAGCCCCCAGGACGGTGCGCCAGAGCCCCCAGGACGGTGTACCAGAGCCCCCAAGACAGTCCACCAGAGCCCCTCACTAAAGCCCCCAGGACGGTGTACCAGAGCCCCCAGGACGGTGCGCCAGAGCCCCTCACCAGAGCTCCCAGGACTGTGCACCAGAGCCCCCAGGACGGTGTACCAGAGCCCCCAGGACGGTGCACCAGAGCCCCCAGGACGGTGTACCAGAGCCCCCAGGACGGTGCACCAGAGCCCCCAGGACGGTGTACCAGAGCCCCCAGGACGGTGTACCAGAGCCCCCAGGACGGTGTACCAGAGCACCCAAGACAGTCCACCAGAGCCCCTCACCAAAGCCCCCAGGACGGTGTACCAGAGCCCCCAGGACGGTGCACCAGAGCCCCTCACCAGAGCCCCCAGGACGGTGTACCAGAGCCCCCAGGACGGTGTACCAGAGCCCCCAGGACGGTGCACCAGAGCCCCCAGGACGGTGCACCAAAGACCCCAGGACGGTGTACCAGAGCCCCCAGGACGGTGTACCAGAGCCCCCAGGACGGTGTACCAGAGCCCCCAGGACGGTGTACCAGAGCCCCCAGGACAGTGTACCAGAGCCCCCAGGACGGTGTACCAGAGCCCTCAGGACGGTGCACCAGAGCCCCCAGGACGGTGCACCAAAGCCCCCAGGACGGTGCACCAGAGCCCCCAGGACGGTGAACCAGAGCCCCCAGGACGGTGTACCAGAGCCCCCAGGACGGTGTACCAGAGCCCCCAGGACGGTGTACCAGAGCCCCCAGGACGGTGTACCAGAGCCCCCAAGACGGTGAACCAGAGCTCCCAGGACGGTGTACCAAAGCCCCCAGGACTGTGCACCAGAGCCCCCAGGACGGTGTACCAGAGCCCCCAGGACGGTGTGCCAGAGCCCCCAGGACAGTGTACCAGAGCCCCCCAGGACGGTGTACCAGAGCCCCCAAGACGGTGTACCAGAGCCCCAAGGACGGTGTACCAGAGCCCCCAGGACGGGATACCAGAGCCCCCAGGACAGTGTACCAGAGCCCCCAGGACGGTGCACCAAAGCCTCCAGAACTGTGCGCCAGAGCCCCCAGGACGGTGCGCCAGAGCCCCCAGGACAGTGTACCAGAGCCCCCAGGACGGTGCACCAGAGCCCCCAGGACTGTGCACCAGAGCCCCCAGGACGGTGTACCAGAGCCCCCAGGACGGTGCACCAGAGCCCCTAGGACTGTGCACCAGAGCCTCCAGGACGGTGTACCAGAGCCCTCAGGACGGTGTACCAGAGCCCCCAGGACGGTGTACCAGAGCCCCCAGGACGGAGGTGCCAGAGCCCCCAGGACGGTGTACCAGAGCCCCCAGGACGGTGTACCAGAGCCTCCAGGACGGTGCACCAGAGCCCCCAGGACGGTGTACCAGAGCCCCCAGGACGGTGCACCAGAGCCTCCAGGACGGTGTACCAGAGCCCCCAGGACTGTGTACCAAAGCCCCCAGGACTGTGCACCAGAGCCTCCAGGACGGTGTACCAGAGCCCCCAGGACGGTGTACCAGAGCCCCCAGGACGGTGTACCAGAGCCTCCAGGACGGTGCGCCAGAGCCCCCAGGACGGTGCACCAGAGCCCCAAGGACGGTGTACCAGAGCCCCCAGGACGGTGTACTAGAGCCCTCAGGACGGTGTACCAGAGCCTCCAAGACGGTGTACCAGAACCTCCAGGACGGTGCACCAGAGACCCCAGGACGGTGCGCCAGAGCCCCCAGGACGGTGTACCAGAGCCCCCAGGATGGTGCGCCAGAGCCCCCAGGACGGTGTACCAGAGCCCCCAGGACGGTGCGCCAGAGCCCTTCACCAGAGCTCCCAGGACGGTGCACCAGAGCCCCCAGGACGGTGTACCTGAGCCCCCAGGACGGTGCACCAGAGCCCCAAGGACGATGTACCAGAGCCCCCAGGACGGTGCTCCAGAGCCCCCAAGACGGTGTACCAGAGCCCCCAGGACGGTGCACCAGAGCCCCCAGGACGGTGTACCAGAGCCCCCTGGACGGTGCACCAGAGCCCCTCACCAGAGCCCCCAGGACGGTGTACCAGAGCCCCCAGGACGGTGTACCAGAGCCCCCAGGACGGTGCACCAGAGCCCCAGGACGGTGCACCAAAGCCCCCAGGACGGTGTACCAGAGCCCCCAGGACGGTGTACCAGAGCTCCCAGGACGGTGTACCAGAGCCCCCAGGACGGTGTACCAGAGCCCCCAGGACAGTGTACCAGAGCCCCCAGGACGGTGTACCAGAGCCCCCAGGACGGTGCACCAGAGCCCCCAGGACGGTGCACCAAAGCCCCAAGGACGGTGCACCAGAGCCCCCAGGACGGTGAACCAGAGCCCCAGGACGGTGTACCAGAGCCCCCAGGACAGTGTACCAGAGCCCCCAAGACGGTGTACCAGAGCCCCCAGGACGGTGAACCAGAGCCCCCAGGACGGTGTACCAAAGCCCCCAGGACTGTGCACCAGAGCCCCCAGGACAGTGTACCAGAGCCCCCAGGACGGTGTACCAGAGCCCCCTGGACGGTGTACCAGAGCCCCCAGGACGGTGTACCAGAGCCCCCAGGACATTGTACCAGAGCCCCCAGGACGGTGTACCAGAGCCCCCAGGACGGTGTACCAGAGCCCCCAGGACAGTGTACCAGAGCCCCCATGACGGTGTACCAGAGCCCCCAGGACGGTGAACCAGAGCCCCCAGGACGGTGTACCAAAGCCCCCAGGACTGTGCACCAGAGCCCCCAGGACAGTGTACCAGAGCCCCCAGGACGGTGTACCAGAGCCCCCAGGACGGTGTACCAGAGCCCCCAGGACGGTGTACCAGAGCCCCCAGGACGGTGTACCAGAGCCCCCAGGACAGTGTACCAGAGCCCCCAGGACGGTGTACCAGAGCCCCCAGGACAGTGTACCAGAGCCCCCAGGACGGTGTACCAGAGCCCCCAGGACGGTGTACCAGAGCCCCCAGGACAGTGTACCAGAGCCCCCATGACGGTGTACCAGAGCACCCAGGACGGTGAACCAGAGCCCCCAGGACGGTGTACCAAAGCCCCCAGGACTGTGCACCAGAGCCCCTAGGACAGTGTACCAGAGCCCCCAGGACGGTGTACCAGAGCCCCCTGGACGGTGTACCAGAGCCCCCAGGACGGTGTACCATAGCCCCCAAGACAGTGTACCAGAGCCCCCAGGACGGTGTACCAGAGCCCCCTGGACGGTGTACCAGAGCCCCCAGGACGGTGTACCAGAGCCCCCAGGACAGTGTACCAGAGCCCCCAGGACGGTGTACCAGAGCCCCCAGGACGGTGTACCAGAGCCCCCAGGACAGTGTACCAGAGCCCCCAGGACGGTGTACCAGAGCCCCCAGGACGGTGTACCAGAGCCCCCTGGACGGTGTACCAGAGCCCCCAGGACGGTGTACCAGAGCCCCCAGGACAGTGTACCAGAGCCCCCAGGACGGTGTACCAGAGCCCCCAGGACAGTGTACCAGAGCCCCCAGCACGGTGTACCAGAGCCCCCAGGACGGTGTACCAGAGCCCCCAGGACAGTGTACCAGAGCCCCCATGACGGTGTACAGAGCACCCAGACGGTGAACCAGAGCCCCCAGGACAGTGTACCAGAGCCCCCAGGACGGTGTACCAGAGCCCCCTGGGACGGTGTACCAGAGCCCCCAGGACGGTGTACCAGAGCCCCCAGGACGGTGTACCAGAGCCCCCAGGACAGTGTACCAGAGCCCCCGGGACGGTGTACCAGAGCCCCCAGGACGGTGTACCAGAGGCCCCTGGACGGTGTACCAGAGCCCCCAGGACGGTGTACCAGAGCCCCCTGGACGGTGTACCAGAGCCCCCAGGACGGTGTACCAGAGCCCCCAGGACAGTGTAGCCAGAGCCCCCAGGACGGTGTACCAGAGCCCCCAGGGACGGTGTACCAGAGCCCCCAGGACGGTGTACCAGAGCCCCCAGGACGGTGTACCAGAGCCCCCAGGACAGTGTACCAGAGCCCCCTGGACGGTGTACCAGAGCCCCAGGACGGTGTACCAAAGCCCCCAGGACTGTGCACCAGAGCCCCCAGGACAGTGTACCAGAGCCCCCAGGACAGTGCGCCAGAGCCCCTCACCAGAGCCCCCAGGATGGTGCACCAGAGCCCCCAGGACAGTGTACCAGAGCCCCCAGGACTGTGCACCAGAGCCCCCAGGACAGTGTACCAGAGCCCCTCATCAGAGCCCCCAGGACGGTGCACCAGAGCCCCCAGGACGGTGCACCAGAGCCCCCAGGACTGTGCACCAGAGGCCCCCAGGACTGTGCACCAGAGCCCCCAGGACTGTGCACCAGAGCCCCCAGGACTGTGCACCAGATCCCCCAGGACTGTGCAC
>NC_091228.1:11446768-11472947 GCF_040958095.1 Procambarus clarkii
GTGGCTCTCCGCCTAGCTGCCCCAATCCCAACCCGTTCTCGCAAATTTAATTAGTCAATATTGACTTATTAAATATGTGCATAGGTGACATACTTAACATAATAGTTTCCCTTGAAAAGCTTCATAGAAAACACCGACCTTACCTAACCTACTTAGTATGTTAAGATAAGCATCTTATTGCTTCGTAATTACAATTATTACCTAACCTATACCTATAATAGGTTAAGTAACAATTGTAATTACGAAGCTATAAGATGCTTATTTTAACATACTAAGTAGGTTAGGTAAGGTCGGTGTTTTCTATGAAGCTTTTCAAGGGAAACTATTATGTTTAGTATGTCACCTATGCACGCAACTAATAAGTCAATATTGACTTATTAAATTTGCGAGAACGGGTTGCCAATCCACACCGAATACAGGTGTATTTGCGGCGAGGCAGAGAGATATGGACGGCATGGCCTTCTTTGCCAAAGGACGGGAGGATGGCATGCAAGACACGGTGAGGTTAATGACATTATTAAGAGAAGCCTTACCACAGCCGGTTGTCCAGCAGAGAGAGAGCCCCGTTACATAATGTCCCGCAACTCTGATGAGCCTGTCGGTCGCCCAGACGGAATTACGGTGAACCCCTGGAAGAATGGTAGACAGTTGGTGTGGGACTACACTTGCGTTTCAACTTTAGCCAACACCTATGTTGACTTCAGTGCTACACAAGCAGGAGGAGCTGCCAATCACCGGGAAGCGGCCAAGTCACGTAAATACAGAGACCTTGAGCACCACTACAATTTTGTCCCCATTGCCTCAGAGACACTTGGTGCCCGGGGTAAAAGTGCTGCTAGCTTTTTGAAGGAGTTGGGGTCTAAGCTAATCGAAACAAATAGAGACCATAGAGCTGCCAGTTTTCTTTTTCAGCGCCTTAGTGTGGCCATCCAGAGAGGAAATGCTCACTGCATCCACGGTTCCTGCCCGCCATCTGAGGAGCTGGAGGAGCTTTTCAACTTGTGACAAGCAGCCTTGTACCCTGCATGTAATCAATATTGTAACTTTTTTTGTGTAATGACATTTTCAAATAAAGTTAGATAAATATACACGCTTAACAAAAGAATAGGGGTGGTAGGAGAAGAAAATATCAAAGTCTTCAGTGAGGATCCACAAGGTCTTCTCTGAGTACTCTTTATTTTCTTCTCCGAGGCTATGGGTCCCTACACTTGCACCAGAGGTGGTACCCCTTCTAGGTTTAAAAAAAAAAAAAAAAAAATAATATATATATATATATATATATATATATATATATATATATATATATATATATATATATATATATATATATATATATATATATGCCCTCCGAGGCTATGGGTCCCCCTTCTTCCAGCTAGAGGTGATACTCCCTTCCATATATATATATATATATATATATATATATATATATAATATATATATATATATATATATATATATATATATATATATATACATATATATATATATATATATATATATATATATATATATATATATATATATATATATATATATATATATAGTATATTTTGGTAGCAGTCTTTCCTGTAGACATATTATTAAATATGAACGAAAAAGTAAGATTAATAATTCTAACACGAATTTTCTCAATCTTTCGTACATTTCTTTTCACTGTTGGAGGTAATTCAAAAATCAATTCTCCAAAATTCATTTTTATTTCTAGTCTAGAAATAAAAATTCAGAAATAGAAATTCATTTTTATTTCTAGTCTAGAAATATTTATTTCTAGTCTAGAAAAGACTAGAAATAAAAATGAATTTTGGAGAATTGATTTTTGAATTACCTCCTACAGTGAAAAGAAATGTACGAAAGATTGAGAAAATTCGTGTTAAAATTATTAATCTTACTTTTTCGGTCATATTTAATAATATATATATATATATATATATATATATATATATATATATATATATATATATATATATATATATATATATATATTTATATATATAATATATATATATATATTTATTTATTATGTGTTTAAACTTTGTATTCTTGATATGGGAATAATGTGTATATAACATTTAATCAACAACAGGGTGTCGATTTGTGGAACCAAGAGTGGCCACTAGACGCCCCGTCACGAGGTCTTGTTTGTCAACTTAAAAATGTGACTTGGGTGATTATTTCCACTTTCCTCGTGGTGTACTAACCTGCTGGAATGTATAGAGTGGTCTGGGGAATGATGGTAATGTTCCGCTCCTCAGGCAGCTGCTGGTAGTCGTAGGCGGTGACTGCTACCCTCAGTTTCCCAGCTGGAGCTGACGGGTCGTCCACGACCACACACAGCTGGGCTGTTGTTCCTGCGACCCATTGCTTGGGCGTGGTGACCACGTAGCCTCTGTGGGGGGCACGGCGAGCTGTTAGTCCTTGCCTATCTCCACCATAATGAACACCAACTCAAACGGAAGCAAGTTTGTGTAGGTTGTGTATCAATTCATATAAATTAATACAAGCATGCCTAATGCCAAGCAATAATTATTTATTGGCATTAATTAATGCCAATCAATAATTATCATATATAAAAACTAATTCTAGCCAAATGTAGAGACAAGTGTAATCTTGGTACTAGGAAAGGGACTCCAGTATTGACTTATAATCCGGGAGAATATCTGTGAAGAATAACAATGGTCACTTCTTAATATCCTGCCAATTTAAACTAAACTGTGTTCGCCCTTTCGTTTACTCTCAACCTCCGTCGTTCACACCAACTACTAAACATCTGCCACAACGGTCAGTGTGTCCTCATGACGCACATATTGTCTCATCAACACCTGTTTAATCCCACCTTTCTCAAAATAATATTGAAAATTATAAATATTTGAAGTTAATTTAAAACTCTCTTTAATCAACAAACATTATACAGGACACTTGACCTGTCGTTATGTGGTATTTATGTTCTTTTATTCTCCCATGGAAATGTTTGTCAGTTTGTCCCACAAACAATTTATTGCAAGTTTCATAAAGGATTTTCTTAGCATCAATTATACGAATTGAGTGTTTTATTTATCAAATTAAATTTCCTAAATGCTATATTCGTAAACATTTATTTAGACATTTCATTAACATTTTCATGAAATGCTAGAATTAATATTTATTACTTTGTAATCTCTATCAAACTTAAGGCATTTTCTGAAACTTTTCAATTTTTACTATTTAATAAAATACTTTACTATTTAAATAAAATATTTAGAGTATTTTAAGGTGAATTCGTTTGTGAGAAGATATAATTGGTTGTCCAATATTACGCTGATGGGATTGGTTCAGACATGACTCATATATTCTCAGGAGAGAAAAATCTTAGACAGTAACAATCTTGTGTTGATATAAGTTCGGACTGGACTTAGACAAAACAATATTGTATCATTGCTGGTGACAACAACAATGTGATTACTGAAATTCAGTCAAGTTCCCTTGTCCCTGATGTCCCCTGCATACTGTTATGGTACCTACAGTACTGCTTGACACCTTGTCGTCCCCTGCATACTGCTATGGTACCTACAGTACTGCTTGACACCTTGTCGTCCCCTGCATACAGCTATGGTACCTACAGTACTGCTTGACACCTTGTCGTCCCCTGCATACAGCTATGGTACCTACAGTACTGCTTGACACCTTGTCGTCCCCTGCATACAGCTATAGTACCTGCAGTACTGCTTGACACCTTGTCGTCCCCTGCATACTGCTATGATACCTACAGTACTGCTTGACACCTTGTCGTCCCCTGCATACAGCTATAGTACCTGCAGTACTGCTTGACACCTTGTCATCCTCTGCATACAGCTATGGTACCTACAGTACTGCTTGACACCTTGTCGTCCCCTGCATACTGCTATGGTACCTACAGTACTGCTTGACACCTTGTCGTCCCCTGCATACAGCTATGGTACCTACAGTACTGCTTGACACCTTGTCGTCCCCTGCATACAGCTATGGTACCTGCAGTACTGCTTGACACCTTGTCGTCCCCTGCATACTGCTATGGTACCTACAGTACTGCTTGACACCTTGTCGTCCCCTGCATATAGCTATAGTACCTGCAGTACTGCTTGACACCTTGTCGTCCCCTGCATACTGCTATGGTACCTACAGTACTGCTTGACACCTTGTCGTCCCCTGCATACAGCTATGGTACCTGCAGTACTGCTTGACACCTTGTCGTCCCCTGCATACTGCTATGGTACCTACAGTACTGCTTGACACCTTGTCGTCCCCTGCATACAGCTATAGTACCTGCAGTACTGCTTGACACCTTGTCATCCTCTGCATACAGCTATGGTACCTACAGTACTGCTTGACACCTTGTCGTCCCCTGCATACTGCTATGGTACCTACAGTACTGCTTGACACCTTGTCGTCCCCTGCATACAGCTATGATACCTGCAGTACTGCTTGACACCTTGTCCCTGGTACCATGGCAGGTACTACTATGGTAACTGCTGTCCTCCATAGCACCGCTACCTTTCTGAGAATCTTGTCTGCTCTTTACTAATATGTAGGATTGCCAGAGAGACAACGTTTAAATTCCTCTGTATAAATTTAAGTAGAGAATCTTTAATCTTATAGGTTTTGATATCTCTGAGATGTTCCGATAGATATGATAGCGCTTGGCACAGCCATGATGTCAGGGGAAGTCATGATACATTCGAAACACGTAACTAAGAGGACCAATGGAAGGAGACCCGGAACGTGCCGGGTCACCTAGTCTGCTTCCTGATTGGTTAACACTCAGGACTCACTGCTCAGACAGTTACAGTCTTTGAGCGAACTGAGGTCCGTGAGATGACTCAAATCTGAGGGTTAGAGAAGCGGCAGTCTTCGCGAGAGAGGAGTACCCGACAACCCTGAAGCACAGGTCTGGCTCACACCTACAGCCATTCTATGTCCACACAGGTAGTCAAGGTCAGCTGACTCTTGACGGGTAAATGGTGACCGCTGAGTGCAAAAATAGTGCCCAAACTGGTAGTCAAACACAGCTGAATGATATTCATTTCACTCATTCTACTCGGATTTTCAAACCGAGTAAAATTTGATTTACTTCAAATATACTCGGTCAGCCAATAACAACCAGCGAACACAGTAACTATTCTACCATCGTCGAGACCAAGACAACATCCGGCATACTGCCCCGAAACGAACCGTGTGTGGGGGGGGAGGGAGAGAGGAACGGTGTGTGGGGGAGACATGAACGGTGTGTGGGAGGAGACAGGAACGGTGTGGAGGGAGACAGGAACGGCGTGTGTTGGGGGGAGACAGGAACGGTGTGTGGGGGGAGACAGGAACGGTGTGGGGGGAGACAGAAACGGTGTGTGGGGGAAGAGACAGGAACGGTGTGTGTGAGGGAGACAGGAACGGTGTGTGGAGAGACAGGAACGGTGTGTGGGGAGAGACAGGAAGGGTGTGTGGAGGGAGACAGGAATGGTGTGTGTTGGGGAGAGAGAGGAACGATGTGTGGGGAGAGACAGGAACGGTGTGTGTGGAGAGACAGGAACGGTGGGTGTGGGGGAGAGTCAGGAACGGTGTGTGGAGAGGAGACAGGAACGGTGTGTGGGGAGGAGACACTATCGGTGTGTGGGCAGACAGGAACGGGGTGTGGGGGAGAGAGGAACGGTGTGTGGGGGAGACAGGAATGGTGTGTGAGGGGAGAGACAGGAACGGTGTGTAGGGGAGACAAAAACGGTGTGTGGGGGACACGAACGGTGTGTGGGGGAGAGACAGGAAAGGTGTGTGGTGGGGCAAGATAGGAACGGTGTGGTGGGGGGAGACAGGAACGGTGTGTGGGGGAGACAGGAAGGGTGTGTGTGTGGTGGGGGGAGACAGGAACGGTGTGTGGGGGAGACAGGAACGGTGTGTGGGGAGACAGGAACGGTGTGGGGTGGGGAAAGACAGGAACAGTGTGTGTGAGAGAGACAGGAGCAGTGTATGTGGGAGACAGGAACGGTGTATGTGGGGGAGACAGGAACCGTGTGTGGAGGAGACAGGAACGGTGTGGGGGAGACAGGAACGGTGTGGGGGGAAGAGACAGGAACGGTGTGTGGGGGAGAGAGGAACTGTGTGGGTGGGAGAGACAGGAACGGTGTGTGGTGGGGAAAGACAGGAACGGTGTGTGTGGGAGAGACAGGAACGGTGTGTGGGGGAGACAGGAACGGTGTATGTGGGGGAGACAGGAACGGTGTGTGGGGGAGACAGGAACGGTGTTTGTGGGGGGAGAGACAGGAACGGTGTGTGGGGAGGGAGACAGGAACGGTGTATGTGGGGGAGACAGGAACTGTGTGGATGGGAGAGACAGGAACGGTGTGTGGTGTGGAACGACAGGAACGGTGTGTGTGGGAGACAGGAACGGTGTGTGGTGGGGAAAGACAGGAACGGTGTATGTGGGAGAGACAGGAACGGTGTGTGGGGGAGACAGGAACGGTGTATGTTGGGGAGACAAAAACGGTGTTGGGGGAGACAGGAACGGTGTGTAGGGGAGACAGGAACGGTGTGATGGGGAAGAGACAGGAACGGTGTATGGGCGGAGACAAGAACGGTGTCTGGGGGAGACAGAAACGGTATGTGGGAGAGACAGGAACGGTGTGTGGGGGAGACAGGAACGGTGTCTGGGTGAGACAGGAACGGTGTGTGGGTGTAAGAGTGCAAGTATTTTGCACTCTTTCATGTATAATTGTGAGTTGTAATTGTGGGTGGGTGTGTGTATGTATGCGAATGTGCGTGTTGGGGTGGTGCGAGATGGTATGAGGTGAGCTGTTGACTAGCTTCAATCCGCTGACATGGGAGTACTTAACAAAGAGCCCGTTGTAGAGTCTTGGGACAATACGTACCCCTGGCTTGGACAGCGAGGTGTGTTGAGCAGTGAGAGTGGAACCTTTGCAAGGGAGAGTACATCCAACCAGCTCCTCCATCCGGGTTGGTGATTAGCCATCATCCATCCCTGGGTGAACTTGTTAGTGAGGTAAGAGTGTCAGTAATGCATTGTCTTAATTGGGTGTAGTAGTGTTGACAAGCTGGTGAAGTCTGAATCATTTAGCCATGTATGGTGTGGGCGTGTATGGAGGGTGATCCCCCCCTTTTAATTTTGTTAATATTGTATTAAATAATAGAATGTCAAAGTGTTAAATATCAATTGATGGAAATTGAAAAAAATTGTTAATAAATTTCTATGTGTAGAAGAACAAGCTTGGCTTTTGTTTAGTCCTCTTTTTGTGTAATAACCCATATCCATTGTAATAACCCACTGACCTCTATGATCGTCTCTCGTGATCGTAATCGTTCGCTATTCCTGTTGTAATTCTCTTTCTCTCTTCACTCAATACCCCAGCTTAACACTGTTACAGTCCAGTATGACACTGAACTGCCACATATATCAGAGGAATATTAAATGAGGAAGATACATCAAGGACAAGGGGTATAAATTTATAAAAAAAATTATAAAAATCATTAAACACTGCCACCACCTTCCCGACCAACCATATCTGAATGTGTCTATCACCGATCCCCCAGGAAGGCAAGAAATCAGTAATCATGGGACTCCCGGGTAATATGAATTTCAGTAATAAATTTTGGGAAATTAGTTTGTTTAATTTACGTTACTTATTTAAATCCAAGGACAACTTTAGTATCTATTAACTGTAGGAGAACATGGGGGTTTCCAATTCAACACATAAAAATGACAGAGTAGAGAAATATATCACAGGGGAGTTAAGTGAATACCACTGGACAAGTTATACGATTTATTTTATGAAACATGTAAATTAAAACAATTTGAGCATATACCCTATTCTATTCTATTAACCTAAAGGCACAATGGATATCTACTGAGGACATGAGATTAAAGTGCACAATACCTTAAAATCGCACTGAGGCCACGATGTTGATGGCTGCCCTCAGCCCCTAGGATGCGGGCTTGCGGCCCCTTTTATTCCACACACTCCCGAGACACACTAATCAAATTTTATTTTACCAGCTTATTGCTGGGAAGGATTACTCCTCCCACCATCTAATACAGCCCCAGGGCTCCACCCATTATTTTGGCAAAGGTCAACCATTTAACACTTAGGCCTGAGGTCTGGCTCTCTAGGGCCAATAAGGACTTGGCCCTTATCTCCCGCCAATCACCTTCCCTGATCTGCCGTGGAAGACTACATGAATTCCTGAAGATTTAGTCAGCTCTCCCCAGCTATTAGAAAGGAAACAAGGCGCCTCTGTGGAGCCCAGTGCACCTGCGAGCAATGTTTACCAATTGATAAATTATGTTCAAGCCTGTCTTCTCCAAGATAAAGGGTAGGGACATTTGACTCGCCTGGTATGGGGAAGGGAACGGTGAGAGGGGAAAGAGAGGGACTTGAGAGGGGGATGGAGAGGGGAAATCTGAGTGGGGGAAGTTGAGTTGGGGAAGCCAAAGGTATCACGATGCAAGACCACCATCAGGTCAACCTCTTGGTCCTTGACAAATGGGCGACAGGGTGGGGGTGAAGGGGGTGAGACGAATGACGGCCAAGAAGAAAGGAGAAAGGGAGAAGGAAGAAGGGGAGAAGGGAGAACCAATGATCTGAGCCCCAGATCATTACATTTGAATCAAAGTTCCCTCCAGTAAGAAATAAGGCTAGAGAGATATCTAGATGAACACGTGAGAGGGGGGGGAGACAGGAACGGTGTGTGGGGGAGACAGGAACGGTGTGGGGGGGAGACAGGAATGGTGTGTGGGGGAGACAGGAACGGTGTGTGGTGGGAGAAAGGAACAGTGTTTGGGGGAGACAGGAACGGTGTGGGGGGAGACCGAAGCGGTGTGTGTGGGAGACAGGAACGGTGTGGAGGGGTGACAGGAACGGTGTGTGGTGGAGGGGAGACAGGAACGGTGTGTGGGGGAGACAGGGACGGTGTGTGGGGGTGGAGAAGGGAACAGTGTGGGGGAGACAGGAACGGTGTGTGAGGGAGACAGGAATGGTGTGTGTGGGAGAGACAGGAGTAGTAGGGATTGCTCCACACAGGTTATTTTTTTTTGGGGGGGGGGGGGAAATTACCTGTGCGGGCCAGGGTTTTCAGGTAAATTTAGAAAATTACCTGTGCGGGCCAAGGTTTTCAGGTCCAAAATCACCTGTGCGGGCCAGGGTTTTCAGGTCCAAAATCACCTGTGCGGGCCAGGGTTTTCAGGTCCAAAATCGCCTGTGCGGGCCAGGGTTTTTCAGGCAAATTTGGGGAGTCACATATTTGGAAGTAAGGAATTCTTATGAGGAAAATAATTTCTGAGATTTTAGAAGTTTGTTAAGGTTTCTTATGATGAAAATAAGTAGGAAAATCTTAAAGAAAATTTTTAGAAAATATCGTGTTTGTGTCACAGCATTTCCAGGTGAATTCTACGGACATATTTTGCCTGTTTTCAACTTCTGAAAAAGCTACCTGTGTGAGCCATGGTATTCAGGTCCAAAGGGAAAAAATCCCCTGTGAGGGCCGGGTTTTCAGGTAAATTTAGAATATGTTATGACCAAATTTTGTAAAAAAAGACCATTTTCTGAGAATATTGTCTTAGATGTTTTGTTAAGGAAAACAGACAACTTAGCCCTAACATTTAGTTTTATATCCATTTACAGCTATTTCACCTGTAAAGGCCAAATTGAACAGAGACCAGTTATAGACAGAATTTTTGTCAGAGAGCATTTTATACCTAAAAATGAATAGAGTCTACTTTGAGAGCAAAATTAGTCAGAGTCCATTTTCAGATCAATTTTCATTAGAGTCAAGTTTTATACAGAAAATTCATCAGAGTCTACTTTGAGAGGAAAATTAGTCAGAGACAGTTTTAAGCTCAAATTTCATCAGAGTCCAATTATCAACAGAAATTCGCCAGAGTCTACTTTGAGAGCAAAATTAGTCAGACAGTTTTAAGCTCAAATTTCATCAGAGTCCTGTAATCTGTGAAAATTTGACAGAGTCCATTTTATACCCAATTTTCGTCAGAGTCCAGTTTATGCTCAAATTCGCCAGAGTCTACTTTGAGAGCAAAATTCATCAGAGTCCAGTTTTAAGCTCAAATTTCATCAGAGTCCAATTATCAACAGAAATTCGCCAGAGTCTACTTTGAGAGCAAAATTAGTCCTAACCTAACTTTAACCTAACTTTACCTATCCTAACATAACTTACCTTACCTTAACTATCATACCTAACTTACCGAACCTAATCTAACTTATCCTGCTTAACCTAACTTACCTACATTTACCTAACTTAACCTAACTTTACCTATCCTAACTTAACTTACCTAACTTACCTAACTTAACCTAACTTACCTACATTTACCTAACTTAACCTGCATACCCTAACCTGCTTAACTTAACTTACCTTACCTTACCTATCTTACCTAACTTTACCTATAATAACATAACTTACCTTACCTTACCTATCATACCGAACCTAACCTAACTTAACATTCATAACCTAACTTTACCTATCCTAACATAACTTACCTTACATTACCTATCTTACCTAACTTTACCTAACTTACATAACTTAACCGGCTTAACCTAACTTATATTATTTATCTTACCTATCCTAACGTAACCTAACTTATTCTATCATTCCCAAACTGATGTATCCTAACTTATCTAGTCCAGCCAGACATGATCTAACTTACATAATTATTCCTGCTTGTCTTTTGTGTTTCGTCAATCATTGTCTCGTATTCATTTACTCATTTCAAGGGTTAATTTCTCAAATGGACATTTTTGCATTTCAAGTGTTATTTGTTTAAGATTGGGTGTTTAACCATTTCAAAGGATTTTTGTTATATATGGGAATTTACTTGTTTCAAAGGCTAATTTCTCAAATTGTCATTTTTGCAGATCAAGGGTTATTTGTTAAAGTTCATCAAGTTGCTCATAAGTTGTATTTATTATGTTTGTTATCATATGTTCTTATTCCCCAACCCCTTAACCTAACCTCTTGTAATCTTAGTGTATTTAGTAGGCATATGTTCTTATTCCCCAACCCTTTAACCTAACCTTTCAGATGTAGTTTATTGTGTTTTTTGACGTATTTGTTGAATATATTATCCTTTTCCTAACCTTTCAGATGTAGTTTTGTTTCTCCTTTTTGTATATTTTTACCCAAACCCACCATCCCACTTAACCTTCTTTCCTTCTTTTACTTTGTTTTCACATATAAGTTCATTCTTTATCATAGTAATAATAAAAATTACAATAGTAAAGAATCAGATCTACTAAGACTTGAAATTGAGAAACAAGAGCTCAAGGGAGTGAGAGCATGAAAGAAGAGCAAGGAGTAAGAGAGAGGGGGCGGAAGAAAATGAGTCCAAAGAAGAGAGAATGAGAGAGAGTGTGGGCATGGGGGAACTAAGACTTGAATTTGAGAAAAAAGAAAAATAAGAGAATGAGAGAGAGTGAGCGAAGGGGGAGAGAATGAGGACGATAGAGAGAACAAGGGGGGATAGAAGGAGGGAGATAAAGAGAAAGGGGGATAGAAGGAGTAGGAGAAACAAAGTAAAAGAAGGTTAAGTGGGATGGTGGGTTTGGGTAAAAATATACAAAAAGGAGAAACAAAACTACATCTGAAAGGTTAGGAAAAGGATAATATATTCAACAAATACGTCAAAAAACACAATAAACTACATCTGAAAGGGTTGGGGAATAAGAACATATGATAGAACCTACTAAATACACTAAGATTACAAGAGGTTAGGTTAAGGGGTTGGGGAATAAGAACATATGATAACAAACATAATAAATACAACTTATGAGCAACTTGATGAACTTTAACAAATAACCCTTGATCTGCAAAAATGACCATTTGAGAAATTAGCCTTTGAAACAAGTAAATTCCCATATATAACAAAAATCCTTTGAAATGGTTAAACACCCAATCTTAAACAAATAACACTTTAAATGCAAAAATGTCCATTTGAGAAATTAACCCTTGAAATGAGTAAATGAATATGAGACAATGATTGACGAAACACAAAAGACAAGCAGGAATAATTATGTAAGTTAGATCATGTCTGGCTGGACTAGATAAGTTAGGATACATCAGTTTGGGAATGTGAGAATAAGTTAGGTAAAGCAAGTTAGGTTACGTTAGGATAGGTAAGATAAATAATATAAGTTAGGTTAAGCCGGTTAAGTTATGTAAGTTAGGTAAAGTTAGGTAAGATAGGTAATGTAAGGTAAGTTATGTTAGGATAGGTAAAGTTAGGTTATGAATGTTAAGTTAGGTTAGGTTCGGTAAGTTAGGTATGATAGGTAAGGTAAGGTAAGTTATGTTATTATAGGTAAAGTTAGGTAAGATAGGTAAGGTAAGGTAAGTTAAGTTAAGCAGGTTAGGGTATGCAGGTTAAGTTAGGTAAATGTAGGTAAGTTAGGTTAAGTTAGGTAAGTTAGGTAAGTTAAGTTAGGATAGGTAAAGTTAGGTTAAGCAGGTTAAGTTAGGTAAATGTAGGTAAGTTAGGTTAAGCAGGATAAGTTAGGTTAGGTTCGGTAAGCTAGGTATGATAGTTAAGGTAAGGTAAGTTATGTTAGGATAGGTAAAGTTAGGTAAGATAGGTAAGGTAAGGTAAGTTATGTTAAGCAGGTTAGGTTATGCAGGTTAAGTTAGGTAATGTAGGTAAGTTAGGTAAAGTTAGGTAAGTTAAGTTAGGATAGGTAAAGTTAGGTTAAGCAGGTTAAGTTAGGTAAATGTAGGTAAGTTAGGTTAAGCAGGATAAGTTAGGTTAGGTTAGGTAAAGTTAGGTTAAGCAGGTTAAGTTAGGTAAATGTAGGTAAGTTAGGTTAAGTTATGTAAGTTAGGTTAAGCAGGTTAAGTTAAGTTAGGTAATGTAGGTAAGTTAGGTTAAGCAGGATAAGTTAGGTAAGTTAAGTTAGGATAGGTAAAGTTAGGTTAAGCAGGTTAAGTTAGGTAAATGTAGGTAAGTTAGGTTAAGCAGGATAAGTTAGGTAAGTTAAGTTAGGATAGGTAAAGTTAGGTAATGTAGGTAAGTTAGGTAAATGTAGGTAAGTTAGGTTAAGTTAGGTAAGTTAGGTAAAGTTAGGTAAGTTAGGTTAGGTAAGTTAGGTATGATAGGTAAAGTTAGGTTATGAAGGTTACATTAGGTAAGATAGGTAAAGTTAGGTAAGATAGGTAAGGTATGGTAAGTTATGATAGGATAAGTAAAGTTAGGTTATGCAGGATTAAGTTAGGTAAGATAGGTAAGGTAAGGTAAGTTATGATAGGATAAGTAAAGTTAGGTTATGCAGGATTAAGTTAGGTAAGATAGGTAAGTTAAGTTAGGATAGTTCAGAGAACAGTTTTAGGGTAAAGTGACTACGAAAATATATTTTAACAGAAGTGCAGGTTTGGTATGAAAAGCTGAACTAGTTACATTTTGGAGAGAAATTTTATGACTGAAGATGTCTTAAAGAATAACATGATGGAAGAAAGAGAGTTTCTTTGATGAACGAAGGTGTCTTAGAGAACAACTTTTGGAGAACGAAGGTGAATTAGAGATCACTTTGATGACTCTGAGAATAACTTTGGTCAACGAATATGGATTGGAAAGTTTCTCTAATGAACAAAGGTGACTTAAAGATTAACTTTTATGATTTAGAGAACATCTTTGTTGTCTTAGATAGCAACATTGATGTCTTAGAGAACAACTTTTGATGACTCTGAGAATAACTTTTATGTCTTAGAGAACAACTTTGATGAGCAAGATTAACTTTAGATGTCTCTGAGAATAACTTTTATGTCTTAGAGAACAACTTTGATGAGCAAGATTAACTTTAGATGTCTCTGAGAATAACTTTTATAACATAGAAATTAACTTTAATGAACAAAAGTGAGTTACAGAATAACTTTGATGCCTTAGAGAACAACTTTGATGAGCAAGATTATCTTTAGATGTATCTGAGAATAACTTTTATGAACGAAGATGTCTGAGATTAACTTTGACGTCTCTTGGAATAACTTTTGTGGACATGAAAATATCTTTGGATAACTCTGAGATTAACTTTGATGTCTTTGAGACAACTTTGATGAACGAGAGTGAGTTAGAGATTACCTTTGTTAACTCTGAGATCAACTTTGATTAACAAAAGTGAGTTAGAGATTACATTTGATAACTCTAAGATTAACTTTAGATGTCTCTGAGACAAACTTTTATAACATTGAAATTAACTTTAATGACCAAAAGTGAGTTAGAGAATACCTTTTGATGACTCCGAGAATAACTTTGATGAACAAAGATGTTTTGGAAAGTTTCTCTGTAGAACGAAGGTGACTCTGAGAATAACTTTTGTTAGCTCTTTGAATAACTTTGATGACTTTGAGAATGTCTTTTTGAGAACATGAGTAGTACTTGAATGTATCTTTGATGTATTGAAGAGTAACTTTGATGTCTCGAAGATATCTTGCAGATCAACTTTGATGACAGAGATTAACTTTTGTTGTTTTAGAGATTAATTTTGATAGCTCCGAGAATAACTTTTATGCCTCTGTGATTAACTTTAATGAACGAAGATGTCTTAGAAAGTTTCTTTGATGAACGAAAGGTTACTTAGAGAATAACATTTTGATGACTGAGATTAACTTTTTGATGACTCTGAGAATAACTTTATGCCTCTGAGATTAACTTTAATGAACGAAGATGTCTTAGAAAGTTTCTCTGATGAATGAAAGGCTACTTAGAGAATAGCATTTTGATGACTGAGATTAACTTTTTGATGACTCTGAGAATAACTTTTATGCCTCTGAGATTAACTTAAATGAACGAAGATGTCTTAGAAAGTTTCTCTGATGAACGAAAGGCTACTTAGAGAATAGCATTTTGATGACTGAGATTAACTTTTTGATGACTCCGAGAATAACTTTGAGGATGCGAGTAAATTTTTGAGTGTTTGAGAGTGTCTTTTGTTGTCACGAAGAGTAACTTTGGTGTTACGGAGAGCACCTTTGACTATTTTTCTTACTTAACGACATATAATTTTTACGAAAGTGCTGAAAAAGTTACATTTGACTATTTTTCTTACTTAGCGACATATAATTTTAGTTACGAAAGTGTTGAAAAAGTTACATTTGACTATTTTAGTTGAGGAAAGACAAGAAAAAAATATGACGACAGTGACTATTTTAGTGCTCCACAAAGTATAAATGTCAGTTAAGAACAGCGATGAAAGATATCTTTGACTATATTTTTTTACTTGACAAAACTTAATTTTAGTTAGGAACAATGATGATGAATATGACTTTTTCTGTTGATTGATGGATAATTTTAGTTATGAAATGACAATGAAACATGAAGAACACGGTTATTTTCTGATGACTAGGGAATAAGTTTAGTTATGAACAGTGTTGGAAAGATTCCTTTGACAATTTTTTGGTTGATTGGATAATATATTTAGTTGAGAAATGACGAAGTGACTATGTTTTAGTTGATTGGCGAAAGATTTTTAGTTAAGAAGTTACAAGAAAGGTTTGTCTTTGTAAATTTGGAACTGAATAAAGTGTAGATTTGTTTAAGAACATGGCTGGTAGAACTATTAAGTTGACTACAAGAATTACTTTGACATAGTTTTGCAAATAAAAACTTGGTGACTAAAATTGTTGAGGAAACTGTATTGCTGATGCTAATATTTGACAAAGAACTAGTTAGTGAATGGAAGAAACAAATTGGTTTAAAGAAACAAAGAACATAAAAAAATTGAGGTTATGTAGGGGAATGAACACAGTGAACATACGGTGAACACAGAAAACATGTAAGAAAAAGTTGATGAATAGAGTGAACATGCAGGGAATATGAACTTATAGAGAATATGAAGACATGATAAGGAACATAGGGAATACAAAGAATGAACACTGAACATGTGAAGAACAAGCTAAGAACATTGAGAACATGAATATTGAGTATAAAAGTTATACAGAGAACATATGATGTACATGAAAAACATGACAAAGAACATAGTGAATATACGGGGAAAACGGTTGAAAAAATTTGAACTGAGCATGCTGTGAACATTTGTAGAACATGGAATGAACACAGAAAACATGGAAAAAATGTGAAGAACACAGCTGAATATAGAGAAAATATGCAAATACAGGGGGACAAGAGCTGGAGCTCAGTAACTGACTTGATCTTATTTACTACGTCTGAAATATGACTGTTTAAAATTTCAGGGGGATTGGACCGCTAGTAGCGAAAATGTGGTCTCTGTCAAATTTGGGTCTTTAATTGGACTCTAATTAATTTCGATCATGAACTGGACTCTGATGAAATTTGAGCTTAAAACTGTCTCTGACTAATTTTGCTCTCAAAGTAGACTCTGGCGAATTTCTGTTGATAATTGGACTCTGATGAAATATGAGCTTAAAACTGTCTCTGACTAATTTTGCTCACAAAGTAGACTCTGGCGAATTTCTGTTGATAATTGGACTCTGATGAAATTTGAGCTTAAAACTGTCTCTGACTAATTTTGCTCTCAGAGTAGACTCTATTCATTTTTAGGTATAAAATGCTCTCTGACAAAAATTCTGTCTATAACTGGTCTCTGTTCAATTTTGGTCTTTACAGGTGAAATAGCTGTAAATGGATATAAAACTAAATGTTATGGCTAAGTTGTCTGTTTTCCTTAACAAAACATCTAAGACAATATTCTCTGAAAATGGTCTTTTTACAAAATTTGGTCATAAACATATTCTAAATTTACCTGAAAACCCTCGCCCTCACAGGGGATTTTTTCCCTTTGGACCTGAAAACCATGGCTCACACGGGATATTTTCCGAAGTTGAAAACAGGCACGATATGTCCGTAGAGTTCACCTGGAAATGCTGTGACACAAACACGATATTTTCTAAAAATTTTCTTTAAGATTTTCCTACTTATTTTCATTATAAGAAACCTTAACAACTTCTAAAATCTTAGAAATTATTTTTCTCATAAGAACTCCTTACTTCCAAATCTGTGACCCCCCAAATTTGCCTGAAAAACCCTGGCCCGCACAGGTGATTTTGGACCTGAAAATCCCTGGCCCGCACAGGTGATTTTGGACCTGAAAACCCTAGCCCGCACAGGTAATTTTGGACCTGAAAACCCTGGCCCGCACAGGTGATTTTGGACCTGAAAACCCTGGCCCGCACAGGTGATTTTGGACCTGAAAACCCTGGCCCGCACAGGTAATTTTTTAAATTTACCTGAAAACCCTGGCCCGCACAGGTAATTTTTCCCCCCCCCCAAAAAATGACCTGTGTGGAGCCATCCCTACTACTGACAGGAACGGTGTGTGTTGGGGACGAGACAGGAACGGTGTGTGGTGGGAGAGACAGGAACGGTGTGTGGTGGAGGAAGATAGGAACGGTGTGTGTGGGAGAGACAGGAACGGTGTATGGGGGGAGAGACAGGAACGGTGTGTAGATGAGAGACAGGAACAATGTGTGTTTGTGGGGGAGACAGGAACGGTCTTTGGGGAGACAGAAACGGTGTGGGGTAGGAGACAGGAACGGTGTAGGGGAGAGAGAGGAAAGCTGTGTGGATGGGAGACAGGAACGAACGAACCCGACTCTACCGTCGGAGCGTGGAGCAGCGACATCAACGCCATCTGTGAGTCCGCTCCCGAAACCTCCACAACTTGGACAACGCCATTTAGTAGTGACAGGACTATACCAGCCAGAAATGCTAGATTCTTGTCCTAATAGCTCGAGAGGCAGCTGGGGCTGACCTCTGGTGAGGTGGCGCCTAGAAAATCAGAGCTATCTATTGAGCGATAAGATGTACGTTTATGCAGGGTCCGTAAGTGCTATTTCCTAGTGTCCCAGTGTACTAATGAAGTATCTGTATTTACAGAGCCGACGTAGGGCTGCTGTGATACGAGGTCAGTCTACCCAGGGCACCCAAGGTCACTACACCAGTCTGCTTTACGGAAGCAGTGAGCCGCCGCCGGAAGAGAACTGTGAAGTGTTCTACTGTCTTCCTGTGGAGTGGCAGAGACGGGATTCGCCGTACCCGGGGCTGGCTAATAAGGTGCTGAAGAGGAGAGTAACCAGCGAGTTGCACGAAGCTCCTGCCTAGGGCTCGCTACCCTAGTATTTGCACAACCCGTCCTCGACTCAAGTCCATTACATCCAGCGGTCAACCCCACAGACGCATTCATAAATTTTAACATGCTGTTCATTCAAAACGGGAATTTTCTCAAGTATAAACTAATATTATAATATATTAGAATATTGTGTATAAATAGGCATAGGTTAGGTTAGGTCAGGTGTTTAGGTTCTGTTGGCGATTATTTGTATTTGTAGTACGTGGGTGAAGCATTTACAGCGTTGTGGTTCGAACAAAATTCGTCAGGGAGCACTTGTTCCAGATATGTTCGAACGTCAGCAGTTGTGAGTCGTGTGTAAACCGCTTTTCATTCATAAACAGGGGGTTTGGCGGGTGCATGGAATCACTTTTGGATCTTTGTTTGGAGGACGGGCTGTATTTGCACGTGAAGTGGCCCAGCAGCGCGAAGCTGAAGGAATCTGCCAACACCGGGCAGGACTGTGATTGTGGGCCTTCACGTGGAAGCTCTTAGTGAGACTGTGGTTTGGCTGGCCCGTGGCCAGGGGTAGACTCATTGTTGCTTCCCGGTACTTGCTAAGGATCGTACTACGGATGAGGAAACACGATAGGTTACAAGACTGGATCGCCATCATCGAAGAGCGATTAGTGTTCCATGAGACATTTTGTATATATTAGGTGTACTAATACTTTTGTTAGGATTATTTACGAGGTGATGGAAAAAGTTATCATATGTAAAATATATCGATATTTTATGAAGTGTAGTATTCAATACAACCCCTCATTTGTTTTACTTGCATTACCGAGCTCACTCCTTGAAAACCACTACTTACTTGGTGCCGGATACTAGTACTTTAGAACCACCTGAAAAGAACCCTTTTGCGACCCATTGTGGCCGTAACAACGGGGGGGGGGGCAGGAACGGGGTGTGGGGGAGAGACAGGAACGGTGTGTGTGTGGCGAGACAGGAACGGTGTGGGGTGGGAGACAGGAACGGTGTGGGGGGTGAGAGAGGAACGGTGTGGAGGGTGGGAGACAGGAACGGTGTGGGGGGTGAGAGAAGAACGGTGTGGGGGTGGGAGATAAGAACGGTGTGTGAATGAGAGACAGGAACGGTGTGTGGGGGAGGCAGAAACGGTGTGTGGATGAGAGAGGAACGGTGTGTGGTGGGGAGAGACAGGAACGGTGTGTGGATGAGAGACAGGAACAGTATGTGGATGAGAGACAGGAACGGTGTGTGGGTGAGAGACAAGAATGGTGTGTGAATGAGAGACAGGAACGGTGTGTGGGGGAGGCAGAAACGGTGTGTGGGAGAGAGGAACGGTGTGTGGTGGGAGAGACAGGAACGGTTTGTGGGGGGGACTGGAAAGGTGTGTGGGGGGGAATGAAACGGTGTGTGGTGGGAGAGACAGGAACGGTGTATGTGGGAGAGACAGGGACGGTGTGTGGGGGGGGGAGACAGGAACAGTGTGGGGGGAGACAGGAACGGTGTATGGCTGAGAGACAGGAACGGTGTGTGAGGAAGAGACTGGAACAGTGTGTGGGGGAGAGACAGGAACGGTGTGCGGGGGAGAGACAGAAACAATGTGTGGGAAGACATGATCGGTGTGAGGGAGGAGACAGGAACGGTGTGTGGGGAAGGGACAGGAACGGTGTGTGTGGGGGAAGACATTTACGGTGTGTGGGGGAGAGACAGGAACGGTGTGTGGGGGAGACAGGACCGGTGTGTGGAGGAGACAGGAACGGTGTGTGTGGGAGGAGACAGGAATCTTGTGTGGTGGAGACAGGACCGGTGATTGAGGGAGAGAGAAACGGTGAGTATGGGAGAGATAGGAACGGTGTCTGGGGGGAGCGAGGAACGGTGTGTGTGGGAGAGACAGGAACGGTGTGAGGGGGAGACAGGAACGGTGTATGTGTGGGAGACAGGAACGGTGTGGGGGAGAGAGAGGAACGGTATAGGGGGGAGGGAGAGAAACATTGTCTGGGGAGACAGGAACGGTGTGTGGGGGAGACAGGAACGGTGAGTGGGGAGACAGGAACTGTGTGGGGTGGGAGACAGGAACGGGGTGGGAGAGAGAGAGGAACGGTGTTGGGTAGAGACAGGAACAGTGTGTGGATGAGAGACAGGAGCGGTATGTAGATGAGAGACAGGAACGGTGTGTAGATGAGAGACAGGAACGGTGTGTGGGGGAGACAGGAACGGTGTGTGGTGGGGAAAGACAGGAACGGTGTGCGGTGGGAGACAGGAACGGTGTGTGGGGGGAAACAGGAACGGTGTGTGTGGGGGAGACATGTACGGTGTGTGGGGTGGGGGAGACAGGTACGGTGTGTGGGGAGAGACAGGAACGGTGTGTGGGGGAGACAGGAACGGTGTGGAGGAGACAGGAACGGTGTGTGTGGAGAGACAGGAACGGTGTGGGGGGAGACAGGAACGGTGTGTGGGAGGAGACAGGAACTGTGAGTGGGGGGGGGGGGGAAACAGGAACGGTGTGTGTGGGGGGGGAGACAGGTACGGTGTGTGGCGGAGAGACAGGAACGGTGTGTGGGGGAGAGAGGAACGGTGTGTGTGTGGGAGAGACAGGAACGGTGTGTGGGGGGAAACAGGAACGGTGTGTGGGGGACAGAGGAACGGTGTGTGTGGGAGAGAAAGGAATTGTCGGAAAATCCGACACCATTTAATAATCATACAGATAATAGCTGTGTTGTATAAACAAGTTACCCATAGAAAACGTAACTTGTAGTGGAATTACCATCTAAAGAAAACGGGATATCATCACCACATACTATTATAATTCACCACCTATTATGGTGGGAATTATTCTTAAATACATTAGTCTTTGGACTTTACCATCATAAAAACATCTTATATAAATTAACTTAATTATCAATATTAAAGTAGAGTAAATGTGACCCTTCTATCACTTTCTGACATGTGGACAATGTAAGCCAGGCGTCAGAGTGAGGAAGGAGGGCAGCCATTGTTTATACTAGACCAGAGGCTCACACGGGAGCAAATTCGGCTCCTGTTAATTTTACTTGGACGTAGTGTTATGGAAACCAAAGGTGTACCATTTTCAACACGCTGTCTACAAATTTAAGTTAAGTGTTCTTTCCGAAACCCATTATCTATCATTAGTGGCCATTAATGTCATTATATAGGGTGGGCCGGTTAGAACGCGAAATCGCCTCAAACTAAAGGTAATTAAGCCAGGTCTTCATGTTCCATGTACAGTTTTCTCTGAAATACTTGTCATATATAGGTTTCTGGCTTCACAGTTAGCGCCTTTTTGACAGGTCAAGACGAGGAAGAGTTTGTGCACCAGTTACTGGGTGATATGGAAGCTACCTCAAAGAGGATAATTTGGTGTCTACACCCTAGTTATACCTGGTGGACTAACCTGCTGTACTATAAGATAAGGAACCTCTTCAATGTATGTAGTTACTGTAGTTTGATTGGCTGCATATATTAATTTAATAAACCCCCCTAATGTGTAGAGGATCGATTTGTGAGATTAAGAGATTATTGCAGAAATACAGTCCACTTATCATTATACAAATTGCTATCGAAGTATATAAATTAACGTAAATATAAATTCATATAAATTAAATAAATATAAATCTCACAGGTCGGTTCCCACATTATTTGGTCCTTCGAACCGGATAACGGATTATTTGATCCTTTGAACCCACATTTGGTCATCTTAGTACCGGATGAACCAGTTAACCAGTGGATTCATTAAATATACTAGTGCAGTGTGATTTAAACAAAGCCAGCAGTCAAGACGGCAGCGTAGCCTCGAGGGAGCTCAGGAGCCCCCCTCAGCCGAGTTCAGCTTCGTCAGCGGTTTCATGCACACCCACAGATATTTGGTGGCGTGTTATTTCGTGAAATGACAGCGCTAATATAGAAGCCAGCCAAATTAGTGGCTGTGTCCTCGCAAGATTGTTCACGGATTTCGTGGTGTTACATTTCGCGAGAGATTATCCACGAATTTTGTGGACTTTATTTCGCGAGGTCACTAATAATATTTAATACTTCTTGATAATATTAGAAGTTTCATAGAGGCTTTTTAAGCCTCTAAGCTAATTTTAAGCCTCCTTTAAGCTAATTAAGAGGCTATTATCAATAATTGTGTATATTATTTCTCCAAATAGAGAATTATTTAATATATATTGCACTAGTGATCACAGTATATTTACTAATTGCCAACCCACAACAGGGTAGGATATGACTAGTTGAACTATTATCGTTCATCCTAGTCCCATTATTACCATAGTCAGTTGTACTATATTGATTAACCTAACACCATTAATGCATGGTCCAGACCCTATTTTGGGTGTAATTTTTATCAACTCGAGTTGAGTTGTATATATAATAATTTACTTATGATCATTACACCTTTGAGTGATTAATTAGTGTCTCTACCATCCTAGGGTGATATAGAAGAGCTAACCTAAAGGTACTTCCAGTGACACTGGTTTATCACTCAAATCATTAGTGTGTATGATTGTATATATATAATGTGTATTAATTTTAAGTGCTAACCTCTAGTAGAGGTAGGATTATTGCCTAGTGAGTTCAGAATTTAAACCTAGGCTACCAATAGTACTTACTCACAATTTATGAGCCAGTGGTGCCCAATTAACAAGTCACCATGACTAATCCACAGAAAGCAAAGCGTGCTTTAATATCAAGCAAACGCCAACTAACAAGAGATCTGAACCAATATGAACAGTTGTTATATGAGCCTGTAATTAATTATCGTCGGTTGAAAATACCACTGTTACAGATTCAAACCCAATTGCATATATTGAAAGCAAATAGGAAATCTTACCAAAATCAGGTCCACGACGACGACATAGTAGTTGAAGATGTGGAACCATTCCTGTCTGACCTTGCACAATATGAAGAAGAAACTCAAGCCAGGTTGGAACATTTACACAGGATAATTGAATCAGAACAAATAGCAAGTACATCAAATAAAGTAGATAATGTTATGGATGATCTGGATCTTTTTGAGAATAAATGTAAAGCCAGATTAGATCCTTTAATCAACAAGGATAAAGCTTCACCCAGTAAAGCTTCACCCACAGCAGCTTCACCTAATATTATACCACCAGAAATTAAGCAGTTCTCAGACAATTTATCCACAGTCTCTGTGGTTTCTGAAAACCCAATACCTGAAGCTACTAAGTTAACATGCCTCCAAACTAGAGGTGAAGCTGAACCAGTAGTAGAAAATGTAAATGAAAATAGCAACAGCACTAATTTCCCAGTCCAGCCTCCTAGGAATAATGCTGGCAATGAGAAAACTGTCATACATCTAGTACTACAATTGCTGGATTTACCTCAACCTGATCAGACTGTTGACTCATTACAATCCTTCAGCATGGAGTTTGAGTCACTACTAAGAATGTTCAGTCTTAAGGTTGATATAACTACTAGTGAATGGATGACCAAAGTAGTCCTTCAACGAAAATTGTCCAGCGATATACTAGATGAATTATATGCACATCAACATAACACCATCCTGACAGTACAGGACATCACTGAAGGTTTACATTCCATCATAAACAAACGACGAGCAAATGAGGAAGTTAAAGCCTCTTGCAAGCCTTCAGAAATAGAAAATAATAGTCAATTAAAGGGTAAAACAACTACCCCAAATAAACATCAACCAATTACTCAAACATCAAGTTGCAGAAAATCTGACAATGCAGCAGCAACCTCCAAGCCTACTGTTACTAGTTCACCCAAACCGGTAACTTCCAAACGTGCAGTAGGCTGGGGGACATGTATGTTCTGCAAAAAGAAACATTCAACATACCGTTGTGCTAATTATCCAACCAGAGACACTCGTATTGAGCGACTCCAGGAATTAGGGAGATGTTCGAGGTGTCTCAAGTCACACAACATAGACTATTGTGATACCCAATTCAACACCTGTAACAGGTGTAGAAGAGGTAGGCACCATGCAGCACTGTGCAAATATACGAAATTAACGTATTCAAGACCCAAGGTGGAAGATAGCATTCCCACCACAGTACAGTACTGCAAGGTGCAACAAACAAAGAGTGTCCAATCGGCAAAGTCTAAAGGTAATACGACTTTGCCTACTGCCCAAATTACCATCCTGAATAAGAGGGCCAAGGTCCATACCCGTGGGTTGTTTGACCAAGGATCCCAGAGAACATATATCACCAAAAAGTTGGCAGAAGAACTACAATTAAGGCCTGTAGCCCAGATGTCATTCAACATCTCAGGGTTTGTAACAGATGCAGGACCTCAAGTCTACCAGGTGGTACAACCATCAGTACGCTTAGGCAGGTACGTCTGTCGAGTACAAGCCATTGTGGTGGACAAAATACCAGTAGACCTACAAGTTCAAGGTCTGAGAGCAACAGCCAAATTCCTGAGAAATAGAGGAATAAAATTGGCAGATAATATTAAGTCTGATCACCTCACTGACTTCGGTCTCCTTGTAGGGACAGACTATTGTCATCGATTCATCGGTAGCCCTACTAAATATCAGGGGTATAACCATGTTAAACTCTGCAGGAGGTAAATTACTCTCAGGCCCAGTATCAAGCCTGAGGAGACCTATGCCTGCAGATAAACAATACCAGTAGAAATCTAAATTTGTCAGCTGATTATATTTCTCCAGTAGCATTATACTAAGGAGATTACAGCTGACTATACTAACAGAGGTTGATGTTAGTATCATCATTTAAAGCTGGAGATGAGTTCATGAGGCCTCAGTGGCAAATCAGTGAACAGTAGCCTAAACCAGCTACAAGTCACTGCGACCAATGTCACTGAACCCACTGCAGTCTCAGAACCATACTTTACTTTAATGATGAGCTATTCAATCTTCTGAATCAATTAACTAAATTAAACCCCAATAAATCTGATGACTGATTTGATACATTTATTCTTTAATCAAGATGTATTCCATGGGCCTCAGTGTTTATATATCAGTGACCAGTTACCTGAAGAAACTTCAAGTTATATCTAATGTCACTGATCTCACTGCAGTCCCTGAATCATACTTGACTGTAGTACTTGATCACATCCAGTCTTCTGGGTTAAATAATATGTAATTAGGCTTGAATATTAGCCTTTCAAGAGTTGACAGGGAAATGAAATCGCATTAGACTTCTAACCCCTACAACTCTAGTACGGGACATCCGTCCTGTACGAACAGACACACAAATGTGTGATTACTAACTACTAACATCAAATTAATGTAATAATTCGAAGGAGGAGTATCGGTGTTCGTCTGTTCTAATTAGGACTTCGACCCGTGAGCAGCCCCTGGGGAATTATGTCGGAAAATCCGACACCATTTAATAATCATACAGATAATAGCTGTGTTGTATAAACAAGTTACCCATAGAAAACGTAACTTGTAGTGGAATTACCATCTAAAGAAAACGGGATATCATCACCACATACTATTATAATTCACCACCTATTATGGTGGGAATTATTCTTAAATACATTAGTCTTTGGACTTTACCATCATAAAAACATCTTATATAAATTAACTTAATTATCAATATTAAAGTAGAGTAAATGTGACCCTTCTATCACTTTCTGACATGTGGACAATGTAAGCCAGGCGTCAGAGTGAGGAAGGAGGGCAGCCATTGTTTATACTAGACCAGAGGCTCACACGGGAGCAAATTCGGCTCCTGTTAATTTTACTTGGACGTAGTGTTATGGAAACCAAAGGTGTACCATTTTCAACACGCTGTCTACAAATTCAAGTTAAGTGTTCTTTCCGAAACCCATTATCTATCATTAGTGGCCATTAATGTCATTATATAGGGTGGGCCGGTTAGAACGCGAAATCGCCTCAAACTAAAGGTAATTAAGCCAGGTCTTCATGTTCCATGTACAGTTTTCTCTGAAATACTTGTCATATATAGGTTTCTGGCTTCACAGTTAGCGCCTTTTTGACAGGTCAAGACGAGGAAGAGTTTGTGCACCAGTTACTGGGTGATATGGAAGCTACCTCAAAGAGGATAATTTGGTGTCTACACCCTAGTTATACCTGGTGGACTAACCTGCTGTACTATAAGATAAGGAACCTCTTCAATGTA
>NC_091228.1:11473447-11500947 GCF_040958095.1 Procambarus clarkii
TAATCTCGGTAAGTCATATGAGCACAGACGTTGTGGTGTCCAGAGTAGGGATAGTGATTCCACAGAACCCTGCCCCACAGTTCCCAGAAATCAGGTAATTGAGCATTATTCCGAAACTTCGACATCCCTTGGTGAGTCTCTAGGGGAGTCCCAGTGAGTCCCTGGAGAGTCCCCTAAGAGGTCCCTAGGTGTCCCCTAGGAGGTCCCTGGGGAGTCCCCTAGGAGATCCCTCGGGAGTCCCCTAGGAGGTCCCTGGGGTGTCCCCTAGGAGGTCCCTGGGGAGTCTCCTAGGAGGTCCCTGGGGAGTCCCTGGCTCCTGGGGAGGATGATAACAACGACGTCTAATGATGAACGCCAAGTGAGGCGCTCTACCAGACATAAAAACGCAAACTTCTAGACTCTTATTCAGAACACTGTATACAGCTGCTTGTGAGAAAGAATGTGGGTTACATCCAAAAATTTGGTTTGTAATGCACTTACACGTGCATTGTGTCTTCACTTTCATTGAAGCACTGCGGCTTTGTGGTAAGTTTCTCCAAAAATGTAATGTATTTATGAAGAAATTCATGCACGTAATCTTTCTCATATATTCAATAAATTTGCACGTGGATTGACAGTTCAGATAATCTTGAAGTTAAAGGTTTGGTTAATAAACAATAAAAGCTTAGTAAGAAAACTGATAACAATTTCTCAAGGTTATTTGTGCATCCTTAAAGTGGGGAAGTTGAACGACTCGCAGCAGGCAAATGTTGCAAACGTCTATCATTATCTTAAACAAATTATCCTTACTGAGTAGACTTACTTAAAAGCAAATATAATCCTTATACAGACCTTGACCTTGGGAGACGCAGTTGGAGGAATGTTGATAATGATGTTGACGACTCCCCTGATGGTGTTGGGGAGGGGAGGGGGGAGAGGCTCCACCAGGTGCTCCACACTGATGGGCAGCTCCCCGCTGGTCAGCTGGTACTCCTGGCTGCTCTGGTACTGGACCTTCCCGCGAGACACAACCTGAAGTAATAGTAGAGTGTTAGACCCCGCTGGTCAGCTGGTACTCCTGGCTGCTCTGGTACTGGACCTTCCCGCGAGACACAACCTGAAGTAATAGTAGAGTGTTAGGCCCCGCTGGTCAGCTGGTGCTCCTGGCTGCCCTGGTACTGGACCTTCCCGCGAGACACAACCTGAAGTAATAGTAGAGTGTTAGGCCCCGCTGGTCAGCTGGTACTCCTGGCTGCCCTGGTACTGGACCTTCCCGCAAGACACAACCTGACGCAAGCAAGTAGCTTCGTATGCAGGTCTAATGGTCAATGAGAATTTTAAGTTGTATATTTCATTAAACATCTTTTATTTCTAACATTCATTAGAACTCTTCCAACTAAACAATTGAGGATCCCGGGGTAAGCCCCAGCCAGGACAGAAATGGTTTGGTATGGTTCCTTTCACCTGATGACTCTGTTCACCTAGCAGTAAATAAGTATCTGGAAGTTAGGTAACTGTTGTGGGTTGCATCCTGGTGAGGGTCAGCAGGGTCAAAACCCCCCAACATGGGTGGTGAATATTGCCGGAACAGAGGCGGACTTTTTATTAAGAAACAAACCAGTTCCTGCAAGGAGTGGATGGCCAACAGGCTGTAGTGGATATATGGGCCTGCGGCCTGCTACAAGGAAAAGCATGTTGGATGAAATTTTTTAAATAATTAATAATTGTACATGATTAACAAAAATAAATATAATGTAGGTATACTAATTGTGTTATTTTTTCCCATTTTAAGTCAAGTGTATTCATGCCAAAAAGTATATTTACCTTTCTATAACAATCCCCTCGAGCATATAACTTGCATGGCTGGTTCATTCAGTTTTACTCATTTTCCTCTGCTAAGTAATTAAATTGATTTATGGTCACAATATTTATGAGTTCACATACTTTGTAATTACAGTAACAACAAAAATCACTTTAGGATCATGTACTATTACTAAAAGAGTAAAACTATATTGCACAAATGTTGCCATTGAACCTTACGATACTCAGAGTTAATGAGATACTTTGCCACTAATAACCTATGGAGCTCAGATCTATTGTGCAGTGTTAATACTTAATTTATGATCATTACGAACAAACACGAAGGCACCAATTTCCTTGAGCATAACACATGTCAAGTAGACAGCGTTAAATTTCCTTACAATTACCTGGACAGTAAAGATGGCAGAGGTCTGGTCGGAGGCGGAGAAGAGGACTGGCAGGAGGTGGTCTTGGGCCTCTCCAGGCACACACTTGAGCTTGCCCTCCGGGGCGTGGATCAACAGTGACGAGTTAGAGGGAGAGAATGAGTGCTCCAGGGTCTTCGAGAACTCCGACTCATACATTGTCACCCGGCAGTTCAGGGCCTTTATCTGAGGAGAGTTAAACACACTTTAGCATACTACACAATGATCACTAAATCCTTTTGGAAAAGTCAAACCCAGTGTACTCAAGCTCCGCTCTCACTTTTTGGTGTTATCTGGTAAATTCAGTAGGTTAACAAGCCTTAGGGTAATTGCATGAAGCCTCCGAGACCCACCCTCCGAGGCCCACCCTTGCACGAAGCCTCCGAGACCCACCATCCGAGGCCCACCCTTGCACGAAGCCTCCGAGGCCCACTCTCCGAGGCCCAGCCTTACCTAGCAAGAAGGAAACTCAGTCTGGCTGTCTACGAGGTGCAGGAGGCAAGGGGAGGAAAGGTATCAGGAGAAAGCGCAACCCCATTTTATTATGACTATAAGGCACAACTCTCCTAAACACGAGAGTGAAGTATACAACTTTAGAACACTTTCCCACCAGGAGACCGAACCCTCGCCAGCACAGAAGCCTTCCAGCAACTGGCATAACAGGTACGCCTTAACCCGCTCCACCCACCCACTCAGACCCTTAAAAGAGATGGTAATTTCGGAGTATTTATATATTCCAAAGATCACCACCTCCAAGAGCACTAGAGCAAGTGAGGGGTCATTATACGTTTATTTCATCAAGTCCCTGTTAATATGGGAGAACACTGTGTCTATGAACTTAAGGCACAACTCTCCTAAACACGAGAGTGAAGTATACAACTTTAGAACACTTTCCCACCAGGAGACTCGAACCCTCGCCAGCACAGAAGGCCTTCCAGCAACTGGCATAACAGGTACGCCTTAACCAGCTCCACCACCCGCTCAGACCCTTAAAAGAGATGGTAATTTCAGAGTATTTATATATTCCAAAGATCACCACCTCCCAAGAGCACTAGAGCAAGTGAGGGGTCATTTAGACGTTTATTTCATCAAGTCCCTGTTAATATGGGAGAACACTGTGTCTATGAACTTAAGGCACAACTCTCCTAAACACGAGAGTGAAGTATACAACTTTAGAACACTTTCCCACCAGGAGACTCGAACCCTCGCCAGCACAGAAGCCTTCCAGCAACTGGCATAACAGGTACGCCTTAACCCGCTCCACCACCCGCTCAGACCCTTAAAAGAGATGGTAATTTCGGAGTATTTATATATTCCAAAGATCACCACCTCCCATATTCATATTCTTTAAAGTTTTATTTGCATGCTCTTATTTACTCTGGCTCCTCATATGGATGTATGACAGTCTGATACCCGCAATTATAAAGGTAAACTCTACTTTAAGAGCTCTACAGAAAAAGCTGCAGATGGCAAGGAGGACGGCCATGAGTGTCCAGGAACTCCTAATAGCATACAGCACTCCTGGGCTGTGCATCTCTGCCAGTACTTGCAGTCATTTGCAATAATCCAAACGTTTTGGAAACAAAACAGCAGTTGAGTATAACCTTGAACAGGTGGGCAGAAGGTTTGGCCGGTGACCGAAGCTGCAATACCAAAAGCCAAGCTCTCATGGAAAGATCAACCGGCTATCAATAGTCAAACTCTCACATTCAGAGAACATATAGAACAGCACACAAGGACGGAGAAAAGCGGTCTTAGAAACCTGGTACACAGTAACAACTACACTTTAAGAAAATGTTCCAAGAAACCGAGAGTGAATGGTAGCACACAACGAGCATCACAACTACCGTGAACCACCAGCACCGCAGTAACGAGCATCACAACTACCGTGAACCACCAGCACCGAAGTAACGAGCAACACAACTACCGTGAACCACCAGCACAGAAGTAACGAGCAACACAACTACCGTGAACCACAAGCACCGCAGTAACGAGCATCACAACTACCGTGAACCACCAGCACCGAAGTAACGAGCAACACAACTACCGTGAACCACCAGCACAGAAGTAACGAGCAACACAACTACCGTGAACCACCAGCAACCGAAGTAACGAGCACACAACTACCGTGAACCACCAGCACAGAAGTAACGAGCAACACAACTACCGTGAACCACCAGCACCGAAGTAACGAGGCAACACAACTACCGTGAAACCACCAGCACGAAGTAACGAGGCAACACAACTACCGTGAACCACCAGCACAGAAGTAACGAGGCAACACAACTACCGTGAACCACCGCACCGAAGTAACGAGGCAACACAACTACCGTGAACCACCAGCACCGAAGTAACGAGGGCAACACAACTTCCGTGAACCACCGGCACAGAAGTAACGAGCAACACAACTACCGTGAACTACCGGCACAGAAGTAACGAAGGCAACACAACTACCGTGAACCACCAGCACCGAAGTAACGAGGCAACACAACTACCGTGAACCACCAGCACAGAAGTAACGAGCAACACAACTACCGTGAACCACCAGCACAGAAGTAACGAGGCAACACAACTACCGTGAACCACCGGCACAGAGGGTAACGAGCACAAGCTCAGAAGTCAAGATTCATATATGTGTCAACACAGAACTAACGAACACAGTAATAGATGGGACTGCACAAGGCATGTTGTCCCATGTGAGGCAGCTCTTATTTATGCTACACAACTCGTCCATTCATGTTTGTATTCATTGATCCTACTTGTATTTTATTTATAGTAATATCTTTTATAAATCAACAAATCTATTCTCAAACCTGTATTTACCCAGGCCTTTCCTGAATCTAAACGTCCATTTTGTACCCATTGTTTCGTGCTTTACTTTGTCTTCCTATAAACTATGAGTTCCGTCCTCTCCATTGTTCTTGCCAATCACTATACAGAGTATTTGAACCTCTTCTTCTTCCCACTGTTGATACTCGTCCCTCTCCCTGGTTTGGCTATGTTGATGACAGTTTTGTTCTATGGGCTCATAACCGTCTTTTTCTAGCCTTTCCTCTCCTCTCTTAACAATCTGGCTCCTCCTATCAATTTCTAAGTACAATTGTAATCTAATTCCATCCTTCCTTTCCTAGACGTTCAAGTTCACAGCTCTGTGTCCAGTTTGTCTTTCTCTGTGTGCCCCAATCTTAAGCACAATGGTACATATATTTACTTCATTTCCTACCATCCACTTTGTCAAGAAAAGTGTTCTTGTCTCTCTTCCTCCACGTCCAACACATCAGTGGACCTTCCAGATTTTATTCTGAAATTTCCTATTATTTACAAGTCTTTCTCTCAGCCTTGATTACCTTTTACATTTTATCAACTTTGCCAATTATCAAGCTAAAGGAAATTTCTTTCCTGTTTCAACACTAGTAGTACAGTCCACTACGGGCTCACCATAGCCGTGCTACTTGGAACTTTTTGTTCCGAGTAGCAAATCTTTAACAACAACAAACTAGTAGTACTATGTTCTGCATTCCCTTCATATCTGAAACTAAAAAAAAAATCACTAATACCCTCCGTCCTCTTGATGTAAAGCTCACCTGTCAACAAAAATTTAGTGTTGCTAAAAGTGCTTCAGACTTTTACTGTAAAGTTATGTTGAGAAACTGAACAACACTTGGAATTATATTAGAAACTATAATAATAATTGTTTACTGACTAAACGTTATAATAATAATTGTTTACTGACTAAACGTTATAATAATAATTGTTTACTGACTAAACGTTATAATAATAATTGTTTACTGACTAAACGTTATAATAATAATTGTTTACTGACTAAACGTTATAATAATAATTGTTTACTGACTAAACGTTATAATAATAATTGTTTACTGACTAAACGTTATAAAAATAATTGTTTACTGACTAAACGTTATAATAATAATTGTTTACTGACTAAACGTTATAATAATAATTGTTTACTGACTAAACGTTATAATAATAATTGTTTACTGACTAAACGTTATAATAATAATTGTTTACTGACTAAACGTTATAATAATAATTGTTTACTGTCTAAACGTTATAATAATAATTGTTTACTGACTAAACGTTATAATAATAATTGTTTACTGACTAAACGTTATAATAATAATTGTTTACTGACTAAACGTTATAATAATAATTGTTTACTGACTAAACGTTATAATAATAATTGTTTACTGACTAAACGTTATAATAATAATTAAGTCAAGAAGACACTTACGTAAACTCTCTTGGTGTTGTAGACTGGCAAGACTGTTGTGAAGAGACCATCTTGGTGCTGTGGTCATGTTGGTGCAGCGACTAGCTACACACACCTCCATGGGGACACCCACCTGCCGGAGTGCCGTCTGGCTTCTCAGCCCTCACCTGCAACATGTTAAAGAAGTTCTGGAGGTTTAGGTATTATGCAGACGAGGAAGTCACAATAACGTGGTTGAAATATGTTGACCAAACCCCACACTAGAAAGTGAAGGGACGACGACGTTTCGGTCTATCCTGGACCATTCTCAAGTCGATTGTGAAGAGACATCACAATCGACTTTACATATTAATTTTATTAAGTTAACAGTTTCTTAGATGTCGTCACTGGCATCCCTGATGACTAGCTTAGTCCTGGAAGACTGTAGGTTGCCAGGACAGTGTTCTGCTGTATGGCTAAACACCATATATTTTTTTAAGTTTATATTTTACACGCGATAGATTATTTGGCCTTGGAATTGTAAACAAGTTGATACTTGATGAGCCAGTAAGATCACAAAGTATCTAGGAAAATCGACACAGTACTTGAAGTAAGAGTTTCCAAGTATATACAATAATTACCATCTCCTGTTGAGTTATCACAATGATCTGTATTTTAACGTAACATAATTAACAATTAACGCTTATCCTAGGTAAAATAACAGTGAATAATGGCTGATTGCTATGTAAGTATGTCTGAAAAAGGCACCAAGTCTCGAAGACTGTTCTGCACGCCTGTGGGCTGAACAGTAAAACACTCCTGGATATTGTTCATGATGCAAATGTGCAAAAACAAAACAAAAAAACAAGACGATTGAAGTAAACAAAATAAAATTCGCTATGGATTTTATCGAGGGACAAGACACACGAGGTACATTTGTAAACAAGATTTCTAATAATTTTTAAAATCAGCCTGGACAATAAGGTAGGTGTGTCCCATTAGTGTAAAAGAGTTATGAGTGTGATCGATATGCCACCTTACCTCAGCTGTTTCCTATCAGCTATGTTAGTAAGAGGAAGACTCTGGTTAAAGATCACATATAATTGTACACAAATATGTGATAATGTTTGTATATTTGGGCAGCAGGCGTTACTTTTAAGCATATTGGTTAAATATGACCGCAATGTTGGCGTTGTTAATCTTAAAGTGGTAGTTTTTTTATGCTTCTAACTTATTTTCTCTTCGTCAGTGCCAAGGAGAGCAATCTTAAGGAATTAATAAACAAGGAGCAATTTCGGATTAAATACATATGTGAAAGGGGATGAATTGAAGCCTTAGGTAATCTCCTTCGGACGCCACTGTTGCCGCCTGCAACAGTGGCGTCGGAGGTGTATGGAGGCAATGAAACGTAGGGCAAGGAATAGGGGAATAAGGTAAGAGTAAGGGAAAAGGGGCAATCATATATTGGGTAAGGCGTTGCATAGGACTAGTACTCTCTGTAGGCGGTAAGAATCCGGTAGAGATGTGGTAGTTACCCCGTGATGTAGGTGAGTCCTGCATCTAAGTGTTGCCAGGGAAGCGAAGTAGTTATTCAATATATTTAAAAGTGATTTTTTATCTCATTTTAGTATAGCTGCCGGATTTGTAGTCGTCTTAGGTCAGTGGTCGACTCCAGGATTTTTGTATTGTCAACTAGCAAGTTCCTAGGGAGTGTTGTGTTATGTTCACTATGAATTGAACCCGAAGTAAGTAAGTAATTATCAAAAGAAGGCACCAGACATCCCGAGAAAGTCTCAACACCTGTCCCTCACGGATCACGTACCCGGCAGCCGGGACAAGGCTCCCCCCCCCCCTGACCGGGAGAACCGCAGGGGATGCAGGCACGGCATCGTCCCCGCCACCGGGCACAGGAGCCGAGGACCCCTGGCGCACATCCCTTCTCAGCACCATGACAAGATCCTGATCATCAGGGAAAACTTCGCAGCGGGGATCCAATAGCAATAGACACAGGAGGTGGGGGCACAGAAGCAACTCGGAGCCCCTCACAGCCCCGTCTCCGACGGCGGGGGACGCCGGAGCACCATACTTCACCTCCTCCCAAGGCTCACCACGATGGGGAGACACACTCTGAACCCGCTTTGATCATTTAGAGACATGCCGCCGGTCGTTCGAGTTATCACTCCCATCTTCCTGCACCACAACAGAACTCTCCGGCAGGTGTGCTTGTAAAGCACGACCCCGAGAACCACAGCTTTAACAACCGGGGCCACCGGACCACACACTGCAGGAGACAACCCCTCGCGGACAGCTAGAGCGACAGGAGACATCGTATCCTGGGACATAGTAGGCAGATGCGGCTAAGACGGGGCGGGGTGAGGCAGCTGAGGCAGGGATGGTCGTGGCGGGGCCACACTAACCTCCACTTTAACACCTACATCTGCACCAAGACGAGCCACAGGATCCGACACCGGGGCAGCAGACAGTAGGGAATCAACACACAAATCCCAGCACCCATTGACGGGTCCGAGGTCGACAACGGGGGAGAATCTTCCTCCCAGAAGAGGTTAATAGGGGTGACCCGGTGCACCTCACACCCTGCAGCCTGGTGGCCCTGTAGGTCACACTTGAACACATCTGGAGCTGGCCCGTATGAAACAAACGAAGAGGGAAACGCAACAGCATGATGGAGGACAGTATATGATCCCTGAGGCGCATGGTGAGAGTGTGGGTCCACACGGGACCCGATTCTACCTCCGGGTGGGGACGGCGTTCATCGGCACATGAAGAACCCGCCAAAAACGGGCAAAGCACCGACGTAGAAGGTCCTCAAGGAACTCGAAGGGTGCCCCATGCACTGCCATATACATCGTCATAGGACAGCGATCAGAGAAAGTCACTGATCCACCATTACTAAGAAGAGGGAAAGTGTCCCATCATAGCACGTGACGAGATCACGGTAAACCACTGAGGAGCCAAACTTCACAATCGCACGTCCCCCAGCAAACAGCTATACACCACACACAGCCTCCAAAGAAACACGTAACATGTCCAAAATCACCACTTCTACTGCTTGGTAGGACGTATTACTGGAAAATTCCAGGACTGACGACAGGTGGCACAGACTTCCCCCATACTGCAGGCCGACACGGCCACTTTCAAGTCACGCCAGCAGCCACACCAAGGCCCGCACATCATGCCGGGTTGTCAACAAACCCCACACCGGCCAAGTAACAACTGGATAGGCAAAGAGAAGCGTCCTGCTCGCCACACCACCCAGCGCCGGACTGACGTGCTGTCAAACTGATCTCAAACGTTGTCGTTCTGGATTAAGTGATACTGTATGTCATGTCTATGTTCACACTACGTACTGATATTCGTCATCCCAATGTTATTCCTGTGTCAACATTTCTTTATATTCTTTTGGTACTTGATAACTGAATTATTTAATTATCTATATTTATTGTGTTTAAGTTGATGTACAGTAATATTAACAGCTATTATTTATCTATTGCTCAGTCATTTCATTAACTGGTTAGTATGAACGTGTCAGTCTATTATTCGTGCTGGCGGAGTTAATAGTTTAGGGTTATAATAGTTTCGGGTTAAAAACTGTAAATAATGACGTAAACGAGTTTTTTTGTTATACACGTGTGTGATCACATTACACACACAGGTGACACGTCCTAACAGTCTAGTCGTGTCCATCTCCCAGTAGCATCAGTCTTGTCGTGTCCATCTCCAGTAGCAACAGTCTTGTCGTGTCCATCTCCCAATAGCATCAGTCTTGTCGTGTCCATCTCCCAGTAGCAACAGTCTTGTCGTGTCCATCTCCCAGTAGCAACAGTCTTGTCGTGTCCATCCACCAGTAGCAACAATAGGCGGTGTTGAACGCCAAGAAGATGGAAATCAATGAACTATAAAATGTGTTGCACAGCAAGCCAAATCGACAATATTTAGTGAATAATAAAACATGAACACAAATTTGTTCTAACACATTTTTACAATTATAATTACCAACCTTGAGGGAGTAAGGAAGGTTCGGCTTCATGTAAGCGTCTCGTAGATAGTTTTGAAGGTCACGGCCTTTCGGGTGATGGAGACTGAGGCGTCCTTTTTAATTTCCACTCCAGTACCTTCCTCAGTGACGATGGCCGAGGCCTTGAGACCGTACACGTCGCAGTCAATGATCCTCAGCTCCGATGCCTGCACCTCCACCTCCTTACACCCGGAGATCTGCAATGAGAACCTTTCTTGTATATTGTGTCGGTGTCTGGAGGAATACACCACTTATCACAGTATACCCCATTAATTTACGTAACCCTTTAGTTTACATAACCCATTAGTTTATGTAACCCATTAGTTTATGTAACCCATTAGCTTATGTAACCCATTAGTTTACGTAATTCTTTAGTTTATGTAACCTATTAGTTTATGTAACCCATTACTTTAAACAACAAATTAGTTTATATAACCCATTAGTTTACGAACATATTAGTTCATGTAACCTATTAGTTTATGTAACCCATTAGTTTATGTAACTCATTAGTTCATATAAACCCATAAGTTTATGTAACCCATTAGTATATGGGAACCCATTTGATCTGTAAACCTATTAGCGTATGTAACCCATTAGTTTATGTAAACCTATTAGTTTATGTAACCCATTAGTTTACATAAGCCCATTAGTTTATGTGAACCCATTAGTTTCTGTAACCCATTAGTTTATGTAACCCATTAGTTTATGTAACCCTTAATTTATGTAAACCCCTTAATTTACGTAACCCATTAGTTTATTTAAACCTATTAGTTTATGTGAACCCATTAGATTCTGTAACACATTAGTTTATGTAACCCATTAGTTTTATGTAAACCCATTAGTTTATGTAACCCATTAGTTTACATAAACACATTACTTTACATAACCCATTAGTATATGTAACCTATTAGTTTATGTAAACTATTAGTTTATGTAACCCATTAGTTTACATAGCCCATTAGTATATGTAACCCATTAGTTTATATAAACCATTAGTTTATGTAACCCATTAGTTTATATAAACCCATCAGTTTATGTATCTCATTAGTTTACATAAACCATTAGTTTATGTATCCCATTAGTTTATGTAACCCATTAGTTTATGTAACCCATTAGTTTATGTAACCCATTAGGTTATATAAACCCATCTGTTTATGTATCCCATTAGTTTACGTAAACCATTAGTTTATGTAACCCATTAGTTTATATAAACCCATCAGTTTATGTATCCCATTAGTTTACGTAAACTAGTAATTTATGTAACCCCGTTGGTTTAGCTTATGTAACCCATTAGTTTATGTAAACCCAATAGTTTATATAAACCATTAGTTTATGTAAACCATTAGTTTACTTAACCCATTAGTTTGTCACCCAATAGTTTATGTAACCCATTAGTTTATGTAAAATCTTTAGCTTTTTCAAAGCATTAAGAATACTTGAAGGTGACCAATTGTGTGGAAATCACAGTAACAATGAGGTACTCACCGTAACACTGAGGTACTCACCGTAACACTGAGGTATTCACAGTAACACTGAGGTACTCACAGTAACACTGAGGTACTCACAGTAACATTGAGGTACTCCCAGTAACACTGAGGTATTCAAAGTAACACTGAGGTACTCACAGTAACACTGAGGTACTCCCAGTAACACTGAGGTACTCACAGTAACACTGAGGTACTCACAGTAACAATGAGGTACTCACAGTAACACTGAAGTACTCACAGTAACACTGAGGTACTCTCAGTAACACTGAGGAACTCACCATAACACTGAGGTACTCACCGTAACACTGAGGTACTCACCGTAACACTGAGGTACTCACAGTAACACTGAGGTACTCACAGTAACACTGAGGTACTCACAGTAACACCGAGGTACTCACGGTAACACTGAGGTACTCACAGTAACATTGAAGTACTCACAGTAACACTGAGGTACTCACAGTAACACTGAGGCACTCACCGTAACACTGAGGTACTCACCGTAACACTGAGGTACTCACGGTAACACTGAGGTAATCACAGTAACACTGAGGTACTCACAGTAACACTGAGGTACTAACAGTAACACCGAGGTACTCACAGTAACATTGAGGTACTCTCAGTAACACTGAGGTACTCACCGTAACACTGAGGTACTCACAGTAACTATGAGGTACTCACAGTAACACTGAGGTACTCACAGTAACACTGAGGTACTTACAGTAACACTGAGGTACTCACAGTAACACTGAGGTACTCACCGTAACACTGAGGTACTCACCGTAACACTGAGATACTCACGGTAACACTGAGGTACTACAGTAACAATGAGGTACTCACGGTAACACTGAGGTACTCACAGTAACACTGAGGTACTCACGGTAACACTGAGGTACTCACAGTAACACTGAGGTACTCACCGTAACACTGAGGTACTCACCGTAACACTGAGGTACTCACAGTAACACTGAGGTACTCACCGTAACACTGAGGTACTCACCGTAACACTGAGATACTCACGGTAACACTGAGGTACTACAGTAACAATGAGGTACTCACGGTAACACTGAGGTACTCACAGTAACACTGAGGTACTCACCGTAACACTGAGGTACTCACAGTAAAACTGAGGTGCTCACAGTAACACTGAAGTACTCACAGTAACACTGAGGTACTCACAGTAACACTGAGGTACTCACAGTAACACTGAGGTACTCACCGTAACACTGAGGTACTCACCGTAACACTGAGGTACTCACAGTAACACTGTGGTACTCACGGTAACACTGAGGTACTCATAGTAACACTGAGGTACTCACGGTAACACTGAAGTACTCACAGTAACACTGAGGTACTCACCGTAACACTGAGGTACTCACAGTAACACTGAGGTACTCACCGTAACACTGAGGTACTCACCGTAACACTGAGGTACTCACAGTAACACTGAAGTACTCACAGTAACACTGAGGTACTAACAGTAACACTAAGGTACTCACAGTGACACTGAGGTACTCACAGTAACACTGAGGTACTCACGGTAACACTGAGGTACTCACAGTAACACTGAGGTACTCAGCGTAACACTGAGGTACTCACGGTAACACTGAGGTACTCACAGTAACACTGAGGTACTTACGGTAACACTGAGGTACTCACCGTAACACTGAGGTACTCACCGTAACACTGAGGTACTCACGGTAACACTGAGGTACTGACAGTAACACTGAGGTACTGACAGTAACACTGAGGTACTCACAGTAACACTGAGGTACTCACCGTAACGTTGTTGGTGACGTCCACCTTGCACTTCCTTCTCCTGTTGTTGTCCAGAGTCAGTGACAGGTTGCCCTTAACCGGTTGTCCGAAGGTGTAGCTGTAAACAAACATGACAGGTTAGACACGCACCAGGAGGCTCTCACGGACACGTGCACAACAGTAAACAGACACGCACCAGGAAGGTCTCACGGACACGTGCACAACAGTAAACAGTCACGCACCAGGAGGCTCTCACGAACACGTGCACAACAGTAAACAGTCACGCACCAGGAGGATCTCACGAACACGTGCACAACAGTAAACAGACACGCACCAGGAGGCTCTCACGAACACGTGCACAACAGTAAACAGACACGCACCAGGAGGCTCTCACGAACACGTGCACAACAGTAAACAGTCACGCACCAGGAGGCTCTCAAGAACACGTGCACAACAGTAAACAGACACGCACCAGGAGGCTCTCACGAACACGTGCACAACAGTAAACAGACACGCACCAGGAGGCTCTCACGGACACGTGCACAACAGTAAACAGCCACGCACCAGGAGGCTCTCACGGACACGTGCCCAACAGTAAACAGACACGCACCAGGAGGCTCTCACGGACACGTGCACAACAGTAAACAAACACGTACTAGGAGGCTCTCACGGTCACGTGCATAGCGTGATGTCGTTTTCCACGGACATCAGTGACCACTATTAGTGCACTACACGTATTTCTACCATTTATATATACCCTTCAGTATATTCCCTGCAATATACATATACCCGGCAATATATACCTTGCAATATATACCCTGCAATATAGGGTACATACCCTGCACAATATACCCTGCAATAAATACCCTGCAATATATACCCTACAATATATACCCTGCAATATAGGGTACATACTCTGCAATATATACCCTGCAATAAATACACTGCAATATATACCCTGCAATATATACACTGCAATATATACCCTGCAATATAGGGTACATACCTTGCAATAAATACCCTGCAATATATACCCTGCAATATAGGGTACATACCTGCAAAAAATACCCTGCAATATATACCCTGCAATATATACCTTCCAATATATACCCTGCAATATATACCTTGCAATATATGCCGTATAATATAGGGTACATACCCTGCAATAAATACCTTGCAATATATAAACCCTGCCAAATATTCCCTGCAATATATACCCTGCAATATGTAACCTGCAATATATACCTTGCAATATATATATACGCAGCAATATATATATATATATATATATATATATATATATATATATATATATATATATATATATATATATATATATATATATATATATATATATATATATATATATATATATATATATATATATATATATATATAGAAGGGAGTACCACCTCTAGCTGGAAGAAGGGGGACCCAAGATATATATATATATATATATATATATATATATATATATATACATATATATATATATATATGTATATATTGGAAGGTATATAACTGTATAACCTTGCATAATAAAGTGTACACTATATATATATATATATATATATATATATATATATATATATATATATATATATATATATATATATATATATATATATATATATATATATATATATATATATATTTATATATATATATATATATATATATATATATGTCGTACCTAGTAGCCAGAATGCACTTCTCAGCCTACTATACATGGCCAGATTTGCCTAATAAGCCAAGTTTTCCTGAATTAATATATTTTCTCTATTTTTTTCTTATGAAATGATAAAGCTATCCATTTCATTATGTATGAGGTCAATTTTTTTTATTGGAGTTAAAATTAACGTAGATATATGACCGAACCTAACCAACCCTACCTAACCTAACCTAACCTATCTTTATAGGTTAGGTTAGGTTAGGTAGCCGAAAAAGTTAGGTTAGGTTAGGTTAGGTAGGTTAGGTAGTCGAAAAATAATTAATTCATGAAAAACTAGGCTTATTAGGCAAATCGGGCCTTGCATAGTAGGCTGAAAAATGCGTTCTGGCTACTAGGTACGACATATATATATATATATATATATATATATATATATAGATATATATATATATATATATATATATATATATATATATATATATATATAGTGTACACTTTATTATGCAAGGTTATACAGTTACATATCTGATTTAATACAAAAATTAACATTAAGAGACACAAAAAAAGTTTGCTTCCTAGAGGTTGTAGATTTCCTCGAACTCCTCCGACGCCTGGCAGGAACCGAGGATGCAGCGAGCATTCCCCCTCTGGATCGCGACACTGAGGCGCTGAAAGAGAAAACTTGCTGCTCTAGGGTCTCTTGGGGTGTTAATGAGCTTGGAACCAAGATCCTTAAACCTTCTTGCACTCTCTCCCCATGGGCCTAGGGTCTCAGACCCTATAGGAACGAAGTTGAACCGATGATCTTATTGCATGTACTTGGCTGACTTGTCTCTTTCTCTGCGTGTCGCCGCGGCTCCTGCTTGGCCGGCAGAGAGGTTGATGTATGTGGTTGCCAGGGTGGATACACAAGTATAGTCCCATGCCAACTGTCTGCCACCCTTCCACTGTCGCAGTGTGATTCCGTCTGGTCGGCCGGCAAAGCTAACAGAGTCACAGTTCAGTAGGTTGCGGGGCTCTCTCTCCGCTGGACACTGAGCAGAGCAAGGCTTCTTTTAATGATGTCATTGACTTCGTCGTGTCTAGTGTGCCAACCACACGATTTTCGACAGTGCAGGCCATGCAATCCATATTCGTCAGCATCTGCCTCGCCGCAAACACACCTATGAACAGTGTGAATAGGGGCAGCAAGACGGAGAGTGACTGCAATACGGAGCTCCTGCGGATTAAGGACGTGTGCCTGTTGCAGACCTAGGGACTGCCAAAAGGAAGTCCCCTGCATGGGGAGCCTGCACAGCTGTGAGGCGTGCACGATCACTGGGGGTTGTTGCTGCCTCCAGCAAAGCTGTGGCTTCTTTGTCTACAATGGGGTTGTCCCAACTGGATTGTTTCTTGGCTTTTGGCATGGCTGGGTCTGCCATGGCACCCCATTTCGTGTCGCATTCCGTGTAGTGGGGGGTCCTGTATCCCCGCTACATCACTCAGGGTGTCAGGTAGAATTTCCTTAACCAGGTCATCTGATGCTGAGGAGGAAGACAGGAAGGCTGGGACAGCAATTTGGGTAGCAGTGCTGACACCCAGCCACCGAGCCTAACAGGAAGAGTGGCTTGTTTCCACTGGCATTCGTTGAGGGAGAGGTTAACAACTTTTTCCAGCATGGTCTTCAGTAAGAGGTCATACGCTTCAAGCTTTCGGCTGTCGTAAGATGGGGCGCACCTCAGAAAGTAGGTTAGCCTCGGAAGGGATAGGCATTTGGTGAGGAGATAAAAAGCATCGTGGGCATCGATATCACCTATTCTGTCTTCCATCCTCCTAAGGTCTGCGATTTTCTTGTCAAGGATCTCCTCAATGGCGTTAGACCCGAGGGGGGCTCCAAGGAGGGTGCTGTTCTCGGCCCTAATGACATGGGCTCCAGGCAAGGCAGACCTTATTCTAGCTACGATGTCTGGGTTGGAAGAGCCTACTTCACATTTGGAAGGGTTCTGGACAAGACCCAGGCTTACTTCTTGCTCTCTTATTTTTCTGATATCTGCCAAGAGATGGTCTACGGTGCCAGCTATAGTGCCATCATCCAAAAACCAGATGTTGAACTCGCTGGACAAGCTTTCTGTGGTTTCTTTTAAGACTAAGCAGAAAAGAAGGGGAGCAAGAGGATCACCTTGCTGAACACCTTCACATGATCTGATTTCATGTTCACCATAGAGCAGTTTTGACTCACCACTGTAGCACGATAGTATGAACGGGTAGAGGGGCCGGAAATGGCGATGTACGGCACAAAGTACTGCATCTCTTCTGACCATGTTGAAGGCATTCTTAAAGTCCAGTTTGAGCAGGGCCTTTTCATCAGAAATGTTAGTGATGTATGCTCGTGCTGCATGGGTAGCCACTTCACAGCCTTGGGGGATTCCAAATCCTAGCTGGATTGGTTTCATCAATTCAGCCGCTTGCTGGCTGACTACCCTCGTAGCAGCCTTGGCAATCAGGCGTCGGAGAGTGTTGCCAACAGCGATTGGCCTGATTCCTTCGCTCTTCTTTTTGAGAGCACAGAGGGAGGCACCAAAAAAGAGAGGCCTGATGACCTCAGGTATCTCACCAGCCAGGCACATGTTGACGAACCTTGTGAGTTCCATAAGAAGATCTTGTGCAGCATCACCAACCGCAGGATTTAACATTTGCGTTTTAACCCTGTAAAGCCGCCTGCTGTCCCAGGTGGAAAAGAAAGGGCTGCTTTGTAGACCTCAGAGTCACCAACGATTAATGGGTCTGAAATGGTGTCGGCTGATGGCGGAACCATGTTGTCACCTTGAGGGGCTCTGGGTGGGTGCTTGCTTTGCAGGGCCCGTGCTGTGGCTGAGTTTCGAGGAGCAATTTTCTTGTCACTGGTGAGGACTCTAATAGCACTTGCACCTCTTCAATTTTCTTGGTGATTTGTGCTCTGATTTTGTACGTTTCCGGTACGTTGTTGTTACCATTTCTGCGGTGGATGTGTTTTGCTCGGAGAGGCAGGTGAACTAGGTTGCCCCCCCTTGGGTATTCATTTATCGCCCTCAGGACCGAGGAAGCAAGTGATTTGTCCCTCCTTGGAGGGACGGTGAGGCATACACTGCCAAACAGAAGGACATTATGCCACGCTTGAATGTTTTCCGGGGCATCATTGACCTTTTTCAGAAGATTACAGAATTTGGCTGCTGCATTTGGGCGGGCTGCTTTAGGAATGTGTGGTAATGTTCTAGCAGACGTCGCTATGATCGCTTTGGTGAGGTTTTTGTTGCATACTTGGCAAAAACTTCTTTTAGGAGCAGTTATTGGTACCTCAAGGTTTGTGGAGTCCTGCCCGACCGCTGGGACTCCTGACTCCTTCCATTTCAACTCGGTGGGAGAGTTAAACTGTGCATTGTTTTATAGAGGGGGGGCTAACACGCTGGGTCATGGCCAAGCAACTGCCAGCAACTGGGTGTGGAGGCATCAACTGGGTGTGGAGGCATCAACTGGGTGTGGAAAAGCACCTGGGTGTGGAGCCAGCAACTGGGTGTGGAGCCAGCAACTGGGTGAGGAGCCAGCAACTGGGTGTGGAGGCCGTGGCTGGGTGTGGAGGCATCAACTGGGTGTGGAGCCACCAACTGGGTGTGGAGGCCGCGGCTAGGTGTAGAGGCGCACACACACACACACACACACACACATATATATATATATATATATATATATATATATATATATATATATATATATATATATATATATATATATATATATATATATAAATATATATATATATATATATATATATATATTAATATAATATATATATATATAATATATATATATATATATATATATATATTTATATAAATATATATATAAATATATATATTTATATAAATATATATATATATAAATATATATTATATATATATATATATATATATATATATATATATATATATATATATTAATATATATATATATATATATATATATATATATATATTATATATATATATATATATATATATATATATATATATATATATATATTTTTAGTATATTTTGGTAGCAGTCTTTCCTGTAGACATATATTATAAATATGACCGAAAAAGTAAGATAAATAATTCTAACACGAATTTTCTCGATCTTTCGTACGTTTCTTTTCACTGTTGGTGGTAATTCAAAATCAATTCTCCAACATTCATTTTATTTCTAATCTGACACGACACTTGAGCGCGTTTCGTAAAACTTATTACATTTTCAAAGACTTTAGCTTACACATACACAACTGAATAGAACTTACACATCTTCGATTTGTTTATATCTACATTTGAGTGAGGTGGATGGGGTGAGGTGGTTTTAATAGGGTATTAAATCCTAAACACAAGACAGAACACGAATCAATGGGTATTGAATAGAAGTGTTTGTAGAAAGCCTATTGGTCCATATTTCTTGATGCTTCTATATTGGAGCGGAGTCTTGAGGTGGGTAGAATATAGTTGTGCATTAATTGGCTCTTGATTGCTGGTGTTGACTTCTTGATGTGTAGAGCCTCGCAGACGTCAAGCCGCCTGCTATCGCTGTATCTATCGATGATTTCTGTGTTGTTTACTAGGATTTCTCTGGCGATGGTTTGGTTGTGGGAAGAGATTATATGTTCCTTAATGGAGCCCTGTTGCTTATGCATCGTTAAACGCCTAGAAAGATATGTTGATGTCTTGCCTATATACTGTTTTTTTGGAGCTTACAGTCCCCAAGAGGGCATTTGAAGGCATAGACGACGTTGGTCTCTTTTAAAGCGTTCTGCTTTGTGTCTGGAGAGTTTCTCATGAGTAGGCTGGCCGTTTTTCTGGTTTATAGTAAATCGTCAGTTGTATCCTCTGATTTTTGTCTGTAGGGATAACGTCTCTATTAACAATATCTTTCAGGACCCTTTCCTCCGTTTTATGAGCTGTGGAAAAGAAGTTCCTGTAAAATAGTCTAATAGGGGGTATAGGTGTTGTGTTAGTTGTCTCTTCAGAGGTTGCATGCGCTTCACTTTCCTTCTTATGATGTCTTCGACGAAACCATTAGAGAAGCCGTTGTTGACTAGGACCTGCCTTACCCTACAGAGTTCTTCGTCGACTTGCTTCCATTCTGAGCTGTGGCTGAGAGCACGGTCGACATATACATTAACAACACTCCTCTTGTACCTGTCTGGGCAGTCGCTGTTGGCATTTAGGCACATTCCTATGTTCGTTTCCTTAGTGTAGACTGCAGTGTGGAAACCTCCGCTCTTTTCCATGACTGTTACATCTAGAAAGGGCAGCTTCCCATCCTTTTCCATCTCGTAAGTGAAAACGCAGCACGGAACTCTGCTCAAATGCCTCCTTCAGCTCCTGCAGATGTCTGACATCAGGTACCTGTGTAAAAATGTCGTCAACATACCTGCAGTATATGGCCGGTTTCAAGTTCATTTCGACTAAGACGTTTTCCTCGATGGTACCCATGTAGAAGTTTGCAAACAGGACACCTAGGGGAGAACCCATGGAGACCCCCTCTACTTGCCTTATACATGTGCCCATCCGGGCTCAAGAAGGGTGCCTCTTTAGTACAAGCTTGGAGTAGTTTCCTTAAAATGTTTTCTGGTATGTCAAGAGGAGTGCAGGCTGGATCATGATACACTCTGTCGGCTATCATCCCGATTGTCTCGTCCACAGGTACGTTGGTAAACAGTGATTCTACGTCCAACGAGGCTCTTATCCCTGTGGCCCGTGTACCCGCAGTAAGTCAACAAATTCCTTTGAGAATTCAGGCTGAAGGCGCAAGGGACATAAGGAGTCAGCAGGCTGTTGAGTCGCTTCGCCAGTCTGTGCGTGGGTGTGGGTATCTGGCTGATGATTGGCCGAAGTGGGTTTCCAGGCATGTGTGTCTTGACATTTCCATTCGCATATCCAGGTTTATATTCCCCAATAATCTTTGGCAGGTGGAGTCCGGATTTCTTGGCATTCACAGTTTCGATCAGTTTGTTTGAAAGCAAAGGTCTACTAGGTACGACATATATATATATATATAATATATATATATATAATATATATATATATATTATATATATATATATATATATATATATATGTCGTACCTAGTAGCCAGAACGCACTTCTCAGCCTACTATGCAAGGCCCGATTTGCCTAATAAGTCAAGTTTTCATGAATTTATTGTTTTTCGGCTATCTAACCTACATAACCTAACCTAACCTAACTTTTTCGGCCACCTAACCTAACCTAACCTATAGAGATAGGTTAGGTTAGGTTAGGATAGGGTTGGTTAGGTTCGGTCATATATCTACGTTAATTTTTTCTCAAATAAAAACAAATTAACCTCATACATAATGAAATGGGTAGCTTTATCATTTCACAAGAAAAAAATTTGAGAAAATATATTAATTTAGGAAAACTTGGCTTATTAGGCAAATCGGGCTATGTATAGTAGGCTGAGAAGTGCGTTCTGGCTACTAGGTACTACATATATATATATATATATATATATATATTGGTGTATACTGGCAGCAGGTTTTCTTTCAAACATGTTTCATTGAATATGACCGCATATTCTGTATTTATTATTTTCTGGTTTAGGGCTTCTATCCCTCTAACTATTTCTTAGCATCAGGGCTTAATTGAAATAGGAGTTCTCCAAAACTCATTTTCGTACTTTTAAGGTACGAAACTTACTTTTCGTACTTTTCGTACTTTTCGTACTTCACCTTAAAAGTACGAAAATGAGTTTTGGAGAACTCCTATTTCAATTAAGCCCTGATGCTAAGAAAATAGTTAGAGGGATAGAAGCCCTAAACCAGAAAATAATAAATACAGAATATGCGGTCATATATAATATATATATATATATATATATATATATGTCGTACCTAGTAGCCAGAACTCACTTCTCAGCCTACTATTCAAGGCCCGATTTGCCTAATAAGCCAAGTTTTCCTGAATTAATATATTTACTATAATTTTTTTCTTATGAAATGATAAAGCAACCCTTTTCTCTATGTATGAGGTCAATTTTTTTTTATTGGAGTTAAAATTAACGTAGATATATGACCGAACCTAACCAACCCTACCTAACCTAACCTAACCTATATTTATAGATAAGGTTAGGTTAGGTAGCCAAAAAAAGCTAGGTTAGGTTAGGTTAGGTAGGTTAGGTAGACGAAAAAACATTAATTCATGAAAACTTGGCTTATTAGGCAAATCGAGCCTTGAATAGTAGGCTGAGAAGTGCGTTCTGGCTATTAGGTACGACATATATATATATATATATATATATATATATATATATATATATATATATATATATATATATATATATATATATTATATATATATATATATATGTCGTACCTAGTAGCCAGAACGCACTTCTCGGCCTACTATGCAAGGCCCGATTTGCCTAATAGGCCAAGTTTTCATGAATTAACTGTTTTTTTTGACTACCTAACCTACATTATCTAACCTAACCTAACTTTTTCGGCTGCCTAACCTAACCTAACCTATAAAGATAGGTTAGGTAGGGTTGGTTAGGTTTGGTCATATATCTACGTTAATTTTAACTCCAATAAAAAAAAATTGTCCACATACATAATGAAATGGGTAGCTTTATCATTTCATAAGAAAAAAATTAGAGAAAATATATTAATTCAGGAAAACTTGGCTTATTAGGCAAATCGGGCCTTGCATAGTAGGCTGAGAAGTGCGTTCTGGCTACTAGGTACGACATATATATATATATATATATATATATATATATATATATATATATATATATATATATATGTCGTACCTAGTAGCCAGAACTCACTTCTCAGCCTACTATGCAATGCCCGATTTGCCTAATAAGCCTAGTTTTCATGAATTAATGTTTTTTCGACTACCTAACCTACCAAACCTAACCTAACCTAACGTTTTCGGCTACCTAACCTAACCTAACCTATAAAGATAGGTTAGGTTAGGTTAGGTAGGGCTGGTTAGGTTCGGTCATATATATACGTTAATTTTAACTCCAATAAAAAAAATTTGACCTCATACATAATGAAATGGGTAGCTTTATCATTTCATAAGAAAAAAATTAGAGAAAATATATTAATTCAGTAAAACTGGGCTTAATAGGCAAATCGGGCCTTGCATAGTAGGCTGAGAAGTGAGTTCTGGCTATTAGGTACGACATATATATATATATATATATATATATATATGTCGTACCTAGTAGCCAGAACTCACTTCTCAGCCTACTATGCGAGGCCCGATTTGCCTAATAAGCCAAGTTTTACTGAATTATTATATTTTCTCTAATTTTTTTCTTATGAAATGATAAAGCTACCCATTTCATTATGTATGAGGTCAATTTTTTTTAATTGGAGTTAAAATTAACGTAGATATATGACCGAACCTAACCAACCCTACCTAACCTAACCTAACCTATCTTTATAGGTTAGGTTAGGTTAGGTAGCCGAAAACGTTAGGTTAGGTTAGGTTAGGTAGGTTAGGTTGTCGAAAAAACATTAATTCATGAAAACTAGGATTATTAGGCAAATCGGGCCTTGCATAGTAGGCTGAGAAGTGAGTTCTGGCTACTAGGTACGACATATATATATATATATATATATATATTATATATATATATATATATATATATATATATAATATTATATAAATATATATATATATATATATATATATATATATATATAATATATATAATATATATATATATATATGTCGTACCTAGTAGCCAGAACGCACTTCTCAGCCTTACTATGCAAGGCCCTATTTGCCTAATAAGCCAAGTTTTCATGAATTAATTATTTTTCGACTACCTAACCTACCTAACCTAACCTAACCTAACTTTTTCGGCTACCTAACCTAGCCTAACGTATAGAGATAGGTTAGGTTAGGTTAGGTAGGGTTGGTTAGGTTTGGTCATATATCTACGTTAATTTTAACTCCAATAAAAAAAATTGACCTCATACATAATGAAATGGGTAGCTTTATCATTTCAAAAGAAAAAAATTAGAGAAAAAATATTATTTCAGGAAAACTCGGCTTATTAGGCAAATCGGGCCTTGAATAGTAGGCTGAGAAGTGCGTTCTGGCTATTAGGTACGACATATATATATATATATATATATATATATATATATATATATATATATATATATATATATATATATATATATATATATATATATATATATATATATATATATATATATATATATATATATATATATGTCGTACCTAGTAGCCAGAACTCACTTCTCAGCCTACTATTCAAGGCCCGATTTGCCTAATAAGCCAAGTTTTCCTGAATTAATATATTTACTATAATTTTTTTCTTATGAAATGATAAAGCAACCCTTTTCTCTATGTATGAGGTCAATTTTTTTTTATTGGAGTTAAAATTAACGTAGATATATGACCGAACCTAACCAACCCTACCTAACCTAACCTAACCTATATTTATATGTAAGGTTAGGTTAGGTAGCCAAAAAAAGCTAGGTTAGGTTAGGTTAGGTAGGTTAGGTAGACGAAAAAACATTAATTCATGAAAACTTGGCTTATTAGGCAAATCGGGCCTTGAATAGTAGGCTGAGAAGTGCGTTCTGGCTATTAGGTACGACATATATATATATATATATATATATATAATATATATTATATATATATATATATATATATATATATATATATTATATATATATATATATATATATATATATATATGTATAAAAACAGGTGGGTGTGCAGTGCATGGAATACAATGGCAGTGAGGGCCACGCTGGCGCCCTCTAGGCCTCCCAGGCTAAGGTGTGGGGGAGGAGGGGGTGTTATTGTTTGGTCGGGCGAGGGGGGTCACCCATGTGCCACCCAGTGTTTATAGAAAAACGTTTGGGAAAGAAAAATGAAAATATAAATCAGCAATCATGGTCAGAGCTAATAGAGCTCACAGTGTGTCGGATTACAAGTGTATGATTCATTCACCATTGTGCAGTGATATACAAGAAAATTATACCAGTGTTTAAGTGTCACCCAAACCACCCCCCCCTGAAGCTGAGCGAGGCCCGGTCAACCCCCACCTCCTCCCCGCCCGCCGGCCTCGCCGCACCACAGTACCCCCTGCCATCCCACCACCCAGCCCACCCTGCGCCTGGGTGTCTCCCTCCCACCTATTCACCGCCCTCACTGTGCTTGTTGCAGGGATGTGCTGCCCACCATGCACCCAGATATGGCACAGGTCACAGCAGGCATTCAGGTTCCTCCCAAAAGGGAGGGAGACACAAGTACTCAAACGAGGGGTGAATGTGAGGGACAGCTAGCCACCCTTCCTGCCACCACCCGTGTCCACCCCTGCCGCCACCAGCCCTGTCATCCCTCCCACGCCGGCCGCCGGGGGATGGAGGGGACTCCACCAACTAACCAGGAACCCCTCAGCCAAGAACATGGTCCTGGGAACAGTGCACCCAGACGTGCAACCAGAGGACCCAGACCCAGAGGAACGTGTCGGGTGTGTGACGAATCTCACAGCCTTAGAAACGATGGAACCCTACGTCAACACAACAACTGTGAGGGTTCATGGACGGTACCTGTAGAGAGAGAAGGCCCACAGGTCCCCCGGCACCCCCACACATCCCAGCAAACTTCATGTCATCAGATGACCTCCTGGGGGCCATCAAAGCATCCACCACCAGAACTCTTCCCCACATTCCTAAAGCAGCGCGCCCATTTGCAGCAGGGAAATATACAGACCTTTTAAGAAAAGTAAATGAACGGTCTGAAAATCTTAATGCTGCAGCCACCATCAAAGCATGGCATAATTTGCTCCTGTTTGGCAATATTTGCTTAGGCGTACCTGCAAGAGGAGGCAAGTCACTAGCCTCATCAGTCACTAGGGCAATAAAAATTTCCCCAGAGCTGACAACTTGATCCCCATCCCTCAACGCAAAAACCGTCGTGGCAGACCCAAGAGTTCAAATGATAATTTTAATCTTGGAACACAAGTGACCAAAAAAATTGAAGAGGGCAACACAGTAGGGGCAATTAGGTTACTTACCAGCGAAGACACAATCGCCCCTAGAAATACCGCTACCGCCGACTCACTGAGAGATAAGCACCAACCTAGAGTACCGTGGCAACCCAATTCTCAGGACACAAATGTCCCAGACATGGGACCTCTTCCTCCAAGCGTCAGAGGTATACAAAGCTATCATATCATTTCCGCCAGGCTCGGCAGGGGGGATACACTGGAGTAAGACCTCAGCACCTCAAGGAGATGGTAAACCCAGTTCTCGGAGAAGTTGCTGAGACACTATTGTCAGAGGTCACGAAGTTTGTCAACGACTGCCTCTCTGGGTTGATCCCAGATACAATTAAACCCTTTTTCTTTGGAGCATCCCTTTGTGCCCTCAAGAAGAAAGATGGTGGAGTCAGACCCATTGCCGTGGGTAACACACTTCGGCGCCTTGTTGCTAGGCAGCTGTCAGAAAAATTAGCATAGACGCTGCGACGATGCTTCGACCCATCAACTAGGTTTTGGTGACCCCATGGCTGTGAAGCAGCAGCTCATGCAGCACGAGCCTATATAAAGCACCTCCCAGAAAATAAGGCATTAATTAAATTAGACTTTAAAAATGCCTTCAACCAGGTAAAAAGGGATGTGGTACTGGAAGCAGTTCAAACAAGCTTTCCTTCTCTACTCCCCTTCGTCTCAGCAGGGTACAGTAGGGAATCGACGCTGCCGTTTGGGGAACATGAAGTTGTTTCTGCAGAAGGTGTCCAGCAGGGAGACCCACTTGCCCCTTTTCTTTTTTGCATGGCTGTTAAAGAGGTCACAAGCAGGTTGACCAGCGAACTCAACATCTGGTTCCTGGACGATGGCACCCTGGCAGGGACACAGGAGTCCCTGCTAGAAGATCTACAGCTTGTGAAATCTAAGGGAGAGGAGTTAGGACTCACCCTAAACCCATTAAAGTGCGAAATCATCTCATCTAGCCAACCAACCATAGATGCAGTGCGAATCATATTGCCAGGAGCCCAAGTGATCGCTCCCACCGACAGTGTGCTGCTAGGGGCACCTCTGGGCTCGAGCGCCATTGAGGTAGTCCTCGAAG
>NC_091228.1:11505947-11527463 GCF_040958095.1 Procambarus clarkii
GGTGGGCAGCACATCCCTGCAACAAGCACAGTGAGGGCGGTGAATAGGTGGGAGGGAGACACCCAGGCGCAGGGTGGGCTGGGTGGTGGGATGGCAGGGGGTACTGTGGTGCGGCGAGGCCGGCGGGCGGGGAGGAGGTGGGGGTTGACCGGGCCTCGCTCAGCTTCAGGGGGGGGGTTTTGGGTGACACTTAAACACTGGTATAATTTTCTTGTATATCACTGCACAATGGTGAATGAATCATACACTTGTAATCCGACACACTGTGAGCTCTATTAGCTCTGACCATGATTGCTGATTTATATTTTCATTTTTCTTTCCCAAACGTTTTTCTATAAACACTGGGTGGCACATGGGTGACCCCCCTCGCCCGACCAAACAATAACACCCCCTCCTCCCCACACCTTAGCCTGGGAGGCCTAGAGGGCGCCAGCGTGGCCCTCACTGCCATTGTATTCCATGCACTGCACACCCACCTGTTTTTATACATATATATATATATATATATATATATATATATATATATATATATATATATATATATATATATATATATATATATATATATATATATATATATTATATATATATGTCGTACCTAATAGCCAGAACGCACTTCTCAGCCTACTATTCAAGGCCCGATTTGCCTAATAAGCCAAGTTTTCATGAATTAATGTTTTTTCGTCTACCTAACCTAACCTAACCTAACCTAACCTAGCTTTTTTTGGCTACCTAACCTAACCTTACATATAAATATAGGTTAGGTTAGGTTAGGTAGGGTTGGTTAGGTTCGGTCATATATCTACGTTAATTTTAACTCCAATAAAAAAAAATTGACCTCATACATAGAGAAAAGGGTTGCTTATCATTTCATAAGAAAAAAATTATAGTAAATATATTAATTCAGGAAAACTTGGCTTATTAGGCAAATCGGGCCTTGAATAGTAGGCTGAGAAGTGAGTTCTGGCTACTAGGTACGACATATATATATATATATATATATATATATATATATATATATATATATATATATATATATATATATATATATATATATATATATATATATATATATATATATATATATAATATATATATATATATATGTCGTACCTAATAGCCAGAACGCACTTCTCAGCCTACTATTCAAGGCCCGATTTGCCTAATAAGCCGAGTTTTCCTGAAATAATATTTTTTCTCTAATTTTTTTCTTTTGAAATGATAAAGCTACCCATTTCATTATGTATGAGGTCAATTTTTTTTATTGGAGTTAAAATTAACGTAGATATATGACCAAACCTAACCAACCCTACCTAACCTAACCTAACCTATCTCTATACGTTAGGCTAGGTTAGGTAGCCGAAAAAGTTAGGTTAGGTTAGGTTAGGTAGGTTAGGTAGTCGAAAAATAATTAATTCATGAAAACTTGGCTTATTAGGCAAATAGGGCCTTGCATAGTAAGGCTGAGAAGTGCGTTCTGGCTACTAGGTACGACATATATATATATATATATATATATATATATATATATATATATATATATATATATATATATATATATATATATATATATTATATATATATTATATATATATATATATATATATATGTCGTACCTAGTAGCCAGAACTCACTTCTCAGCCTACTATGCAAGGCCCGATTTGCCTAATAATCCTAGTTTTCATGAATTAATGTTTTTTCGACAACCTAACCTACCTAACCTAACCTAACCTAACGTTTTCGGCTACCTAACCTAACCTAACCTATAAAGATAGGTTAGGTTAGGTTAGGTAGGGTTGGTTAGGTTCGGTCATATATCTACGTTAATTTTAACTCCAATTAAAAAAAATTGACCTCATACATAATGAAATGGGTAGCTTTATCATTTCATAAGAAAAAAATTAGAGAAAATATAATAATTCAGTAAAACTTGGCTTATTAGGCAAATCGGGCCTCGCATAGTAGGCTGAGAAGTGAGTTCTGGCTACTAGGTACGACATATATATATATATATATATATATATATATGTCGTACCTAATAGCCAGAACTCACTTCTCAGCCTACTATGCAAGGCCCGATTTGCCTATTAAGCCCAGTTTTACTGAATTAATATATTTTCTCTAATTTTTTTCTTATGAAATGATAAAGCTACCCATTTCATTATGTATGAGGTCAAATTTTTTTTATTGGAGTTAAAATTAACGTATATATATGACCGAACCTAACCAGCCCTACCTAACCTAACCTAACCTATCTTTATAGGTTAGGTTAGGTTAGGTAGCCGAAAACGTTAGGTTAGGTTAGGTTTGGTAGGTTAGGTAGTCGAAAAAACATTAATTCATGAAAACTAGGCTTATTAGGCAAATCGGGCATTGCATAGTAGGCTGAGAAGTGAGTTCTGGCTACTAGGTACGACATATATATATATATATATATATATATATATATATATATATATATATATATATATATGTCGTACCTAGTAGCCAGAACGCACTTCTCAGCCTACTATGCAAGGCCCGATTTGCCTAATAAGCCAAGTTTTCCTGAATTAATATATTTTCTCTAATTTTTTTCTTATGAAATGATAAAGCTACCCATTTCATTATGTATGTGGACAATTTTTTTTTATTGGAGTTAAAATTAACGTAGATATATGACCAAACCTAACCAACCCTACCTAACCTATCTTTATAGGTTAGGTTAGGTTAGGCAGCCGAAAAAGTTAGGTTAGGTTAGATAATGTAGGTTAGGTAGTCAAAAAAAACAGTTAATTCATGAAAACTTGGCCTATTAGGCAAATCGGGCCTTGCATAGTAGGCCGAGAAGTGCGTTCTGGCTACTAGGTACGACATATATATATATATATATATATATATATATATATATATATATATATATATATATATATATATATATATAATATTATATATAATATATATATGTCGTACCTAATAGCCAGAACGCACTTCTCAGCCTACTATTCAAGGCTCGATTTGCCTAATAAGCCAAGTTTTCATGAATTAATGTTTTTTCGTCTACCTAACCTACCTAACCTAACCTAACCTAGCTTTTTTTGGCTACCTAACCTAACCTTATCTATAAATATAGGTTAGGTTAGGTTAGGTAGGGTTGGTTAGGTTCGGTCATATATCTACGTTAATTTTAACTCCAATAAAAAAAAATTGACCTCATACATAGAGAAAAGGGTTGCTTTATCATTTCATAAGAAAAAAATTATAGTAAATATATTAATTCAGGAAAACTTGGCTTATTAGGCAAATCGGGCCTTGAATAGTAGGCTGAGAAGTGAGTTCTGGCTACTAGGTACGACATATATATATATATATATATATATATATATATATGACCGCATATTCTGTATTTATTATTTTCTGGTTTAGGGCTTCTATCCCTCTAACTATTTTCTTAGCATCAGGGCTTAATTGAAATAGGAGTTCTCCAAAACTCATTTTCGTACTTTTAAGGTGAAGTACGAAAAGTACGAAAAGTACGAAAAGTAAGTTTCGTACCTTAAAAGTACGAAAATGAGTTTTGGAGAACTCCTATTTCAATTAAGCCCTGATGCTAAGAAAATAGTTAGAGGGATAGAAGCCCTAAACCAGAAAATAATAAATACAGAATATGCGGTCATATTCAATGAAACATGTTTGAAAGAAAACCTGCTGCCAGTATACACCAATATATATATATATATATATATATATATGTAGTACCTAGTAGCCAGAACGCACTTCTCAGCCTACTATACATAGCCCGATTTGCCTAATAAGCCAAGTTTTCCTAAATTAATATATTTTCTCAAATTTTTTTCTTGTGAAATGATAAAGCTACCCATTTCATTATGTATGAGGTTAATTTGTTTTTATTTGAGAAAAAATTAACGTAGATATATGACCGAACCTAACCAACCCTACCTAACCTAACCTAACCTATCTCTATAGGTTAGGTTAGGTTAGGTGGCCGAAAAAGTTAGGTTAGGTTAGGTTATGTAGGTTAGATAGCCGAAAAACAATAAATTCATGAAAACTTGACTTATTAGGCAAATCGGGCCTTGCATAGTAGGCTGAGAAGTGCGTTCTGGCTACTAGGTACGACATATATATATATATATATATATATATATATATATATATATATATATATATATATATATATATATATATATATATGTCGTACCTAGTAGACCTTTGCTTTCAAACAAACTGATCGAAACTGTGAATGCCAAGAAATCCGGACTCCACCTGCCAAAGATTATTGGGGAATATAAACCTGGATATGCGAATGGAAATGTCAAGACACACATGCCTGGAAACCCACTTCGGCCAATCATCAGCCAGATACCCACACCCACGCACAGACTGGCGAAGCGACTCAACAGCCTGCTGACTCCTTATGTCCCTTGCGCCTTCAGCCTGAATTCTCCAAAGGAATTTGTTGACTTACTGCGGGGTACACGGGCCACAGGGATAAGAGCCTCGTTGGACGTAGAATCACTGTTTACCAACGTACCTGTGGACGAGACAATCGGGATGATAGCCGACAGAGTGTATCATGATCCAGCCTGCACTCCTCTTGACATACCAGAAAACATTTTAAGGAAACTACTCCAAGCTTGTACTAAAGAGGCACCCTTCTTGAGCCCGGATGGGCACATGTATAAGCAAGTAGAGGGGGTCTCCATGGGTTCTCCCCTAGGTGTCCTGTTTGCAAACTTCTACATGGGTACCATCGAGGAAAACGTCTTAGTCGAAATGAACTTGAAACCGGCCATATACTGCAGGTATGTTGACGACATTTTTACACAGGTACCTGATGTCAGACATCTGCAGGAGCTGAAGGAGGCATTTGAGCAGAGTTCCGTGCTGCGTTTCACTTACGAGATGGAAAAGGATGGGAAGCTGCCCTTTCTAGATGTAACAGTCATGGAAAAGAGCGGAGGTTTCCACACTGCAGTCTACACTAAGGAAACGAACATAGGAATGTGCCTAAATGCCAACAGCGACTGCCCAGACAGGTACAAGAGGAGTGTTGTTAATGTATATGTCGACCGTGCTCTCAGCCACAGCTCAGAATGGAAGCAAGTCGACGAAGAACTCTGTAGGGTAAGGCAGGTCCTAGTCAACAACGGCTTCTCTAATGGTTTCGTCGAAGACATCATAAGAAGGAAAGTGAAGCGCCATGCAACCTCTGAAGAGACAACTAACACAACACCTATACCCCCTATTAGACTATTTTACAGGAACTTCTTTTCCACAGCTCATAAAACGGAGGAAAGGGTCCTGAAAGATATTGTTAATAGAGACGTTATCCCTACAGACAAAAATCAGAGGATACAACTGACGATTTACTATAAAACCAGAAAAACGGCCAGCCTACTCATGAGAAACTCTCCAGACACAAAGCAGAACGCTTTAAAAGAGACCAACGTCGTCTATGCCTTCAAATGCCCTCTTGGGGACTGTAAGCTCCAAAAAAACAGTATATAGGCAAGACATCAACATATCTTTCTAGGCGTTTAACGATGCATAAGCAACAGGGCTCCATTAAGGAACATATAATCTCTTCCCACAACCAAACCATCGCCAGAGAAATCCTAGTAAACAACACAGAAATCATCGATAGATACAGCGATAGCAGGCGGCTTGACGTCTGCGAGGCTCTACACATCAAGAAGTCAACACCAGCAATCAAGAGCCAATTAATGCACAACTATATTCTACCCACCTCAAGACTCCGCTCCAATATAGAAGCATCAAGAAATATGGACCAATAGGCTTTCTACAAACACTTCTATTCAATACCCATTGATTCGTGTTCTGTCTTGTGTTTAGGAATTTAATACCCTATTAAAACCACCTCACCCCATCCACCTCACTCAAATGTAGATATAAACAAATCGAAGATGTGTAAGTTCTATTCAGTTGTGTATGTGTAAGCTAAAGTCTTTGAAAATGTAATAAGTTTTACGAAACGCGCTCAAGTGTCGTGTCAGATTAGAAATAAAAATGAATGTTGGAGAATTGATTTTTGAATTACCACCAACAGTGAAAAGAAACGTACGAAAGATCGAGAAAATTCGTGTTAGAATTATTTATCTTACTTTTTCGGTCATATTTTATAATATATGTCTACAGGAAAGACTGCTACCAAAATATACTAAAAATATATATATATATATATATATATATATATATATATATATATATATATATATATATATATATATATATATATATATAATTAATATATATATATATAATATATATATATATATATATATATATATATATATATATTTATATATATATATTTATATAAATATAATTTATATATATATTTATATAAATATATATAATATATATATATATATATATATATATATATATATATATATATATATATATATATATATATATATATTTATATATATATATATATATATATATATATATATATATATATATATATTATATATATAATATATATATATGTGTGTGTGTGTGTGTGTGTGTGCGCCTCTACACCTAGCCGCGGCCTCCACACCCAGTTGGTGGCTCCACACCCAGTTGATGCCTCCACACCCAGCCACGGCCTCCACACCCAGTTGCTGGCTCCTCACCCAGTTGCTGGCTCCACACCCAGTTGCTGGCTCCACACCCAGGTGCTTTTTCCACACCCAGTTGATGCCTCCACACCCAGTTGATGCCTCCACACCCAGTTGCTGGCAGTTGCTTGGCCATGACCCAGCGTGTTAGCCCCCCCTCTATAAAACAATGCACAGTTTAACTCTCCCAACCGAGTTGAAATGGAAGGAGTCAGGAGTCCCAGCGGTCGGGCAGGACTCCACAAACCTTGAGGTACCAATAACTGCTCCTAAAAGAAGTTTTTGCCAAGTATGCAACAAAAACCTCACCAAAGCGATCATAGCGACGTCTGCTAGAACATTACCACACATTCCTAAAGCAGCCCGCCCAAATGCAGCAGCCAAATTCTGTAATCTTCTGAAAAAGGTCAATGATGCCCCGGAAAACATTCAAGCGTGGCATAATGTCCTTCTGTTTGGCAGTGTATGCCTCACCGTCCCTCCAAGGAGGGACAAATCACTTGCTTCCTCGGTCCTGAGGGCGATAAATGAATACCCAAGGGGGGGCAACCTAGTTCACCTGCCTCTCCGAGCAAAACACATCCACCGCAGAAATGGTAACAACAACGTACCGGAAACGTACAAAATCAGAGCACAAATCACCAAGAAAATTGAAGAGGTGCAAGTGCTATTAGAGTCCTCACCAGTGACAAGAAAATTGCTCCTCGAAACTCAGCCACAGCACGGGCCCTGCAAAGCAAGCACCCACCCAGAGCCCCTCAAGGTGACAACATGGTTCCGCCATCAGCCGACACCATTTCAGACCCATTAATCGTTGGTGACTCTGAGGTCTACAAAGCAGCCCTTTCTTTTCCACCTGGGACAGCAGGCGGCTTTACAGGGTTAAAACGCAAATGTTAAATCCTGCGGTTGGTGATGCTGCACAAGATCTTCTTATGGAACTCACAAGGTTCGTCAACATGTGCCTGGCTGGTGAGATACCTGAGGTCATCAGGCCTCTCTTTTTTGGTGCCTCCCTCTGTGCTCTCAAAAAGAAGAGCGAAGGAATCAGGCCAATCGCTGTTGGCAACACTCTCCGACGCCTGATTGCCAAGGCTGCTACGAGGGTAGTCAGCCAGCAAGCGGCTGAATTGATGAAACCAATCCAGCTAGGATTTGGAATCCCCCAAGGCTGTGAAGTGGCTACCCATGCAGCACGAGCATACATCACTAACATTTCTGATGAAAAGGCCCTGCTCAAACTGGACTTTAAGAATGCCTTCAACATGGTCAGAAGAGATGCAGTACTTTGTGCCGTACATCGCCATTTCCGGCCCCTCTACCCGTTCATACTATCGTGCTACAGTGGTGAGTCAAAACTGCTCTATGGTGAACATGAAATCAGATCATGTGAAGGTGTTCAGCAAGGTGATCCTCTTGCTCCCCTTCTTTTCTGCTTAGTCTTAAAAAAACCACAGAAAGCTTGTCCAGCGAGTTCAACATCTGGTTTTTGGATGATGGCACTATAGCTGGCACCGTAGACCATCTCTTGGCAGATATCAGAAAAATAAGAGAGCAAGAAGTAAGCCTGGGTCTTGTCCAGAACCCTTCCAAATGTGAAGTAGGCTCTTCCAACCCAGACATCGTAGCTAGAATAAGGTCTGCCTTGCCTGGAGCCCATGTCATTAGGGCCGAGAACAGCACCCTCCTTGGAGCCCCCCTCGGGTCTAACGCCATTGAGGAGATCCTTGACAAGAAAATCGCAGACCTTAGGAGGATGGAAGACAGAATAGGTGATATCGATGCCCACGATGCTTTTTATCTCCTCACCAAATGCCTATCCCTTCCGAGGCTAACCTACTTTCTGAGGTGCGCCCCATCTTACGACAGCCGAAAGCTTGAAGCGTATGACCTCTTACTGAAGACCATGCTGGAAAAAGTTGTTAACCTCTCCCTCAACGAATGCCAGTGGAAACAAGCCACTCTTCCTGTTAGGCTCGGTGGCTTGGGTGTCAGCACTGCTACCCAAATTGCTGTCCCAGCCTTCCTGTCTTCCTCCTCAGCATCAGATGACCTGGTTAAGGAAATTCTACCTGACACCCTGAGTGATGTAGCGGGGATACAGGACCCCCCACTACACGGAATGCGACACGAAATGGGGTGCCATGGCAGACCCAGCCATGCCAAAAGCCAAGAAACAATCCAGTTGGGACAACCCCATTGTAGACAAAGAAGCCACAGCTTTGCTGGAGGCAGCAACAACCCCCAGTGATCGTGCACGCCTCACAGCTGTGCAGGCTCCCCATGCAGGGGACTTCCTTTTGGCAGTCCCTAGGTCTGCAACAGGCACACGTCTTAATCCGCAGGAGCTCCGTATTGCAGTCACTCTCCGTCTTGCTGCCCCTATTCACACTGTTCATAGGTGTGTTTGCGGCGAGGCAGATGCTGACGAATATGGATTGCATGGCCTGCACTGTCGAAAATCGTGTGGTTGGCACACTAGACACGACGAAGTCAATGACATCATTAAAAGAAGCCTTGCCTCTGCTCAGTGTCCAGCGGAGAGAGAGCCCCGCAACCTACTGAACTGTGACTCTGTTAGCTTTGCCGGCCGACCAGACGGAATCACACTGCGACAGTGGAAGGGTGGCAGACAGTTGGCATGGGACTATACTTGTGTATCCACCCTGGCAACCACATACATCAACCTCTCTGCCGGCCAAGCAGGAGCCGCGGCGACACGCAGAGAAAGAGACAAGTCAGCCAAGTACATGCAATAAGATCATCGGTTCAACTTCGTTCCTATAGGGTCTGAGACCCTAGGCCCATGGGGAGAGAGTGCAAGAAGGTTTAAGGATCTTGGTTCCAAGCTCATTAACACCCCAAGAGACCCTAGAGCAGCAAGTTTTCTCTTTCAGCGCCTCAGTGTCGCGATCCAGAGGGGGAATGCTCGCTGCATCCTCGGTTCCTGCCAGGCGTCGGAGGAGTTCGAGGAAATCTACAACCTCTAGGAAGCAAACTTTTTTTGTGTCTCTTAATGTTAATTTTTTGTATTAAATCAGATATGTAACTGTATAACCTTGCATAATAAAGTGTACACTATATATATATATATATATATATATATATATATATATATATATATATATATATATATATATATATATATATATATATATGTCGTACCTAGTAGCCAGAACGCATTTTTCAGCCTACTATGCAAGGCCCGATTTGCCTAATAAGCCTAGTTTTCATGAATTAATTATTTTTCGACTACCTAACCTACCTAACCTAACCTAACCTAACTTTTTCGGCTACCTAACCTAACCTAACCTATAAAGATAGGTTAGGTTAGGTTAGGTAGGGTTGGTTAGGTTCGGTCATATATCTACGTTAATTTTAACTCCAATAAAAAAAAATTGACCTCATACATAATGAAATGGATAGCTTTATCATTTCATAAGAAAAAAAATAGAGAAAATATATTAATTCAGGAAAACTTGGCTTATTAGGCAAATCTGGCCATGTATAGTAGGCTGAGAAGTGCATTCTGGCTACTAGGTACGACATATATATATATATATATATATATATATATAAAATATATATATATATATATATATATATATATATATATATATATATATATATATATATATATATATATATATATATATATATATATATATATATATATATAGTGTACACTTTATTATGCAAGGTTATACAGTTATATACCTTCCAATATATACATATATATATATATATATGTATATATATATATATATATATATATTATATATATATATCTTGGGTCCCCCTTCTTCCAGCTAGAGGTGGTACTCCCTTCATATATATATATATATATATATATATTATATATATATATATATAATATATATATATATATATATATTGCTGCGTATATATATATTGCAAGGTATATATTGCAGGTTACATATTGCAGGGTATATATTGCAGGGAATATTTGGCAGGGTTTATATTGCAAGGTATTTATTGCAGGGTATGTACCCTATATTATACGGCATATATTGCAAGGTATATATTGCAGGGTATATATTGGAAGGTATATATTGCAGGGTATATATTGCAGGGTATTTTTTGCAGGTATGTACCCTATATTGCAGGGTATATATTGCAGGGTATTTATTGCAAGGTATGTACCCTATATTGCAGGGTATATATTGCAGTGTATATATTGCAGGGTATATATTGCAGTGTATTTATTGCAGGGTATATATTGCAGAGTATGTACCCTATATTGCAGGGTATATATTGTAGGGTATATATTGCAGGGTATTTATTGCAGGGTATATTGTGCAGGGTATGTACCCTATATTGCAGGGTATATATTGCAAGGTATATATTGCCGGGTATATGTATATTGCAGGGAATATACTGAAGGGTATATATAAATGGTAGAAATACGTGTAGTGCACTAATAGTGGTCACTGATGTCCGTGGAAAACGACATCACGCTATGCACGTGACCGTGAGAGCCTCCTAGTACGTGTTTGTTTACTGTTGTGCACGTGTCCGTGAGAGCCTCCTGGTGCGTGTCTGTTTACTGTTGGGCACGTGTCCGTGAGAGCCTCCTGGTGCGTGGCTGTTTACTGTTGTGCACGTGTCCGTGAGAGCCTCCTGGTGCGTGTCTGTTTACTGTTGTGCACGTGTTCGTGAGAGCCTCCTGGTGCGTGTCTGTTTACTGTTGTGCACGTGTTCTTGAGAGCCTCCTGGTGCGTGACTGTTTACTGTTGTGCACGTGTTCGTGAGAGCCTCCTGGTGCGTGTCTGTTTACTGTTGTGCACGTGTTCGTGAGAGCCTCCTGGTGCGTGTCTGTTTACTGTTGTGCACGTGTTCGTGAGATCCTCCTGGTGCGTGACTGTTTACTGTTGTGCACGTGTTCGTGAGAGCCTCCTGGTGCGTGACTGTTTACTGTTGTGCACGTGTCCGTGAGACCTTCCTGGTGCGTGTCTGTTTACTGTTGTGCACGTGTCCGTGAGAGCCTCCTGGTGCGTGTCTAACCTGTCATGTTTGTTTACAGCTACACCTTCGGACAACCGGTTAAGGGCAACCTGTCACTGACTCTGGACAACAACAGGAGAAGGAAGTGCAAGGTGGACGTCACCAACAACGTTACGGTGAGTACCTCAGTGTTACTGTGAGTACCTCAGTGTTACTGTCAGTACCTCAGTGTTACTGTCAGTACCTCAGTGTTACCGTGAGTACCTCAGTGTTACGGTGAGTACCTCAGTGTTACGGTGAGTACCTCAGTGTTACCGTAAGTACCTCAGTGTTACTGTGAGTACCTCAGTGTTACCGTGAGTACCTCAGTGTTACGCTGAGTACCTCAGTGTTACTGTGAGTACCTCAGTGTTACCGTGAGTACCTCAGTGTTACTGTGAGTACCTCAGTGTCACTGTGAGTACCTTAGTGTTACTGTTAGTACCTCAGTGTTACTGTGAGTACTTCAGTGTTACTGTGAGTACCTCAGTGTTACGGTGAGTACCTCAGTGTTACGGTGAGTACCTCAGTGTTACTGTGAGTACCTCAGTGTTACGGTGAGTACCTCAGTGTTACTGTGAGTACTTCAGTGTTACCGTGAGTACCTCAGTGTTACTATGAGTACCTCAGTGTTACCGTGAGTACCACAGTGTTACTGTGAGTACCTCAGTGTTACGGTGAGTACCTCAGTGTTACGGTGAGTACCTCAGTGTTACTGTGAGTACCTCAGTGTTACTGTGAGTACCTCAGTGTTACTGTGAGTACTTCAGTGTTACTGTGAGCACCTCAGTTTTACTGTGAGTACCTCAGTGTTACGGTGAGTACCTCAGTGTTACTGTGAGTACCTCAGTGTTACCGTGAGTACCTCATTGTTACTGTAGTACCTCAGTGTTACCGTGAGTATCTCAGTGTTACGGTGAGTACCTCAGTGTTACGGTGAGTACCTCAGTGTTACTGTGAGTACCTCAGTGTTACGGTGAGTACCTCAGTGTTACGGTGAGTACCTCAGTGTTACTGTGAGTACCTCAGTGTTACCGTGAGTACCTCAGTGTTACTGTGAGTACCTCAGTGTTACCGTGAGTACCTCATTGTTACTGTAGTACCTCAGTGTTACCGTGAGTATCTCAGTGTTACGGTGAGTACCTCAGTGTTACGGTGAGTACCTCAGTGTTACTGTGAGTACCTCAGTGTTACTGTAAGTACCTCAGTGTTACTGTGAGTACCTCAGTGTTACTGTGAGTACCTCATAGTTACTGTGAGTACCTCAGTGTTACGGTGAGTACCTCAGTGTTACTGAGAGTACCTCAATGTTACTGTGAGTACCTCGGTGTTACTGTTAGTACCTCAGTGTTACTGTGAGTACCTCAGTGTTACTGTGATTACCTCAGTGTTACCGTGAGTACCTCAGTGTTACGGTGAGTACCTCAGTGTTACGGTGAGTGCCTCAGTGTTACTGTGAGTACCTCAGTGTTACTGTGAGTACTTCAATGTTACTGTGAGTACCTCAGTGTTACCGTGAGTACCTCGGTGTTACTGTGAGTACCTCAGTGTTACTGTGAGTACCTCAGTGTTACTGTGAGTACCTCAGTGTTACGGTGAGTACCTCAGTGTTACGGTGAGTACCTCAGTGTTATGGTGAGTTCCTCAGTGTTACTGAGAGTACCTCAGTGTTACTGTGAGTACTTCAGTGTTACTGTGAGTACCTCATTGTTACTGTGAGTACCTCAGTGTTACTGTGAGTACCTCAGTGTTACTGGGAGTACCTCAGTGTTACTGTGAGTACCTCAGTGTTACTTTGAATACCTCAGTGTTACTGGGAGTACCTCAATGTTACTGTGAGTACCTCAGTGTTACTGTGAGTACCTCAGTGTTACTGTGAATACCTCAGTGTTACGGTGAGTACCTCAGTGTTACGGTGAGTACCTCATTGTTACTGTGATTTCCACACAATTGGTCACCTTCAAGTATTCTTAATGCTTTGAAAAAGCTAAAGATTTTACATAAACTAATGGGTTACATAAACTATTGGGTGACAAACTAATGGGTTAAGTAAACTAATGGTTTACATAAACTAATGGTTTATATAAACTATTGGGTTTACATAAACTAATGGGTTACATAAGCTAAACCAACGGGGTTACATAAATTACTAGTTTACGTAAACTAATGGGATACATAAACTGATGGGTTTATATAAACTAATGGGTTACATAAACTAATGGTTTACGTAAACTAATGGGATACATAAACAGATGGGTTTATATAACCTAATGGGTTACATAAACTAATGGGTTACATAAACTAATGGGTTACATAAACTAATGGGATACATAAACTAATGGTTTATGTAAACTAATGAGATACATAAACTGATGGGTTTATATAAACTAATGGGTTACATAAACTAATGGTTTATATAAACTAATGGGTTACATATACTAATGGGCTATGTAAACTAATGGGTTACATAAACTAATAGTTTACATAAACTAATAGGTTACATATACTAATGGGTTATGTAAAGTAATGTGTTTATGTAAACTAATGGGTTACATAAACTAATGGGTTTACATAAACTAATGGGTTACATAAACTAATGTGTTACAGAATCTAATGGGTTCACATAAACTAATAGGTTTAAATAAACTAATGGGTTACGTAAATTAAGGGGTTTACATAAATTAAGGGTTACATAAACTAATGGGTTACATAAACTAATGGGTTACAGAAACTAATGGGTTCACATAAACTAATGGGCTTATGTAAACTAATGGGTTACATAAACTAATAGGTTTACATAAACTAATGGGTTACATACGCTAATAGGTTACAGATCAAATGGGTTCCCATATACTAATGGGTTACATAAACTTATGGGTTTATATGAACTAATGAGTTACATAAACTAATGGGTTACATAAACTAATAGGTTACATGAACTAATATGTTCGTAAACTAATGGGTTATATAAACTAATTTGTTGTTTAAAGTAATGGGTTACATAAACTAATAGGTTACATAAACTAAAGAATTACGTAAACTAATGGGTTACATAAGCTAATGGGTTACATAAACTAATGGGTTACATAAACTAATGGGTTATGTAAACTAAAGGGTTACGTAAATTAATGGGGTATACTGTGATAAGTGGTGTATTCCTCCAGACACCGACACAATATACAAGAAAGGTTCTCATTGCAGATCTCCGGGTGTAAGGAGGTGGAGGTGCAGGCATCGGAGCTGAGGATCATTGACTGCGACGTGTACGGTCTCAAGGCCTCGGCCATCGTCACTGAGGAAGGTACTGGAGTGGAAATTAAAAAGGACGCCTCAGTCTCCATCACCCGAAAGGCCGTGACCTTCAAAACTATCTACGAAGACGCTTACATGAAGCCGAACCTTCCTTACTCCCTCAAGGTTGGTAATTATAATTGTAAAAATGTGTTAGAACAAATTTGTGTTCATGTTTTATTATTCACTAAATATTGTCGATTTGGCTTGCTGTGCAACACATTTTATAGTTCATTGATTTCCATCTTCTTGGCGTTCAACACCGCCTATTGTTGCTACTGGTGGATGGACACGACAAGACTGTTGCTACTGGGAGATGGACACGACAAGACTGTTGCTACTGGGAGATGGACACGACAAGACTGATGCTATTGGGAGATGGACACGACAAGACTGTTGCTACTGGGAGATGGACACGACAAGACTGATGCTACTGGGAGATGGACACGACTAGACTGTTGGACGTGTCACCTGTGTGTGTAAATGTGATCACACACGTGTATAACAAAAAAACTCGTTTACGTCATTATTTACAGTTTTTAACCCGAAACTATTATAACCCTAAACTATTAACTCCGCCAGCACGAATAATAGACTGACACGTTCATACTAACCAGTTAATGAAATGACTGAGCAATAGATAAATAATAGCTGTTAATATTACTGTACATCAACTTAAACACAATAAATATAGATAATTAAATAATTCAGTTATCAAGTACCAAAAGAATATAAAGAAATGTTGACACAGGAATAACATTGGGATGACGAATATCAGTACGTAGTGTGAACATAGACATGACATACAGTATCACTTAATCCAGAACGACAACGTTTGAGATCAGTTTGACAGCACGTCAGTCCGGCGCTGGGTGGTGTGGCGAGCAGGACGCTTCTCTTTGCCTATCCAGTTGTTACTTGGCCGGTGTGGGGTTTGTTGACAACCCGGCATGATGTGCGGGCCTTGGTGTGGCTGCTGGCGTGACTTGAAAGTGGCCGTGTCGGCCTGCAGTATGGGGGAAGTCTGTGCCACCTGTCGTCAGTCCTGGAATTTTCCAGTAATACGTCCTACCAAGCAGTAGAAGTGGTGATTTTGGACATGTTACGTGTTTCTTTGGAGGCTGTGTGTGGTGTATAGCTGTTTGCTGGGGGACGTGCGATTGTGAAGTTTGGCTCCTCAGTGGTTTACCGTGATCTCGTCACGTGCTATGATGGGGACACTTTCCCTCTTCTTAGTAATGGTGGATCAGTGACTTTCTCTGATCGCTGTCCTATGACGATGTATATGGCAGTGCATGGGGCACCCTTCGAGTTCCTTGAGGACCTTCTACGTCGGTGCTTTGCCCGTTTTTGGCGGGTTCTTCATGTGCCGATGAACGCCGTCCCCACCCGGAGGTAGAATCGGGTCCCGTGTGGACCCACACTCTCACCATGCGCCTCAGGGATCATATACTGTCCTCCATCATGCTGTTGCGTTTCCCTCTTCGTTTGTTTCATACGGGCCAGCTCCAGATGTGTTCAAGTGTGACCTACAGGGCCACCAGGCTGCAGGGTGTGAGGTGCACCGGGGTCACCCCTATTAACCTCTTCTGGGAGGAAGATTCTCCCCCGTTGTCGACCTCGGACCCGTCAATGGGTGCTGGGATTTGTGTGTTGATTCCCTACTGTCTGCTGCCCCGGTGTCGGATCCTGTGGCTCGTCTTGGTGCAGATGTAGGTGTTAAAGTGGAGGTTAGTGTGGCCCCGCCACGACCATCCCTGCCTCAGCTGCCTCACCCCGCCCCGTCTTAGCCGCATCTGCCTACTATGTCCCAGGATACGATGTCTCCTGTCGCTCTAGCTGTCCGCGAGGGGTTGTCTCCTGCAGTGTGTGGTCCGGTGGCCCCGGTTGTTAAAGCTGTGGTTCTCGGGGTCGTGCTTTACAAGCACACCTGCCGGAGAGTTCTGTTGTGGTGCAGGAAGATGGGAGTGATAACTCGAACGACCGGCGGCATGTCTCTAAATGATCAAAGCGGGTTCAGAGTGTGTCTCCCCATCGTGGTGAGCCTTGGGAGGAGGTGAAGTATGGTGCTCCGGCGTCCCCCGCCGTCGGAGACGGGGCTGTGAGGGGCTCCGAGTTGCTTCCTGTGCCCCCACCTCCTGTGTCTATTGCTATTGGATCCCCGCTGCGAAGTTTTCCCTGATGATCAGGATCTTGTCATGGTGCTGAGAAGGGATGTGCGCCAGGGGTCCTCGGCTCCTGTGCCCGGTGGCGGGGACGATGCCGTGCCTGCATCCCCTGCGGTTCTCCCGGTCAGGGGGGGGGGGAGCCTTGTCCCGGCTGCCGGGTACGTGATCCGTGAGGGACAGGTGTTGAGACTTTCTCGGGATGTCTGGTGCCTTCTTTTGATAATTACTTACTTACTTCGGGTTCAATTCATAGTGAACATAACACAACACTCCCTAGGAACTTGCTAGTTGACAATACAAAAATCCTGGAGTCGACCACTGACCTAAGACGACTACAAATCCTGGCAGCTATACTAAAATGAGATAAAAAATCACTTTTAAATATATTGAATAACTACTTCGCTTCCCTGGCAACACTTAGATGCAGGACTCACCTACATCACGGGGTAACTACCACATCTCTACCGGATTCTTACCGCCTACAGAGAGTACTAGTCCTATGCAACGCCTTACCCAATATATGATTGCCCCTTTTCCCTTACTCTTACCTTATTCCCCTATTCCTTGCCCTACGTTTCATTGCCTCCATACACCTCCGACGCCACTGTTGCAGGCGGCAACAGTGGCGTCGAAGGAGATTACCTAAGGCTTCAATTCATCCCCTTTCACATATGTATTTAATCCGAAATTGCTCCTTGTTTATTAATTCCTTAAGATTGCTCTCCTTGGCACTGACGAAGAGAAAATAAGTTAGAAGCATAAAAAAACTACCACTTTAAGATTAACAACGCCAACATTGCGGTCATATTTAACCAAATATGCTTAAAGTAACGCCTGCTGCCCAAATATACAAACATTATCACATATTTGTGTACAATTATATGTGATCTTTAACCAGAGTCTTCCTCTTACTAACATAGCTGATAGGAAACAGCTGAGGTAAGGTGGCATATCGATCACACTCATAACTCTTTTACACTAATGGGACACACCTACCTTATTGTCCAGGCTGATTTTAAAAATTATTAGAAATCTTGTTTACAAATGTACCTCGTGTGTCTTGTCCCTCGATAAAATCCATAGCGAATTTTATTTTGTTTACTTCAATCGTCTTGTTTTTTGTTTTGTTTTTGCACATTTGCATCATGAACAATATCCAGGAGTGTTTTACTGTTCAGCCCACAGGCGTGCAGAACAGTCTTCGAGACTTGGTGCCTTTTTCAGACATACTTACATAGCAATCAGCCATTATTCACTGTTATTTTACCTAGGATAAGCGTTAATTGTTAATTATGTTACGTTAAAATACAGATCATTGTGATAACTCAACAGGAGATGGTAATTATTGTATATACTTGGAAACTCTTACTTCAAGTACTGTGTCGATTTTCCTAGATACTTTGTGATCTTACTGGCTCATCAAGTATCAACTTGTTTACAATTCCAAGGCCAAATAATCTATCGCGTGTAAAATATAAACTTAAAAAAATATATGGTGTTTAGCCATACAGCAGAACACTGTCCTGGCAACCTACAGTCTTCCAGGACTAAGCTAGTCATCAGGGATGCCAGTGACGACATCTAAGAAACTGTTAACTTAATAAAATTAATATGTAAAGTCGATTGTGATGGTCTCTTCACAATCGACTTGAGAATGGTCCAGGATAGACCGAAACGTCGTCGTCCCTTCACTTTCTAGTGTGGGGTTTGGTCAACATATTTCAACCACGTTATTGTGACTCCTCGTCTGCATAATACCTAAACCTCCAGAACTTCTTTAACATGTTGCAGGTGAGGGCTGAGAAGCCAGACGGCACTCCGGCAGGTGGTGTCCCCATGGAGGTGTGTGTAGCTAGTCGCTGCACCAACATGACCACAGCACCAGATGGTCTCTTCACAACAGTCTTGCCAGTCTACAACACCAAGAGAGTTTACGTAAGTGTCTTCTTGACTTAATTATTATTATAACGTTTAGTCAGTAAACAATTATTATTATAACGTTTAGTCAGTAAACAATTATTATTATAACGTTTAGTCAGTAAACAATTATTATTATAACGTTTAGTCAGTAAACAATTATTATTATAACGTTTAGTCAGTAAACAATTATTATTATAACGTTTAGACAGTAAACAATTATTATTATAACGTTTAGTCAGTAAACAATTATTATTATAACGTTTAGTCAGTAAACAATTATTATTATAACGTTTAGTCAGTAAACAATTATTATTATAACGTTTAGTCAGTAAACAATTATTATTATAACGTTTAGTCAGTAAACAATTATTTTTATAACGTTTAGTCAGTAAACAATTATTATTATAACGTTTAGTCAGTAAACAATTATTATTATAACGTTTAGTCAGTAAACAATTATTATTATAACGTTTAGTCAGTAAACAATTATTATTATAACGTTTAGTCAGTAAACAATTATTATTATAACGTTTAGTCAGTAAACAATTATTATTATAACGTTTAGTCAGTAAACAATTATTATTATAGTTTCTAATATAAATTCCAAGTGTTGTTCAGTTTCTCAACATAACTTTACAGTAAAAGTCTGAAGCACTTTTAGCAACACTAAATTTTTGTTGACAGGTGAGCTTTACATCAAGAGGACGGAGGGTATTAGTGATTTTTTTTTAGTTTCAGATATGAAGGGAATGCAGAACATAGTACTACTAGTTTGTTGTTGTTAAAGATTTGCTACTCGGAACAAAAAGTTCCAAGTAGCACGGGCTATGGTGAGCCCGTAGTGGACTGTACTACTAGTGTTGAAACAGGAAAGAAATTTCCTTTAGCTTGATAATTGGCAAAGTTGATAAAATGTAAAAGGTAATCAAGGCGAGAGAAAGACTTGTAAATAATAGAAATTTCAGAATAAAAATCTGAAGGTCACTGATGTGTTGGACGTGGAGGAAGAGAGACAAGAACACTTTTCTTGACAAAGTGGATGGTAGGAAATGAAGTAAATATATGTACCATTGTGCTTAAGATTGGGGCACACAGAGAAAGACAAACTGGACACAGAGCTGTGAACTTGAACGTCTAGGAAAGGAAGGATGGAATTAGATTACAATTGTACTTAGAAATTGATAGGAGGAGCCAGATTGTTAAGAGAGGAGAGGAAAGGCTAGAAAAAGACGGTTATGAGCCCATAGAACAAAACTGTCATCAACATAGCCAAACCAGGGAGAGGGACGAGTATCAACAGTGGGAAGAAGAAGAGGTTCAAATACTCTGTATAGTGATTGGCAAGAACAAGGGAGAGGACGGAACTCATAGTTTATAGGAAGACAAAGTAAAGCACGAAACAATGGGTACAAAATGGACGTTTAGATTCAGGAAAGGCCTGGGTAAATACAGGTTTGAGAATAGATTTGTTGATTTATAAAAGATATTACTTATAAATAAAATACAAGTAGGATCAATGAATACAAACATGAATGGACGAGTTGTGTAGCATAAATAAGAGCTGCCTCACATGGGACAACATGCCTTGTGCAGTCCCATATATTACTGTGTTCGTTAGTTCTGTGTTGACACATATATGAATCTTGACTTCTGAGCTTGTGCTCGTTACCTCTGTGCCGGTGGTTCACGGTAGTTGTGTTGCCTCGTTACTTCTGTGCTGGTGGTTCACGGTAGTTGTGTTGCTCGTTACTTCTGTGCTGGTGGTTCACGGTAGTTGTGTTGCCTCGTTACTTCGGTGCTGGTGGTTCACGGTAGTTGTGTTGCCTCGTTACTTCTGTGCCGGTAGTTCACGGTAGTTGTGTTGCTCGTTACTTCTGTGCCGGTGGTTCACGGAAGTTGTGTTGCCTCGTTACTTCGGTGCTGGTGGTTCACGGTAGTTGTGTTGCCTCGTTACTTCGGTGCTGGTGGTTCACGGTAGTTGTGTTGCTCGTTACTTCTGTGCTGGTGGTTCACGGTAGTTGTGTTGCCTCGTTACTTCGGTGCTGGTGGTTCACGGTAGTTGTGTTGCCTCGTTACTTCGGTGCTGGTGGTTCACGGTAGTTGTGTTGCTCGTTACTTCTGTGCTGGTGGTTCACGGTAGTTGTGTTGCTCGTTACTTCGGTGCTGGTGGTTCACGGTAGTTGTGTTGCTCGTTACTTCTGTGCTGGTGGTTCACGGTAGTTGTGTTGCTCGTTACTTCGGTGCTGGTGGTTCACGGTAGTTGTGATGCTCGTTACTGCGGTGCTGGTGGTTCACGGTAGTTGTGTTGCTCGTTACTTCTGTGCTGGTGGTTCACGGTAGTTGTGTTGCTCGTTACTTCGGTGCTGGTGGTTCACGGTAGTTGTGATGCTCGTTACTGCGGTGCTGGTGGTTCACGGTAGTTGTGATGCTCGTTGTGTGCTACCATTCACTCTCGGTTTCTTGGAACATTTTCTTAAAGTGTAGTTGTTACTGTGTACCAGGTT
>NC_091228.1:11527963-11590463 GCF_040958095.1 Procambarus clarkii
CCAGAGACAAGAGGGGAACCCAAAACCAGCATCCTAGCAACACCAGAGGAAAGGGCAACACCCCCCCCTCTCTGCATAGAAACCCCTCAATTTCCCTCAACCTGCCTGCCCCCACCCAACCGTCCCTCCCCCCCACCCCATTCTGACCCCTGACACCCCATCCCCATTCCCATCATGTCCCCCCTCCCACCTTTCCCCCCTCCCCCTTCATCCCATACCCTCCCTATCCCTCCTCCCCCTCACCCCGTATCCTCCATGTCCCCCTATCTCCTTAACCCAAACCCTACCTGTCGCCCATTCCCTTAAACCCCCACCCCCACCCCAAAATCCTCTGAGACCCTGCAAACCACCTCACAGATCTTCTCACCCACGGAACAGCTTCCCACTCCAGCAGAATACTCGCCAAGAAAGGGACATGAAAATGAACAGAAGAAAGTGAGTTTCAAGGCGATGTACACTAACATAGATGGGATTACAAATAAAACAAGTGAACTGGGAGAATGGGCACTAGAAGAAAACCCAGACATAATAGCACTCACAGAAACAAAGCTAACGAAAATCATAACAAACGCAGAGTTTCCACAGGGCTACTATGTAGTGAGGAAAGAGAGAGAAGGGAGAGGAGGAGGTGGTGTAGCTTTGCTACTAAGAGAAGGTTGGAGTATCGAAGAGATGGTAATTCAGAACTGTGAAGGTTTCAGTGACTACATATCAGGCACCATAGCAACTGCAGGACAGAAAATTATAATAGTAGTCATATATAACCCCCCACCGAATGACAGAAGACTCAGACAGGAATATGATAGAAACAACTTGGCCACCATCAATATAATAGAGAGAGCAGCTTCTGTGGCTATCAGGAACGGATCCAGACTTCTAATCATGGGAGACTTCAACAATGGGAAGATAGATTGGGGGAACAGAGACCCACATGGAGGCTCAGACACATGGAGAGCTAAGCTGCTGGATGTGGCAACAAGAAACATTCTAAGTCAACACGTCAAGGGACCGACAAGAATGAGAGGAGGGGATGAACCAGCCTTGCTTGATCTGATATTTACCCTAAATGAGTCGGATATAAGGGAAGTTAAGTTGGAAGCCCTATTGGGAATGAGTGATCATAGTGTATTGAGCTTTGAGTACCTGGTTGAGCTAGGAATTATCATCCTCAAACAAGAACTGGGAACTAAAGGGCTAGCGTACCGAAAGGGAAACTATGAGGAGATGAATAAATTCCTATGGGATATACATTGGGACACAGAACTCGGAACCAAGTCAGTACAGGACATGATGGACTATGTCACCCAAAAATGTCAGGAGGCTGTAAGCAGGTTTGTCCCAGCCTGACAGGAAAAAACAGAGAAGCAAAGGAAGAATCCGTGGTTTAATAGGGAATGTATGAAAGCAAAGGAGCAGAACAAAAGGGCATGGAGGAACTTCCGTAATAACAGAACACCAGAAAGTAGAGAGAGATACCAGAGAACTAGGAACGAATATATCAGTGTGAGAAGAGCAGCTGAGAAAAGGTATGAAAATGATATAGCTAATAAAGCAAAGACCGAACCAAAGCTACTACACAGTCATATCAGGAGGAAGACAACAGTGAAGGAACAGGTGATGAAACTTAGGGTGGGCGAGGACAGGTACACAGAGAATGACAAAGAGGTGTGTGAAGAACTCAACAAAGGTTCCAGGAGGTCTTTACAATAGAACAGGGATATGTCACAGCGCTAGAAGAGGTGGCAGCAAACCAGGTGACCTTAGATAGGTTCGAAATTACAAGAGATGAGGTCAAGAAGCACCTATTGGAGCTGTATGTGAGAAAAGCTGTTGGGCCGGACGGAATCTCACCATGGGTATTGAAAGAGTGTGCAGGAGCACTTTGCTTGCCACTCTCCATAGTGTATAGTAGGTCACTGGAAACGGGGGACCTTCCAGAAATATGGAAGACTGCTAATGTAGTACCAATATACAAAAAGGGTGACAGACAAGAGGCACTGAACTACAGGCCAGTGTCCTTAACTTGTATACCATGCAAGGTGATGGAGAAGATTGTGAGAAAAAACCTGGTAACACATCTGGAGAGAAGAGACTTCGTGACAACACATGAACATGGGTTCAGGGAGGGTGAATCTTGCCTTACAGGCTTGATAGAATTCTACGATCAGGTGACAAATATTAGGCAAGAAAGAGAAGGATGGGCGGACTGCATTTTTTTGGACTGTCGGAAAGCCTTTGACACAGTACCCCATAAAAGGTTGATGCATAAGCTGGAGAAACAGGCAGGAGTAACTGGTAGGGCGCTCCAGTGGATAAAGGAGTACCTAAGCAATAGGAAGTAGAGAGTTACAGTGAGGGGTGAGACCTCAGAATGGCGTGAAGTCACCAGTGGAGTCCCACAGGGGCTCCGTACTTGGATCTATCCTGTTTTTGATATACGTAAATGATCTCCCAGAAGGTATAGACTCATTCCTCTCAATGTTTGCTGACGACGCCAAAATTATGAGGAGGATTAAGACAGAGGAGGACAGCTTGAGGCTTCAAGAAGACCTGGACAAGCTGCAGGAATGGTCGAACAAATGGTTGTTAGAGTTTAACCCAAGCAAATGCAATGTAATGAAGATAGGGGTAGGAAGCAGGAGACCAGATACAAGGTACCATTTGGGAGATAAAATACTTCAAGAGTCAGAGAGAGAGAAGACCTGGGGGTGTATATCACGCCAGTCCTGTCCCTGAAGCTCATATCAAGATAACATCAGCAGCATATGCCAGGTTGGCTCACATAAGAACGGCCTTTAGAAACTTGTGTAAGGAATCTTTCAGAATATTATATACCACATATGTTTGACCAATCCTGGAGTATGCGGCTCCAGCATGGAGTCCATGTCTAGTCAAGCATAAGACTAAATTGGAAAAGGTTCAAAGGTTTGCCACCAGACTAGTACCCGAGCTGAGAGGTATGAGCAACGAGGAGAGACTACGGGAATTAAATCTCACTTCGTTGGAAGACAGAAGAGTTAGGGGGGACATGATCACCACATTCAAGGTTCTCAAGGGAATCGACAGGGTTGATAAAGACAGGCTATTTAACACACGGGGCACACGCACTAGGGGGACACAGGTGGAAATTGAGTGCCCAAATGAGCCACAGAGATATTAGAAAGAACTTTTTTAGTGTCTGAGTGGTTGACAAATGGAATGCATTAGGAAGTGATGTGGTGGAGGCTGACTCCATACACAGTTTCAAGTGTAGATATGATAGAGCCCGATAGGCTCAGGAACCTGTACACCTGTTGATTGACGGTTGAGAGGCGGGACCAAAGAGCCAGAGCTCAACCCCCGCAAGCACAACTAGGTGAGTACAACTAGGTGAGTTCACACCTGACACCCAGCCCACACACCTGACACATAGCCGCACACCTGATACCCAGCTCACACACCTGATACCCAGCCCACACACCTGAAACCCAGCCTACACACCTGATACCCAGCCCACACCCCTGATACTCAGCCCACACACCTGATACCCAGCCCACACACCTGAAACCCAGCCCACATACCTGACACCCAGCCCACACACCTGACACTGAGCCCACACCCCTGATACCCAGCCCACATATGTAAAAATTAAAACACGACGACGTTTCGATCCGTCGTGGACCATCACACATAATGGTCCAGGACCGACCCATACATCAGGGATTTTTCATTTTCAAATGTTTGGGTTTGGTATTTTTTCTTGAGAAGTAATTACTGAGCTGCGGTAATACTATCAATTAAGCACCCAAACGCTGCTAATTGTCGTTGAAGCAAATAGCAATAACTTTCTTACTCATGTTTTATTTGGTGTATACTGTATACTACTTCCTGAATTGATTGATGTTGGTAATTGCAGATTGACAAGAATGATTTGAACCAAACAAGCATTTGGCTTCAGTTTAATCAGAGAAAGGACGGTTGCTTCAACAACACTGGTAAAGTCTTCAGCAAGGCCATGAAAGTGAGTATTTTTCTCATGCATAACACCGATTGAATGAGAATCATTTGGAGAAATGTGGGAATTTGAACCATCATTCTGGTGAGTCCCAAACGCTCTAGAACGCCAGGTCACATCCTGCATTGTTATAAATTATTTCCTTTTTGTAATATTACGCTATTGTAATTTCTTTGTTTATTGGTTTAATGTTAAAAATAAAAAAAAAGACGTTCAATAATATACACCAGTATTATGAAGGAGACTTCAACAAGTTCCATATACATAATGCTGGAATAATGTGATCTGTTTGTGGCATTACTCTTTCATGCCACACATGTCACACATGTGTGATATGTCACACGTTGAAGGCTAAAGTCTCATTTATGTGGGACTTAAATGAGGAAATTAAATGGACTGGAACTTAATAAATGATACTTTAAAATAAGAATGCAAAATAAATGAACTTATAATTCCTTAGCTTATACAAAGTCCTGCCAATCCTCTTGTCTTAGGATGCTGTGGGCTTTACTTACTAACACCAGGATAGTGATGGAAGGAACACAATGTACCTGTTGGCATTTAAAACACATCAGCATTGTAGTTTACAATGGATTACATGATAAAACACAGTTCAGTGACTCTAAATACTGTTCTCTTTTAGTATCAAAAGTTCTGAACACTACACAGTCTAACCTCGCTCTTAAACTGCATACCCAATAACTGAGATCATGTCTAGTAATTATAACAACTAGTTATATGATACAAGCAAGATATTATATGCAAATATGCAAGCACTTATGATAAATTAATTATAAATGTGATAGCAATTGATAATTTATACAGATGAATTATATTTATATATAGATATTTGTACATATATTCAGAACAAATTGTAAAGATTAAGATAGATGCTCACTTGTTGCTTATTTTTCCCCTCTACATAACGATTAACAATTATATGGACATATTAAGGTCATAAGAGCATGCAATTGACCAATTTACATTCTACAAACACTTAATAACTGATGTTTGTAACTAATAATTATCCAGTTATTAACTATAATTACTATTATAATAATAACTGTAATAACTAGTAATAACTAGTAATAACTAGTTGTAACTAATTATACTAATTATTACTAAATAAGTAATAACTAGTAAATAACTAGTTATAACTAATTGTAACTAGTTATACTAATAACTAGTATAACTATTATAGTAATACTATATAACTATAAATATCCAAATTGAGAACTGATGCCCAACTGACCAGTTGCCAGATTATCTCTCTTCTGATGAGATTAGCCACAGTATTTTAATGATATACACATTGCTGCAGTGAATAGATACACGCTGTAGAGTTTTTATGAGGATTAAGCTATCCGTGGTAGTGGTGAGCGGTCAACAGTCAACACATGCTGGGGGGTACCGCTCTCTACACTCGTATTTAGATACATGTATCAGTAATTTGTTCTGATTTATAGTTCACCACCTCCCTGAGTGTCTTAGGGAGCTATTCTGGTGATTATTATATTGTTGTGTGGTGTTAATCTTATTATAAAAGTCTCAAGCATCGTCACGTGTTCACTCTGTATGTAAACAATGGTTCTGGGCCTCAAGGCGCTCGTGGACGCTTGCTCTCGAGTAGCTCCTCCTCTCTCAAGTGATAGAGGCCAACATTGAATATGGATTAATAATTGTTAATGTCTAGACAGATTATTGAGATCAATCGGGATTGAAAGATGAATATGTATTGGATCTAATGATTATAGATATAGTAGTACTAGTAGTACAGATTGATTCTTATATTTAAAACTTGAAAATACATCACCGGAAGCCCAAAACATGTTGCAATGGTATTTCAATTAAGACAGCTTCTTATTGAACCTTATAGATCCTTGAAGATAAACGAACAAAGTCACGTAGGCATCCATAAGCCTAATGGTGGACGTGACCGTTGTGGTATTGTCGTGTAGGATCTAATAGATGATTTTGATATAATTCTGATGTAGGATTCAGATGTATGATATAGAAATAATTATTCTGATGTACTTCATTTCTATGATTATAATAATGATGTAGTTGGCGGAAATTTTCCACACACTGAATGTTTACATACACAATAATCATTTGAAGCACCTTTTTTCCGATCACATGTCTTTCAGCAAATCTCTCCAGAGATTTTTCGCTCTGGTTTGACGTTCTGGACTCTTCATGAGTGGAGTTTCTTACTCTGATCTTTCGCCATCTGTATGGCGAGCTATATATAAGCTTAAGAATCATAACTGCCTCATTTGTCGCAGTGGCAGTATAAGGTTTCACTCATTTGTATCATGATTTGTCTTCAGTTTTGGTGGTCCTCTCTCTTTTAATCTTGGTTGTTTGTTGGTGTAATTCGGTCTAGGAGGAGCTACTTTTGCTGTCCTTTGAGGTCTATACTATCTCGACACCATTTTCCAAATTGTCCCGTGCAATTGTTCACCTTTGGCCTGCTCATTTTACTCCTTGACCATCTTGGTCTCTGGATCAGGGTTTTGTCGTCTCCTCTGTTCTCGGTTGTCCCTTTGGTCTATGACTTCTCATTGGAGGTCTTTGTTTTTGTTGGGCATTGCTTCCAGTTGTGGTGTTGAGAAGCTTCTCGCTCTCCTCTGGAAGTGTGCGTTTTGTTCTTTCGTCCATGGCGTATTTTTTCCTCAGTTTTTTTTTTTTGTCAGATTGAGACGGTTGGCGTTCAGATGGGTCCTTTGGGTATTGGTCCTTGATTTGTTTGGCAGGGAGTGCATCCTTTGTTGTCTGATTGCAGCACTTCACGGTTTTGTATTTAGAAAGCCGCAGTGTGTCTTTGGGCACGTGTTATTTGGGACCTTGCGGCTTTGGCGACAGTATTTTCTAATTTTTCGTGGGCTTCGTTTTTAAGGGCTCTTTGGATATACCACGAATCATTTCATTACCTGGTTTCCTTAGTCCCCTTTGAGCTTGTGTTGACCTTGGAAAGAGTTTTCTCATATATGTCAAAGATCTACCCACCAAAGGTGGGCTGATCTTTGCTCTCTTCCCTGGTAAGTCCCATTTTAAGCTTTTCAGTGGTGAGTTACAGGGAGCCACAGTTCAGCCCCTCCTAGAAAAACTGCATTATATAAAATGAAACCCCTCCTTCTGAGGGTCATTGGTGGGCCCCATTATTTTTTTTTTATTTTTTAAAAATAAAACAAATACCAGAACACACAAAACTCAAAAGAAATCGGTACATATATAAAATAACAATCAAGAACAGTAAACAGGGACAGTAACAGGAACAGTAAACAGCATCAGGAACAGTTAAACACAAAAAAAAACATACACAAGCGACACATAAAAAATATAACACAATACAGGGCAAAACCCAGATATCCCGACACGGGCATCATAAAAAACAAGTCTAAACAGAACACAGATACTTAGTAACATATAACAGAACACAGAAAAATACATAAAAAAAAACATAAATAACATAAAACACACTCAACCGAATACAGAAAACAGACACATAACAGACGTGGACAGATGACCACGCACACAACGCCAACCACACCACGCACACACATTAACAAAGGAGCACAGGACAAACACACAAGACACAAAAATATATACATAGAGACAAAAGTACAGAAAACCCTGAACACGCACACGAAACACCCACGCAAACAACAAGAAAAATACACACACAACCACCCACACCACAACTGCACACCACACACCAACATAACACCCAAATACAAAGAGCACAGGCCAAGGCGGACCAGGACCAAAAAAAAGCTGAAAAACTAAAAAAAATGAAAAACTCAGGTCCACGCAGAAGCCGAAAACAGCCCCCAAACCCACACTCCCCATGCACACCGACACACTCGGTGCCCGGAGGCACCAAAACACACCACACACGCACAGAGCAGCACCACCACAAGGAATACACACACAACCACATGCAACCCCCGCCAAGGAGGCCCAAAGGGACGGGGAAGGGAACACACAGCTAAAGCAACCCCCTGAAACCTCCTCCACACCCCAAACCCATAACAACGCCCCAACCCCTCCCACGACCAATCACCACCGCCCAACCACCGACGCACCGACGCACTCTAAAGCAACCCACTAACAAAACATCCGTAAACCACTGACGAAACTCTGCAGGAAAAGCGCGTTGCAACCACCACCAGGTAAACCACATGCACCGTCACAAAAAAAAAAATGCGAGTGACCCCATAACCCTCCCGCCTCCCAAACCCACACACAAAACACATAATTCACAACCAAAACACAACGTTTTGCACACCCTCTGTGAACAACCCAGAAAATGCAAGAACAAAAACTTCAAAACACCACTCCGACACTCTGGTCCACAAAACACCTCCAGGACATCCTGATACCAGGCAACCCCTGCAACTGGTCACAAAAATAAAAGACATGCACCTGCGATTCACTAAAGCCACAGTGCACACACGCTTCAGAATCACGCAAGCCAAGCAAACAAAACCGCTCATTTGTCACTAGCGACAAATGCAGAAACTGCAACATTAACTCCCGCTGCTGAGGCGCCAAGACCCTCCCCCTCAAACACGACCAGATGCACCCCAATCCACACGGGTAACAAGTCCTCCACTCGAGGCCGCACCCGAGGCAACAAAACCCCATATACAGCCTTACACGAAAGGAAAACAAAAAGGACGGACGGTAGAGCGCCCGAAGAACCTCCACGGCCCAAGAATAAACAGGGGGGTTTTAAACAAAGCTACCTCCCAACTAACCTCCAAATTAACCAAGCCAAAGCAACTGAACCGAATGGAAGCAGAAAAAAACAGCGCATTTAACCCCCCCCCCCCTCGCCCAGAACCAGCCCCTGACACAGCGAGACCAGAAGAGGGCCCTGGCTTAGTAAAGACGTCGGGAATACCAACACCTCCCTCCCTCACCCCTAACACCAGCGTCGAATGACATACGGCTGGTAATGACCACACCACACATACTTGTACACCAGCCTCTCCAGATCCAAGGCCTTCCGGCGATCCCAAGGCAAGCACCGAGCCATCAACCACCACACTCGCAACAGAACCTTACACGCAACAACCAACGCCCGCTTGTAGATCGTCAACTGACGACACGAACAATATAACCCAACCGCAACCCCAACTGAACGAGAGACAGCTCCCCAATTCCACTGCAAGGAATGGTCATAAGAGGCAAACCAGGTAACCCCAAAAACCCGAAGCGACAAGACCACCGGAACCCCGACCCTCCCTACACCAGGCGGGAGGCCCAATCACCGATACCCATCAAACACAACTTTGCAGGATTTGCCCCCGTGCCAGACTTCAAACCGCAGGAGAACGTCCTGAACAGCAACAACCGAACCCACTGAAGCCACAACAACACGGTATCGTCAGCATACCTGCAAATAGGCTGCCGAAGACCCGAAGGCAGAAGAGGAGGCACAATCAAGGAACATGCCTTGACCGCCTGAAAAATCACATACAAGAGCATAGACATGGGGCACCCCTGATGCACAGAATGGCCAAATCGAAAAAAGGAACTAAAAAACCCATTCACACAAACGTGACTGTGACACCTGGCATACAACATGCGCACCCAATCCACAAACATCGACGGAAACCCAAACCGCTCCATCGCACGGAACTCAAACGTCAACGACACCCGATTGAAGGCCTTCGACCAGTCCAAGCTGATCATCGCCGCTGAAAAGCGATACTCGGACACGTACAGAAGCACGTCACGAATCAAAGAATTGCAATTCACAAGGGCACGACCAGGAACACCACAAAACTGCTCCCAGAGAGCACCGACGCCCGACAACGCCACAGCGACAAGCTAAACCTTAGACAAAATCATATAATCAACATTGAAGAGCGTAATATGCCTCCAATTCGAAAAAAAACTGCAAATCGCTCGGCTTCGGGAGCAGCCGCACGATCCCGTCACAATAGGAGTCAGGCAGGGCACCCACCTGCAGACAAGCTTGCACCACCTCCAAAAGGACCTCCCCCAACACATCCCAAAAGGTAATATAGAACTCAACGGGAAGGCCATCCACACTGGGCACCTTTCCCGTACGAAACGACCGGACCTCATCCAGAAGTTCCCCCAACGAAACATCCCTCACCAAGCGGGCACACTCCGGCCCTGACAAACCAGGGTACACCCATCCAAAAAAAAATCTGCGAGCACACCATCCCCTTGCACCACCCCATAGAGCGCCTTCAATTCCCGCCAGCATGTAAAGCAGAACCCCCTCCATGCAAGAAAAAACAGAACCATCAGGCGGCCGAAGGCCCGTAAGAAGAACAGAATCCCTCGCAGCCTTCTCACACCCTAAAAGAAAGGGAAGAGCCTCTCCCATCCACACGCTCAGCCACACGAGCACGCACCCGAACACCTTCAGCCAACTCTGTATGCAACCTACAAATACGCTCCTTACACTCAAAAATCTCCCCAAAGCAGTCAACCCCAGCATTCAACCGCACATACACACTAGACAGTCGAGCCTGAAGCAACCCGCAGCAGGCCAAACCTCCTGGCTGCCTCCTGCTTAGCGACAACGCCAAAAAATCTCCAACACTTCACCTTACACCACTCCCACCAAACGAAGAGAGAAGAGAAGGCAGCCCTCCAGGCAAGGATCCCAACCAACCAGACTCAAAACTGGGCACATGTACGCGGACAACGTAACAACCAACAATTAAGTTTCTACCAACCCAGACCTGACTCCGGACACCAACAAGGACCACCAACAAACAATGATCAGACAAAAATTTTCAGAATGAAATAATTGAAAGTAAGTTATGTTTTAGGAACTGATGATTGAATTTGCAAGAACATGCAGTAGAGTTCAACACTCAGGCGATCCTATAACAATATGTTATCACATTTCTAACAGGGAGGAATTGATGGAAGTGACTCTCCCGTGCCTCTAACAGCCTATGTGATGATTGCTCTCCTGGAGGCCAATGACAAGTCATGCAGCCAGGCCGACTGTTTGGCTGCCCAGTGTCTACAAGCAGACTCCTCCTCTGACCCCTACGTTATGGCGCTCAAAGCCTATGCTTTCGCCTTGGCTAAGCTTCCTGAAGCCGAAGTAATTCTCCAGAAATTGCTGGAACAAGCTGTTGTGACAAAGAACTCCACTCACTGGGAGCTGCCCAAGGGACAGGTATAGTCGGGGGAAGAAGGGTATAAGGTGTTACCTTAGTAAGTGCGTAAGCACTATATTTATTTTCTCTTTAACTTTGCTTACGACTGAATAATCTTGCTGGTTGTACTGACAAGTAGTTATGGTTATAATTTTAGGCGAGCTTGATAGGCCTTAAATAAAGCTAAAATGTAAAACAAAATTGAGATGAATGTCATTCATTATTGTTTTATTAAATGCAACTCCTAGAATAATTTATATTTGAAATAAACACAGGTAAATCAATATAAATATATCTAATCAAAGAACCCGTGTATTGTGGCTTGATATTTGCAGCCTAATCAAAATAATCACGTAATAAATTTTGTTCGGTTAAAAAGAAGTTTTAAATAGAATTTTAATTTTAAGATGATTGTTTACAGCATTTGTTTTAATTTATTTTACATTTCATTCACGTAGACCATCAGAGCCTCGAACCAAATGCACAAAAGCAGACAACTTTAGTTCTACCAACCAGGCTACAAGCACCACAACTGGTATCTGACTGAGAAACCAGCTGTCTCTCTGAGCTCCTCCCTTATTGTGGGTGCTCGTAGCTTGGTTGGTAGAACAAGTCTTCTGCTTTGTTGGTTCTGGGTTCGAGGCTCTGATGGGCAAAGCGAAAAAAAAATATTATCTACGTGTCTTGTGGTCAGGGATATATTTTACCTGTGTCCAAATGATTGATATGTTTCATACAACAATTACGTATTGTATAATCAGGCAAGACGAAGGCTGTAGGGGTGGAAACAGCTGGCTACGCCATCATGGCCATGATGACCCTTGACCCTAAACAATACGAGCAGCAGGCTAGGAAGGTGGTCAAGTGGATCACGGCGCAGAGGAATGGCCAAGGAGGATTCTATTCCACACAGGTAGTATTCTCCATCGTTACCCACATGCCTTGCCTATACATCCATCGTCGTTACCCAACATGTCTTGCCTATACAACCATCATTGTTACCCACATGTCTTGCCTATACAACCATCATTGTTACCCAACATGTCTTGCCTATATAACCATCATTGTTACCCACATGTCTTGCCTATACAACCATCATTGTTACCCAACATGTCTTGCCTATACAACCAACCATTTTATTGCATGAGTCTGGCCCTAGCTTCGGTAAGGGGCGGACGTGTTGCATCGGCGCTCCAGCAGTTTGGTGTTGTTTGCCCGTTTCGGCTGGTTGGGGGCGGGTGTGTCTCTGCTCGCCTGTGCTGACGTGGCGTTACGATGGGGGTCCCTCTACCCCCAGTCGTCCGGGCTCAGTCTGTGGGACTAGAGTTCTCTGTGCGGGCTGGTTACCCGGAGATTGCCCTGGCTTGTGAAATGCTCTCTGTCCCTGTGTTTGCGATTTATGGGGTCGAGTTGGTAACAGCCCGTAGGGCAATTGTGAAGTTTGCAGAGGAGGTGGCGTATCGCGATTTTCTCCGGCGATACGAGGGGCGGACTCTGCCCCTGCCGGATGGTGCGGGTACTGTCACCCTCTCGGATAGAAGTGGTGCACTTACTTACATCAGTGTGCATGGGGCTCCCTTGGAGTTTCCAGAGGCTCTGCTACGGCGGTATTTTGGCCGTTTTTGGCGCAGTTGTTAGTGTGAGAGTGAACGTGGTGTCTTCTAGTCCTCTTAAGGGTGTGAGGTCTAACATTCGCACCCTGGGCATGAGACTCCGGGCGGATATTCCGTCCTCTGTGCGCCTTATGGGGTACAACGTTCGGGTGTTTTACGTCCGTCAGCCGCGGACGTGTTATCGTTGTGGTCTTTTGGGCCATCAGGCTGCTGACTGTTCTGCGCCTCCTGTTGCACCAGTGAATCTCTTCAGTGAGGAGGATTTTCCGCCCCTTCCTGTGGGGGATGATTCGGTGGGTATGGACGTCTCTTCGGCTGAGGAGGTGCCCTCTGTAGCAGCTGTTGCTCCGCCTGTTGCGCCCCCTGTTGTTGCCGCATCTCCTCCGGAGGTTGGGTCCTCGCCTAGTGCTCCAGCTGGTGTCCCTGAGCCTCTTCCGCTTGCCGTTTGCTCAGACCCCTCGTCTTCCAGTTCTTCCTCTGCTGTGTCTGTCCCGGTCCCTGCGCCCTCGCCGTCTGTTCCAGCTGTGCTGGGAGCTGAGGTGGTTCCGGCATTCCCTCCTGTGCCTGGCCTGGTGCCCCGTGTGGTTGAGGAGGCTGCCGTGCTGCGGCGTGCGTCGGTTCGCTCGGTTGGTGCTGCGCGGGTCGCTGAGTCTGCCTCCGGGTCTGATGATGTGCGGCCCGAGCCTAAGCGTTCCCGGCGTTCTTCTGCGTGGGCTGATGTTGGCGAATTCGAAGAGTGTCGTCCTTCCGTTGACGGTGGAGTGGCTCCGGATGTGGTGCACACTACGGTGGTGGCGGAGGTACACTTGCCTGAGGATGCCGGTGCCGGCGTTTCGGCCTCAACCTCTGGTCCGGTGTCCGTGGGTCCTGCTTCAGGTGCGTTGCCTGCGTCGGATGGCTCCGGTTCTTCGTGGGCGGTGGTTTCCACTGCTGTAGTTGGTGGTGAGCGGGGTGGCCTGGTAGTGATGTTGAGAAAGGATGCTCGCTCTGGATGTTCTGTGGCCCCTTCCTCGTTACCCGTTTCCTCGGCAGCGGTCTTGCCGCCTCTTCCGTTTCCTGCAGTCCCTTCCATGTCTCCTGCGGTATCCGTGGAAGTGCTATCGTCTCAGCGTCCGGCGCCTGCTCCGATGTCGAAGGCGTGGCAGGCTCGGCGACCCTCGTCCGCTTCTCCGGTGTCATCTGCTTCCTCGAAGGGCGTGGTTGGCGCTCCCCAGCCTCGTTATGCGACTTGCGTCAGTGACCTTAGGCATTGGCCGATGCCGCCAGATATAGATGTTCCTGAGTTTATGATACCCGCTCGAGCGCGGGGGGTCGAAAACCCTACCGACCTTGAAGATCTAGTCTGGGAAGCTTACAAGGCGAAATATCCTCATGATCTTTTCCCGGAGAAGTACATTTCTCTCGAGGTTCCTCGCAAGTGATTTCTGTGTATTTTGTGTTGCCTGGTTGTGGGGTGTGTATGTGAGTGGGTGGGGTGGGTATTGTTTCCCGGTTCCTGCGTGCTCCGGTTTGTATTGTGGGTTTTCTTGTATGGCTAGTGGGGGGGTGTGCGGTTCCTGTGCGTTTGTGTGTTCGGTTGTGGATGTCGTGTGCGCTTGCTTGTCATATTGTGTGTCCTTCAGGCTGTTGGGGTGTGCTCTTTGTTATGTGTGCATTATGTGTTTGAGGTGTTAGCAGACTTGCTTTGTATGTTTCTTGCCTCTATGTTTCCCTTATGTTTGTATTACGCTGTGTTTATATTTGTGTTATGTTTGTATATGCATTTTTTGTTTTGTGGTCAGCCCTTCTGGCTGGTCTTCTCTTGATTTGTTCCTTTGTCATTGTTCATGTGTGTGCTTTGTACTTTTGTTCTCTGTTATATTTGTTCTGTTTTTATTGTACATTATACGCATGCTTGCATTTGCTTGCATGAAAGAAACTGACAAAGAAATATACACAAGTTGAGCACTGTGGAGCGGAAAAACATATTTCTGGGCTGTCCTCTATGTAGTACCCCAGTGTATTAAGTCCTTGTACCACAGAACCTTCAGTGTATTAAGACTTTGTACCACAGAACTCCCAGTGTATTAATTAAGTCCTTGTATCACAGAACCCCCAGTGTATTAAGTCCTTGTACCACAGAACTCCCTGTGTATTAAGTCCTTGTACCACAGAACTGCCATTGTATTAAGCCCTTGTACCACAGAACCCCCAGTGTATTAAGCCCTTGTACCACAGAACCCCCAGTGTATTAAGCCCTTGTGCCACAGAACCCCCCAGTGTATTAATCCCTAATGCCACAGAACCCCCAGTGTATTACGTCCTTATACCACAGAACCCCCAGTGTATTACGTCCTTATACCACAGAACCCCCAGTGTATTAAGTCCTTGTTCCACAGTCCCCGCAAGCTCCAGATGTTAAGGCGCAGTAGACGGCTGTCTGGTGTTGCTCCCTCGGTGGTGGTAGCGGCGGAGTCTGAGCCTTGCCTTTATTCTATGGTTTCCTTCATGTGTTTTAGGGATGTGTTAGGATAAGTGGAAGCCACTGTTTTGTGCTGCTTTTCTGTCTTCCCGTTATTTGTGTTTAGAGTTGGATTTGTAACCTTAAATAAGGAAATAAGGGGTCTGGTGGTACTGGCGGTGGGACTCGAGTGCTTCACTATAGTATTGATGGTTGCCATGTTTCATGAGGGGCCCCTTACATTCTGACCTGCCACCGGTAGTTGACTTTTGGAGTTCTTTATCCATGCTCTCCTCTTAAGTGGTGTAGGAAACTCGGTCGTTATTCACGTGTTGCCTGCCATGTTTTGTGAAATATATGATCTATTCTGAGGTTATCTTGAGATGATTTCGTTGCTTAGCGTCCCCGCTCCCCGGTCCTCAACCAGGCCTCCTTTTTGTTACACATCCCCAGGAAACAACCCATAGCAGGTGTCTAACTCCCAGGTACCTATTTATTGCTAGGTAACAGGGGCATCTGGGTGATAGAAACATTTTGCCCATTTGTCTCCGCCTCCACCGGGATCGAACCCAAAACCTCAGGACTACGAATCCGAAGTGCTGTCCATTCAGCTGTCAGGTGCCTGACAGGCATAATGGCGCCCTGACAGCTAGGCATGATGTAGGCATAAAGTTTATACCGAAGTAGTGTGAAAGTGTTATACGACAATGAGTACTGGGAAGACGGGACACCACGAGTGTAACTCTCATCCTGGAACTACACTTAGATAATTATCCCGTCCACTGGCTGGTGTTCACTGTTACTTGGATTTCTCGCTGAGAATACAGATAAAATATCAGCCCCTTCGACTCCTGTCTGGGTCCTCGCTTCAGGTGTGGGTGTTGCCTGTACCTGGGATGTCTCGTCACACACAGGCAGGACTAGCCTTGTTGCAGGTGGTGCTTCAGGTGTGTGTGTTGCCTGTACTCGGGACGTGACGGGCGCACCACATCTCCACACATGTCTAGAATAACTGTAAACAATACTAAAGAGGTCCCTCTATTCTACTAATTTAATTTACATAATGGAGCGGTACTTGGGGATGTGGCAACAGCGAGAAGTTTGCCGTATTTTGTGAGTTGTGTTGCTGGGACAACACTAGCTCCTTGTCTTGATAGTGTTTAGGTGGAAAATGTTTAAGGTTGACTGCAAAATATGTTAAGATGGATATTACATTTGTGAAATTTGTCTGCATATTAAAAATGAATGGAATCTTAGTTAATTAAGAAGTTATAATTGCTAACCAAATGTAAGAGTTAGGGTAGTTTGATGGTGAGAGCTGTGGGTTAGGTAATATGAGAAACAGAAGTTCTTTGAGAATATCAGCATGAAGAGGGGATTGTGCAAAGCAAGTGGTTGACATTACACAATACTTGCACCTGTACATATATTACTTGTAATTGCTCAACGGAATTATGTTTACTGAAACTTTTCCAAATCTATGGTGTTGAATCTGAAACTAACACATAGGTACACAATGAAACATATTTTCAGTTAAAGGAAGCATCGTGAATGTTAGGGGAAAATCATAATTGAAAATGTCTTTACTAACAGGACGTTTTGTGCCCATTACGCAGGATACGGTGGTGGCCCTCCAGGCGCTGGCACTGTACGAGACCCACTTGTATCAGGGACCTCTGAACGTGGAGGCAACGGTGACAGCTAGCGGCCTGGCACACCCCTTCACCGTCACCGACGACAACAAACTGCTGCAGCAGTTGGTAAAGCTGCCCACTGTTCCCACCAAGGTCTCCATCACTATGGAGGGCCAGGGATGTGCTGTCTTGCAGGTGAGCTTACTCTGTTAGTCTTTCTGTGTACGTGTGTTTGTGGCTGTGTGAGTGTATGTGTATGTGCGTGTGTCTGTCGCTGTGTGAGTGTATGTGTGTGCATGTGTCTGTGTACGTGTGTCTGTGGCTGTGTGAGTGTATGTGTGAGTGTGTCTGTGTACGTGTGTCTGTGGCTGTGTGCGTATGTGTGTGCGTGTGTCTGTCGCTGTGTGAGTGTATGTGTGTGCATGTGTCTGTGTACGTGTGTCTGTCGCTGTGTGAGTGTATGTGTGTGCATGTGTCTGTGTACGTGTGTCTGTCGCTGTGTGAGTGTATGTCAGTGCGTGTGTACATATGTCTGTGGTTGTGTGTGCGTGTGTCTGTGGCTGTGTGTGTACGTGTGTCTGTGGTTGTGTGTGCGTATGTGTGTGTGTGTGTGTCTGTCGCTGTGTGAGTGTATGTTAGTGCGTGTGTACGTGTGTCTGTGGTTGTGTGTGCGTGTGTCTGTGGTTGTGTGTGCGTGTGTCTGTCGCTGTGTGAGTGTGTCTGTGTACGTGTGTCTGTGGTTGTGTGTGCGTATGTGTGTGTGTGTGTCTGTCGCTGTGTGAGTGTATGTCAATGCGTGTGTACGTGTGTCTGTGGTTGTGTGTGTGTGTGTACTCACCTAGTTGTACTCACCTAGTTGTGCTTGCGGGGGTTGAGCTCTGGCTCTTTGGTCCCGCCTCTCAACTGTCAATCAACAGGTGTACAGGTTCCTGAGCCTATTGGGCTCTATCATATCTACACTTGAAACTGTGTATGGAGTCAGCCTCCACCACATCACTTCCTAATGCATTCCATTTGTCAACCACTCTGACACTAAAAAAGTTCTTTCTAATATCTCTGTGGCTCATTTGGGCACTCAGTTTCCACCTCTGTCCCCTAGTGCGTGTGCCCCTTGTGTTAAACAGCTTGTCTTTATCAACCCTGCCAATTCCCTTGAGGATCTTGAATGTGGTGATCATGTCCCCCCTAACTCTTCTGTCTTCCAACGAAGTGAGGTTTAATTCCCGTAGTCTCTCCTCGTAGCTCATACCTCTCAGCTCGGGTACTAGTCTGGTGGCAAACCTTTAAACCTTTTCCATTTTAGTCTTATGCTTGACTAGATATGGACTCCATGCTGGTGCCGCATACTCCAGGATTGATCTGACATATGTGGTATATAATGTTCTGAAAGATTCCTTACACAAGTTTCTAAAGGCCGTTCTTATGTTAGCCAACCTGGCATATGCTGCTGCTGTTATCCTCTTGATATGAGCATCAGGGGACAGGTCTGGCGTGATATCAACCCCCAGGTCTTTCTCTCTCTCGGACTCTTGAAGTATTTCATCTCCCAAGTGATACCTTGTATCTGGTCTCCTGCTTCCTACCCCTATCTTCATTACATTACATTTGCTTGGGTTAAACTCTAACAGCCATTTGTTCGACCATTCCTGCAGCTTGTCCAGGTCTTCTTGAAGCCTCAAGCTGTGTGTCTGTCGCTGTGTGAGTGTATGTGTGTGTACGTGTGTCTGTCGCTGTGTGAGTGTATGTGTGTACGTGTGTCTGTGTACGTGTGTCTGTCGCTGTGTGCGCATGTGTGTGCGTGTGTCTGTCGCTGTGTGAGTGTATGTGTGTGTGCGTGTGTCTGTCGCTGTGTGAGTGTATGTGTGTGCGTGTGTCTGTGTACGTGTGTCTGTGGCTGTGTGCGTATGTGTGTGTGTGCGTGTGTCTGTCGCTGTGTGAATGTATGTGTGTGTGCGTGTGTCTGTCGCTGTGTGAGTGTATGTGTGTGCGTGTGTCTGTGTACGTGTGTCTGTGGCTGTGTGTGCATTTGTCTGCCGCTGTGTGAGTGTATGTGTGTGCGTGTACTCACCTATTTGTGCTTGCGGGATCGAGCATTGACTCTTGAATCCCGCTTTTCCAGCCATCGGTTGTTTACAGTAATGACTCCTGTCCCATTTCCCTGTCATACCTATTTTTAAAAGTATGAATAGAGTTTGCTTGCACAACCTGTTCCCCAAGTGCATTCCATTTTTCCACTACTCTCACGCTGAAAGAAAACTTCCTAACATCTCTGTGACTCATCTGAGTTTCCAGTTTCCACCCATGTCCCCTTGTTCTGTTATTATTACGTGTGAACATTTCATCTATTTCCACTTTGTCAATTCCCCTAAGTATTTTATATGTTCCTATCATATCACCTCTTTCCCTTCTTTTCTCTTGTGTCGTAAGGTTCAGTTCCCTCAGACGCTCCTCATATCCCATCCCTCGTAACTCTGGGACAAACCTCGTCGCAAACCTCTGAACCTTCTCTAGTTTCTTTATGTGTTTCTTCAGGTGGGGGCTCCATGATGGCGCGGCATACTCTAAGACTGGTCTCACGTAGGCAGTGTAAAGCGCCCTAAAAGCCTCCTCACTTAGGTTTCTGAATGAGGTTCTAATTTTCGCCAGTGTAGAGTACGCTGCTGTCGTTATCCTATTTATATGTACCTCAGGAGTTAGATTAGGTGTCACATCCACTCAACAGGTCTCTTTCTCGAATCGTTACAGGTAGGCAGTTCTCCTTCATTGTGTACTGTCCCTTTGGTCGCCTATCACCTGATCCCATTTCCATAACTTTACATTTACTAGTGTTGAACTCCAGTAGCCATTTCCCTGACCATCTCTGCAACCTGCTTAAGTCCTCTTGGAGGATCCTACAATCCTCATCTGTCACAACTCATCTCATTAATTTTGCGTCAACCGCAAACATAGACATGTAGGATTCCACTCCTGTAAACATATCATTTACGTAAATTAGAAAGAGGATTGGTCCCAGCACCGATCCTTGAGGTACTCCACTCGTTACTGTTCGCCAGTCCGACTTCTCGCCCCTTACCATTACCCTCTGGCTCCTTCCTGTTAGGTAGTTCTTCACCCATGCTAGGGCCTTTCCGCTTACTCCTGCCTGCCTCTCAAGTTTGTGTAGCAGTCTCATGTGCGGTACTGTATCAAAGGCCTTTTGGCAGTCAAGAAATATGCAGTCTGCACAGCCTTCTCTGTACTGCCTTATCCTTGTTACTTTGTCATAGAATTCTGAAAGGTTTGTTAGGCATGATTTACCTGTCCAGAACCCATGTTGGTGCTTGTTTACAAACCCAATGCTCTCCAGGTGCTCAACAAGTCTTAGCCTAATTATTCTTTCAAGTATTTTGCAGAGGATGCTTGTCAGTGATAGTGTGTCTGTACGTGTGTCTGTGGCTGTGTGTGCGTATGTGTGTGCATATGTGTGTGCATGTGTCTGTCGCTGTGTGTGCGTAAATCTGTCGCTGTGTGAGAGAATGTCTGTGCGTGTGTCTGTCGCTCTGTGTGCGTATGTCTGTGGCTGCGTGTGTGTATTCACCTAGTTGTGTTTGCGGGGATGAGCTCTGCTCTTTCGGCCCACCTCTCAACTGTCAATCAATCAACTGTTACAAACTACTAATATTATCACAGACACACACACACACACACACACACACACACACACACACACACACATACACACACACACACACACACACACGTAGCCTGGTGGATAGGAGCCTCGTAGCCTGGTGGATAGTGCGCAGGACTCGTAATTCTGTGGCGCGGGTTCGATTCCCGCACGAGGCAGAAACAAATGGGCAAAGTTTCTTTCACCCTAAGTGCCCCTGTTACCTAGCAGTAAATAGGTACCTGGGAGTTAGTCAGCTGTCTCGGGCTGCTTCCTGGGGTGTGTGTGTGTGGTGTGGGGGAAAAAAAAAGTAGTTAGTAAACAGTTGATTGACAGTTGAGAGGCGGGCCGAAAGAGCAAAGCTCAACCCCCGTAAAAACACAACTAGTAAACACACACACACACACACACACACACACACACACACACACACACACACACACACACACACACACACACACACACACACAGAAGAGTAAGGGGAGACATGATCACTACCTACAAAATCCTCAGGGAAATTGACAGGGTAGCTAAGGATAAACTGTTTAACACAGGTGGTACACGACCAAGGGGACACATGTGAAAACTGAGCGTCAGAGTGGGTGACAAATGGAATGCATTAGGAAGTGATGTGGTGGAGGCTGACTCCATATACAGTTTCAAGTGTAGATATGATAGAGTCCAATAGGCTAAGGAACCTGTACACCTGTTGATTGACGGTTGAGAGGCGGGTCTAAAGAGCCAGAGCTCAACCCCCGCAAGCACAATTAGATGAGTACAATTAGGTGAGTACAATTAGGTGAGTACACACACACACACACATTACACACATTAACTGGTAAGGTGCTCCAGTGGATAAGGAAGTACCTAAGCAATAGGAAGCAGAGAGTTACAGTGAAGGGGTGAGACCTCAGACTGGCGTGAAGTCACCAGTGGAGTCCTACAGGGCTCTGTACTTGGACCTATCCTGTTTCTGATATACGTAAATGATCTCCCAGATGGTATAGACTCATTCCTCTCAATGTTTACTGACGACGCCAAAATTATGAGAAGGATTAAGACAGAGGAGGACAGCTTGAGGCTTCAAGAAGACCTGGACAAGCTGCAGGAATGGTCGAACAAATGGTTGTTAAAGTTTAACCCAAGCAAATGTAATGTAATGAAGATAGGGGTAGGAAGCGGGAGACCAGATACAAGGTACCATTTTGGAGATGAAATACTTCAAGAGTCAGAGAGAGAGAAAGACCTGGGGGTTGATATCACGCCAGACCTGTCCCCTGAAGCTCATATCAAGAGGATAACATCAGCAGCATATGCCAGGTTGGCTAACATTATAACGCCCTTTAGAAACTTGTGTAAGGAATCTTTCAGAACATTATATACCACATATGTCAGACCAATCCTGGAGTATGCGGCTCCAGCATGGAGTCCATATCTAGTCAAGCATAAGACTAAACAGGAAAAGGTTCAAAGGTTTGCCACCAGACTAGTACCCGAGGTGAGAGGTATGAGCTACGAGGAGAGAGACTACGGGAATTAAACCTCACTTCGTTGGAAGACAGAAGAGTTATGGGGGACATGATCACCATATTCAAGATTCTCAAGGAAATCGACAGGGTTGATAAAGACAGGCTGTTTAACACAAGGGGCACACGCACTAGGGGACGCAGGTGGAAACTGAGTGCCCAAATGAGCCACAGAGATATTAGAAAGAACTTTTTTAGTGTCAAAGTGGTTGACAAATGGAATGCATTAGGAAGCGATGTGGTGGAGGCTGACTCCATACACAGTTTCAAGTGTAGATATGATAGAGTCCAATAGGCTCAGGAACCTGTACACCTGTTGATTGACGGTTGAGAGGCGGGACCAAAGAGCCAGAGCTCAACCCCCGCAAGCACAACTAGGTGAGTACACACACACACACACACAGGAAGCAGCCCGTACCAGCTGTCTAACTCCCAGGTACCTATTTACTGCTAGGTAACAGGGGAATCAGGGTGAAAGAAACTTAGCCATTTATTTCTGCCATCACTGGGGATCGAACCCGGACCCTAGAATTACGAGTCCAGAGCGCTGTCTACACAGCTATCAGGCCCCCGCGATAGTTGTACTCACCTAGTTGTGCTTACGGGGGTTGAGCTTTGGCTCTTCAGTCCCGCCTCTGAACTGTCAGTCAACTGGTGTACAAATTCCTGAGCCTACTGGGCTCTATCATATCTACATTTGAAACTGTGTATGGAGTCAGCCTCCACCACATCACTGCCTAATGCATTTTATTTACTAACTACTCTGACACTGAAAAAGTTCTTTCTAATGTCTCTGTGGCTCATTTGCTTCCACCTGTGTCCCCTTGTGCGTGCACCATCCCATGTTAAATAATCTATCTCTGTCTACCCTGTCAATTCCCCTTAGAATCTTGTATGTGGTGATCATGTCTCCCCGAGCTCTTCTGTCTTCCAGCAACGTGAGGTGCAGTTCCCTCAGCCTTTCCTCGTAACTCATGCCTCTTAGTTCTCGGATTAGTCTAGTGACATACCTCTGAACTTTTTCCAGTTTCATCCAAGGTACATGCTCCATGCTGGGGCCGCATACTTCAGGATTGGTCTTACATATGTAGTATACAAGGTTCTGAAAGAGTCCTTACACAAGTTTCTGAAGGCAGTTCTGATGTTAGCCAGCCTCGCATACGCTGCCGATGTTATTCTTTTGATGTGGGCTTCAGGAGACAGGTTTGGTGTGATATCAACTCCTAGATCTTTCTGTCCGTTTCATGAAGGACTTCATCTCCCATTCTGTATCATGTGTCTGGTCTCCTATTTCCTCCCCCTAGTTTCATTACCTTACATTTACTTGGTTTGAAGTGTATGTGGCTGTGTGTGTATATGTCTGTGATTGGGTATGCGTATGTCTATGGCTGTGTGAGCCTGTCTTTGGCTGTGTGTGCGTGAGTATGTGCATGTGTGTACTCACCTATTTATACTTACCTACTTGTACTCACCTATTTGTGCTCACCTATTTGTGCCTGCAGGATCGAGTATTGACTCCTGGATCCCGCCTTTCTAGCCATCGGTTGTTTACAGCAATGATTTCTGTCCCATTTCCCTATCATACCTAGTGTTAAAATTATGAATACAGTTTGCTTCCACAACCTGCTCCTTAAGTGCATTCCATTTTCCCACTACTCTCACGCTAAAAGTATACTTCCTAACATCTCTGTGACTCATCTGATTTTCCAGCTTCCACCCATGTCCCCTCGTTCTGTAACTATTACGTGGGAACATTTCATCTATTTCCACTTTGTCAATTCCCCTAAATATTTTCTACGTTCCTATCGTATCCCCCTTCTCTCTTCTTTTTTCTAGTGTCGCAAGGCTCAGTTCCTTAAGGCGCTCTTCATACCACATTCCTCTTAACGCTGGAACGAGCCTCGTCGCAAACTTCCAGTTTCCTTACGTGTTTCTTCAGGTGGGGACTCCATGATGGCATAGCATACTCTAAGATTGGTCTCACGTACCAATGGGGCGCCTGACAGCTGGGTGGACTTCGCTTCGGATTCGTAGTCCTGAGGTTCCGGGTTCGATCCCCGGTGGAGGCAGCGACAAATGGGCAAAAAGTTTCTTTCACCCTGATGCCCCCTGTTACCTAGCAGTGAATAGGTACCTGGGTGTTAGACAGCTGCTACGGACTGCTTCCTGGGGGTGGAGGCCTGGTCGAGGACCGGGCCGCGGGGACACTAAGCCCTGAAATCATCTCAAGATAACCTCAAGATAACGTAGGCAATGAAAAGTGCCCTAAAAGCCTTCTCGCTTAGGTTTCTGAATGATGTTCTAACTTTTGCCAGTGTAGAGTACGCTGCTGTCATATGGGTGTGCATATGTCTTTGGTTGCGTGTGCGTATGTCTGTGGCTGTGTGCTCACAGCGATAGAAGCAAGCTTAATATTCATTGTAGGTACATTGCTTGAAATTATAATCACAAAATTCATTTGTGTGTCTTTAAAAACATAAATTAATAAATGAAACACAATGTAGTTTCACTAAGAACAGACCATGTTTCGCTAAATTACATTCACTCTTGTTTTGTTTATTTTTAGCAGTTTATTACAAAGAATATCTGGGGGGGGGGTCATGATTAGTAGAAATTTAAAGCTAAACAATTTGTATATAAATGTATGATTTATGCAGTACAGTTTTGGTCATCATACTTTAGGATTAACATTAATTCACTTGAACGAGTTCAGCGAAGGATAACTAAGTTTATCCCACAAACTAGAAACATTCCATATTCAGAAAGGTTGAAAAACTTAGTTTACATTCGGTAGAAAAGTGAAGAGTTAAGAGTGACAGAAATGAATGGGCGTAACAAGGAGGATTGTAATAAGCTATTAAATATATCAACGCAAAATAGAACACGAAATAATGGATATAAATTGAATGGGTTTAAATTTATAAAAGACCTGGGTAAATACTAGTTTGAAAACAGAGTTGTTGATTTGTGGAACAAAGTACCAGGTTACATATTAGACGTGGGATCCCTTGATAGTTTCAAGCGTAGGATAGACATAGATAGAAGAGGTTGGGTGAATATAAACAGGAGCTGCCACGAGTGAGGCAATAGTCCTTCTGCAGCGTCCTTAATTCTTGTTTTCATGTTCATAAAGGTGGTATTGACTGTCAGCTTCTCATGGTGGAAGTTGGCGTGTATGAGGCCAAAGGTTCATAAAGGTGGTATTGACTACCAGCTTCTCATGGTGGAAGTTGGCGAGTATGAGGCCAAAGGTTCATAAAGGTGGTGTTGACTGCCAGCTTCTCATGGTGGAAGTTGGCGAGTATGAGGCCAAAGGTTCATAAAGGTGGTATTGACTGTCAGCTTCTCATGGTGGAAGTTGGCGTGTATGAGGCCAAAGGTTCATAAAGGTGGTATTGACTGCCAGCTTCTCATGGTGGAAGTTGGCGAGTATGAGGCCAAAGGCAAGCCAAGTAATGAGCTGCGATATTGTAACAATTGACATGCAGGCTTAGTGCATTCTGATAATTATTGCATTAACAATTTGTTTCAGGCTGTTCTGCGGTACAACATTCCTGAGGCTGAGGCGAGTGACGCCTTCGACATGACCGTCAACACAAACACCGTGCCGGATGAGAAGTGCGTCACCAAGCGCATCACTGTGTGCGCCTCCTACCGCCTCCCGGACGGCAAGTCCAATATGGCCGTCATTGAGGTCAATCTCATTTCCGGTTACATCCCAGAGAAAGATGATCTGAAGGAACTTCTTAAAAAGGATAAAAATATAAAGCGATATGACGTAGATGGCAGCAAGATAGCTTTCTATATTGAAGAATTAACTGCTAAAGACACTTGTGCAAACTTCCGTGTAATAAGAGACATAGAGGTGGAGGAGGTCAAGCCCGGCACAGTGCGTCTCTATGACTACTATCAGCCAGAGTTCCAGATCTCAAAGGTCAGTCCATCGTTCCGGGTTGTCTTTCCTTCCTCATTTTTCCTCAACAACAAAATGCTATTGTTTATTCTGCTAAATATTTAAAACTTAAATATAAAAAAATGAAATTAAATGAATTGACTTTTCGATAGAATATAATTTTTTGTAATAATTAAATTTGTCTTATTTAAAATGTATTGCATCACATTTTTATTACTGGAATAGTTTCCAGTTTCAGTACAAATTGATTTTGCTCTGTAGCTTTTGAACTATTCATGTATTCTTTCATAGCACTCCTACGTTATAGCTAGTCCGAAATTGTACTTACAAATCTCTTAGAGCTTATGTATAATTATGGGTTGAATGTAACGAAATGGCCCTTTTTGGGCGGCCTAAATAGCTTGCCAGGCCCCGGCACTACTGACCCGTCACACCTCTGGACTTGTTCCCACCCACCCAGACACAGGAAAATTATCTGGTGAGCTCATAGTGGCGAGAGGGATCCTAGAGCAACCTCATAATCGGTAAATACTGCCCAGGAAGTACTTGTGAACGAAGACAAATTGGGTGTCATTATGAGAGAGAACAGGAAAGAAGGGAAGAAGTAGGTTGCTGAATGCCAACATACTACGAGCCGCCTTAAAGCAGCCCCGAACAACACAGGGAACAACTACAGGAACAGGGAGCAAACGAGGCCGCCCAAACAAGCGAATTTCATGACTTTAAATGTTTGATTTCTGGGCTGGTCTTCGGTAGCTTTCCGGAGCAAATACCCAACAACGCCTTCCAAATACAAATATTTATTCAGGTAAAGTACATACATACAGGGTTAGATACAAAAGTTGATGGATATATAAATAAAGCTAGTACATACAATGCCTAAAGCCACTATTACGCAAAGCGTTTCGGGCAGACTTAGTGACGAAAACCAACTTTGAACTGCAAGAGAGAGTAATAAAGAAGCACAAAGATGAAAGGCTGGCCAGTGAGGGGTGAGAGGCCGGGACCACAGAGCTTGGGGGGACGAACAGCTGATAAAGGTATCCCAGCTCCACAGACAAGGCGAGGGACTAGCAATATGCAACAGATAACGAGAAGCCAACACTGTAATAGCGTCTTCAACCCACAGCTCGAAAGTGTACAGCACACAGCTCTAAATATCTTACTATCACACCTAGACAGTGGCTTGTATGAGGGAAAGATCACAACACTGTCTGCAGGTATCAGTATAGTAGAGGACAAGGTCACCTGACACAACCTGACCTATACCCAACATGTAAACATTAGCGCATCAAAAAGTGTGACTGTTATTCTCAAGGACCGACAGACGCTCGCCACACAATTCCTGGACTGACTCTAATTGTTTCAGTGAATATCGTAAATAAAACAATTTATGGTGTTTCACCCCCACAAAGGGAAAGAGGAGGAGTAGAGATGTCCTCTATTGAAACCCTAACCCCCCCTCCTCCACACATAAGGGAGGAAGGATGGGTACAAAGGCCCTTTATAAAAACCTTGATCCCCCAACAAAAGTTGGGGGGGGGGTTGATGGGAAACCATCTTGATGGGGTTTGATGATGGGAAACGAACTCCCATCGTTTCACAAACACAATGGACGAATTCAGAAGAAGGGACTAGGCTTCTACAATACCGTCACTTACCCCCACAAGGATCCACCGATAACACTTTCGCGCTTTGGTGACAACAGCGTCGTCACCAATTTTCCTCCTGACTACGATGGCGTGCCGCGCTCACGAGAAAAATATTTGTATAAATTCCATTTATTATCCGATCAACTTGGGGATAGTTTACAAATGTTTGCCATGAAATTTACATTTTCTCTAATAGCCGACCAGCTTTTTAAAGAGAACGGCATGGCAGTGAATCATCGTGGCAAAACAATTGTATTATTGTCACGACGAGTTTAATCGACGTAGTTTTTATATATGTTGCCGGTCGAACGTATCCTTATTTGATCTTTTATACTTATGTTCGTCTAGAACATTCTATTGCAAACACATTGGAACAAAAATGAAATACATACATCGAAAAATAATGTCAGGACAGTGAATTGAATATTCACTTTTCAAAGCGGGTTTCGCCGATATGCCGCCGCGGGTAACACTTCGGCCACTTCCCACACTGTTATGGGTGAGCTACGACATTGAATCTATATTTATATGCATATGTCCGTGTAGATAATTTTATTGCGATTTCAGTGATACCAAAATTAACGCTGTAGCACAACTGTGGGCTTCACAACCATTAAGAGAGTGGAAACATTTTGTTGCTGTTTGGGGCTCTCGGCAAGTGTTCTATCTGAATAGTTTATTTGGTGTTGATATGCCTTATGCCTTGGCGGCATTTTATAGATATGTTCTTATAGACAATTCTATTGCGAACACAGTGATACCAAATTTAAATACGTACGCCTACAATTAGTGTCAGGACAGTCAAAAGAGTATACACTTTTCGGTCTTACCGCTAAGGCGCGCGAAACACCGAAAGCGCAAGGTGGATGTTTTTTTCTTAACTATCACACCTAGACAGTGGCTTGTATGAGGGAAAGATCACAACACTGTCTGCAGGTATCAGTATAGTAGAGGACAAGGTCACCTGACACAACCTGACCTATACCCAACATGTAAACATTAGCGCATCAAAAAGTGTGACTGTTATTCTCAAGGACCGACAGACCGTCGCCACACAATTCCTGAACTGACTCTAATTGTTTCAGTGAATATCGTAAATAAAACAATTTATGGTGTTTCACCCCCACAAAGGGAAAGAGGAGGAGTAGAGATGTCCTCTATTGAAACCCTAGCACCCCTCCTCCACACATAAGGGAGGAAGGATGGGTACAAAGGCCCTTTATAAAAACCTTGATCCCCCAACAAAAGTTGGGGGGGGGGGGTTGATAGGGGCAGTAGGTAGCATTCAGAGTTATCAAATATGGGAGAACTAAAAGGCCCGGCCCCCAAAATAAACTATCCACAGTAATAATAACTTGCTACTAGACCATGTCAGACTAGAGGTTGATCCTAGCCCTCCCACACAGGAAGAAGGGATACTCCGTTACTACTTACTTATTTATTAACCCCTTAACAACCCCCCATATACACTCACACCAATAACAATAATAATAATTACTTTACCACACTATCTTACGTTAAAAGCCTTGGTCCACATAGACAGGATACAAGGTTTACACTGAACACAAGCTAGGGTAAAGTTCTACTATGGAAACACTTGAAGCTAGAGTCAGCTTAGGGTAGGGAGACCACGTGGTTCCACTGGGACCCCCTTTAGAATAACTAGTAATATAAACTATAAAAACACCTACTACACACAAAGTATACTACTATACACCTAGAACACGTGTATGCCAGAGAATGAATAATGTACACAGTATATACTTAGCTTGGACAAGACACAGAAATAAGGAAACGAGGAGGAAGGGTAGGAGGATCCTATCCACCCAACGACAGCTCAGAAAAAGAAAGACTCTCAGTCTCCTTTCCCCCAGCTGGCTCGCTGCCGGCAGACTGCTCAACTAATCGTACCGCAGCCCTATACCAAGTTTACTCAGGTTTACTTTACAAATGATTAGAAAGTATTAGTAAACATAGTTGGTGCCTATGTTATTATTTAATAATCAACCCCAAGCTCAGTCTTAAATGCTCTTTGAAAAACAAGAATAGTCTTACGTCTGGCAGGGAAGATACAAACAAGTGCTCCTCGTGATGCGTTTTCAATACTAAAAGGCAGTTTATTAGCTCAGTTTTGACCTCTGGTTGTCACTGAGGAACCCAGGGTCGTAACAATGGGAAAGCATCTTGATGGGGTTTGATGATGGGAAAGTTTGATTCGATGGGAAACCATCGTTTCACAAACACAATGGACGAACTCAGAAGAAGGGACTAGGCTTCCACAATACCGTCACTTACCCCACAAGGATCCACCGTTACTATGTCAGAAACAGCAGAAGTCTGAGGCCAAGGTTGTTTAATAACCCTTATTAAAAGCAGTGGCAGAGGCAAGTACAGATGCCAGCCGATCTCCCAGCCCCAGACAGTAAAACTAAGAATTTAACTCAAGTCAGTATACCAAAACTTCAGGATTCTTAAAAAAGAGGAGGCTCGCCTCCCACAGTGTTGGCCACAATTGAAGACCTGCAAAAGCCAAAACCTTGAGGTGTCTGGATGGAGTACAGAAAGTGTCTGATGCTGTCATCCTGGAGGGCGGCTCAGCCAACATAAACAAATAGCAACAACAAATTTTGCTTTCCTGAAAGCTGCAAGCAGCATTAACCGAGTTAATTCTGCTTGCATTAACGAATCAAATGATATCAATCCCCCGAATCCATATCGTCCACTCAAGTGGAATCGTATAAACGAGCAAGATACATCGTTACACAGGGCACGACGAAGCACGAATATACTGAAAACAAAACAAAATATGCACACAAGGCACACCTACCTGACTTGTGGTCACTTAATGGAACAACGTCCTGCTCTCTCTTGTCCAAACTGCGTTGTCCATGTCCAGCCTTAAACCTCCTTGTCGATTGCCCTGATTTTCTGGCTGTTCGTGTGTCTTCCTTTCCTAATCTCTCTAGGAGTCGTTGTCTCTGATTACTATCCTTGGCGAATTCGATACCTTGATATCATTCACCTTAGGCCCCCTTCTGTTTTCGTATTGGCATCTTGAGTGATATCATGCTCCGTTTGAAAATCTTGCAACACAGACGGTGCTTCATTGACTTCTGGCTTGGCGGCTTCTGTGATAATTATTTGTGTGCACAAGGACCTTTAGAATCTCACCTCAACAAGTCTGGGTTGAGGAACCAAGTATTATTCAGACACCGGGGCAACTGAAGCCCACATTATAAGACGATAGCTCTGCTGCAGAAACAGGAAACAAGCTGATGTCAGGGAAGATAAATCTGAAATACATTCAGGGCGAACTACATCCTTCCTATCTTCTTTTTTCTTAACTGAACCATAATCGTGAAAAGTAATGACAAATAAAACTAAGGAAGCTACCTTTCCCCCACCCCATAAGATAAACACAATATATGTCCAAAGTAACGTTAACTTCTCCTATGTTAGACAACAATGATGGTCTTTACAAAAGAGCGTCTTGGGGCCAGCCATGTGAGTCAACCGGACTCGCAAGTGAAACAAACACTAAGCTGACTTTAGCTGCCATTTGGTGATGCTCTTGGATACTAATGCATGTTATCTTATCTTGGATACTAATGTAAGTTATCTTGACATTGGCAAATTACCGTACTCTTCTTCTTCCATCGTTTTTCCCTTATCAAGGTATGTAGTTTGTTTTGCTGATTGTCTAATTTGCTATACTCTCTGAAAACTCTGGTGCAGTGAGGAGTTTGTAAAAAATGGTAGACGTTGCTGTGAAAGGTGAGAAGCAATAGGTGGAAGAGGTGAAACTGGTTCAGGAGACTAAACTTTATTATTTATATGGTCGTAGTTTACCACAACCAAAATATTAATATATATTTTCTTCTCTCATTGCAGAGCTACACGCTTCCTCCTCCAACTGAGTGCCGCTAGGACATACACTTCTGATAGTATTCCTAGTATACTAAAATGATGCTAGGATCAATAGCTTGTGCTGGGATAACAACTGATGCTAGGACTGACATTCATTCATAAATTTCTAGAAGATTCCAACGTTGCAAAAGTTGTGGACTCTGTTAACGAACACATCCGACTTCATCCTACAGTTATCATCTCTCCGTTATTATCTGTTTGCCTTGCAATAATGTTTGCCTATAATTTTATTACCAATCAAAAGAGACATCTGCCAGTTACTTGTGTATGTATTATCTCGTGTCCTTTTTGGTTATTGTGCATTTTAATTTTCCATCGTTAATGAAAAGTCTGTTTACATGTGTGTATATCAGCAGTATCAGTTGTGTGTATTCTGAGTGAGAGTAAACATGTGCCTTATTGTTTGCAACTGGAACAATTAAACAGTTTTTGTCAACAAATAGTATAATCCTTCTCCGGAAATGCCATTTATTATACATAACTCCTCTAGTTTTTGGCAACTACGGCAAGTCTTTCCATTTGCTCCGATCCTGTGCTGTCTTAACCCTTTGCAGGTATAAGGCTAAATATTTGTTGCAGCCAAAATCGAGAATATTGAGATTTGTAGTTTTGTCACTGACCTATAGAGAGAGATACCTGGTGTTTCCATCTGTACCAGTGAACTTAATCCTACTTGGAACTTTAGTCGAAATAGTTGATGAAGAGGTATTGTAATTTTAGAGTAAGAGGTACAGATTTTTGGTCAAGTCAAGACTAACGTCTCTAATTAAACTAATTCATAGAGTATAGTCTCCACAATGTATAATATCGAGCTCATTCGTTCATTGCCTTGTATAGTTAGTTTAAGTTAATAATCCATTGTGTCGGGGGACAGACAGCCAGAGTATATTTATTACATAGGCTTATATCGAGGTCCTCCCCCATCCCCCCGGGGTCGAACTACTGACCCTTCCCAAGATGAAGCCCCACAAGAAGCTGACTAACTCCTGAGTACCTACTTACTGCTAGGTGAACAGAGTCATTAGGTGATTCTCGTAGATCCCGATTGTGAGTCGGGAACGAACCCGACTGTACTACCAGGACCCTAAAGTCTCTATCAGGTAAATCAACTTAAAATATTATGCCGAGTGCTATTTTTGCACATAATTGAAGGTGATTGGACACTGTTTGAAGCTGAATTTTTATATAGAAATGGAAAATAATAGAAAACGTAGATGTCTTGCATTTTACCCAAATCGACCTCCAGTTTGAAAATACGATGCATATTGGAAATATTACTCCTGACCGTTATTTTGTTTACTGTAATTCAGGGTGATTGCATATATTTGAAGTTTTAAATTACATCTTTTTATATGGGAAATATGACTATAGGTGAAAATAGAGATTTGTCATATTTTACCCATATTGATCTGAAGTTTCAAAACTATGATGGCTATTTAAAATCTGATGCTTTAGTGCAATTTTTGTAGCGTAATTCTGGGTAGTTGCACACATTTGTAAGTTTCACAATGGATGAGAAGACTTTTAAAAGACAAATGCGATCAGTAATTAAAGGAAAGTTATCTGACTGGAAATGTCCCCAGCGGAGTACCATATAGTTCACTACCAATAGTAATGTGTATTAACTATATAAATGGATATCTGCTAGAGGGCATACAACATTATATGTTTGCAGATGATGCAACATTGGAGAAGGGAGTTTGGGAATTAGAAGACTGTATTGACCTCCAAAATGATCATGACAAAGTGAGTGAGTGTAGCTATACATATCGAATTGATTATGTATCTCATTCCATTATGTAAACAAATATAAAGGAATGCAGAATAGCGGAAAACAGGCCAAACACAACCTACACATTATGTGAAAAGATAATAAACACCTGTGACAAAGTTTTGGGGTGATTCTGAATAGTAAACATTTTTTTAAATATAAAATTATAAAATAATTACAATAAAAGGAAAGCTACTAAAGAACATTGCGGTACACAAACACCACCAGACACAGTGGGAGAAACAGTGAACCAAACCAAGATACAAACATACACCATACCAATACACAAAAAAATAAAAACACATACACAACGTTAATACAAAACACCGGTTCCCAGGGCACATTAGATAGTTGCGCACTAAATTTACTCCAACCACACTAGTGGAACAAAGATAAGGTACCACAAAAACCACACTAGTGGAACACAGATAAGGTACCACAACAACCACACAAGTGGAACACACATAAGGTACCACAACAACCACACAAGTGGAACACAGATAAGGTACCACAACAACCACACTAGTGGAACACACATAAGGTACCACAACAACCACACTAGTGGAACACAGATAAGGTACCACAACAACCACACTAGTGGAACACAGATAAGGTACCACAACAACCACACTAGTGGAACACAGATAAGGTACCACGACAACCACACTAGTGGAACACAGATAAGGTACCACAACAACCACACAAGTGGAACACACATAAGGTACCACAACAACCACACAAGTGGAACACAGATAAGGTACCACAACAACCACACTAGTGGAACACACATAAGGTACCACAACAACCACACTAGTGGAACACAGATAAGGTACCACAACAACCACACTAGTGGAACACAGATAAGGTACCACAACAACCACACTAGTGGAACACAGATAAGGTACCACGACAACCACACTAGTGGAACACAGATAAGGTACCACAACAACCACACTAGTGGAACACAGATAAGGTACCACAACAACCACACTAGTGGAACACAGATAAGGTACCACAACAACCACACTAGTGGAACACACATAAGGTACCACAACAACCACACTAGTGGAACACAGATAAGGTACCACAACAACCACACATGTGGAACACAGATAAGGTACCACGACAACCACACTAGTGGAACACAAATAAGGTACCACAACAACCACACTAGTGGAACACAGATCAGGTACCACAACAACCACACAAGTGGAACACACACAAGGTACCACAACAACCACACTAGTGGAACACAAATAAGGTACCGTAAAAACAGAGCACTAAAAACACATAACAGTATATACAGAAATCATAAGACATAATAACATACACAATGGTCCTCAACTAACGGAGGCCGTTACCACCCACCAAGATACGTAACAAATACAGAAAACATACCATCATAATAATTCCCTACAAGGGAAATCTAATAAAGAAAATGGACCAGCCCACACAATGGCAAGAATAAAAATACATATTGCAGTTCTCATGGCAAGGCTGGACACCACCCAGCAGCATGACAAGCATGGGCGGACACCCAACTCAAGGGTCCAGTAACAAAGCCTAATACAATAAAACCTACATCAGCCGATTCACACAAACCTCCAATAAAAATAACAGGATTATGGAAACCCATACAATCATTTAAGGGTGAGGACGCAGCCTCAACCCACGAGTTAAGAAAACAATACAACGACTAACGCCGCCGCCTGCTAAACCCTATAAGACTTGAGCAGCAGCAACATAAGCCGCCGTGAACCACTGAGCAAGAACCTTCGAATCGCTGTAGCCACCACATCGTGTAGTGCAGCCTACCCCTCAAGGACCCAAATATCTGAGTCACATCGTACCTTTCTAATCTACTGACCCATAAAGAAAAAATGTAGTCGGACGCCAACATCCCTAACATGTTACGAACTCTACTATTTCCTCCCGGAAACGACAAGTGGAAAAATCGCAGCAAATCTACCCGCAAATCAGACCCACAGAAGGTAACATTCATACCCCGAACTCAATCTACCAAACAAGAAACCCGCCGACAGAAGTAAAACACACGAAGTTGAGACTCGCCCGCCCCCCAATGGACACAACCAGCTGAGCCCACAATACCTAACATAAACAACCGCTCATTGGTAGCCAGAAGCTCATGAAGAAATCGAAACATCAACTGACGTTATTTAGGGGCCAGCAACGGCGCCCGCAGAGAGCCGCACTCCGCCCCCCAATCAAATAACGGGTACAACCCTTCCACACGGTGGGCCACACGACCCAAAAGCACCCGATACACCTTCCGACAACCAAAAGACATACCCATGATACCATGACAAGGGGTGAAGAATGAGTACCGCACAGGAGTAGACCGGCAGCGTTACGAAAGCTACGTCCATACAGACCGGCACCTCCATTAGATAACTCACCCGCATGGAACTAAAGTACAGAGTCAAGAAATTGAGACCATCCCCTAACTCAAGCACCCTACGAAACATCACCCAAAAAAACAGCCATCAACTTTACATACACATCAGCCAGCACTATCCCACTTTCCGCCAGACCCTGACACAAGGAGGACCTGCGAACCATCGAGTGGTAGCGGCCACGCCACACATACCGAAAAACAATCTTTTCTAAATCCAGCGCACGGGCCCTGATCAATGGGAAATAATGAGCTAAATACCATACCTTAGAAAGAACTCGACAATAGACGATTAGTGCTTGCTGAAAAATCGTCAAGACCCTCTTGGACAGCATCCCCACCGCCCCCTCAACCGAGCGAGCAACCGCCACCCAATTATGCAACAATAGTTCCTCATAAGAAACAAACCATGTGATTCCCAGCATACGAACTGATCGCACCACCAGCAGCCACGACCCCTCCCACGACTCCCGACCAGCACAACTCCCCAGCCCCATAATACAAGATTTTTGGCGAGTGGTGACAGTACCTGTGGCCAGCTCAAAACTATGCACCACGTCCTTCACACCAACCACTGAATCCACTGTAGCCACAAACACAGTCGTATCATTAGCATACCCACCCATTCTCAGGTCAAACCTGTTGGGCAACTATGGAGAGACGATAGAGCCACTGGCCCGTACTGCTCGAAACAACGGTTTTTGAAATATTACATACATACATAAGCATCGACAGAGGAAGCCCTGCCGAACCGAGCGCCCAATGGAAAGCGGAGTATTAAACAACCCATCCGCACACACTCTCGACTACAACACCCCGCATACAACAAATACGCACCCAATGTATAAACTGGGGAGCAACGCCAAGCCTCTCAAAACTCCACAATACAAAATCAATGGCCACCTGGTCGAAGGCTTTGGATCAGTCCATTTTCATCAAAGCTGCCGAACCCCCAGACTGCAACAGATAGACAATCAGATCCCGGACCAGTTGTTGCAATGGCCCAACGACCTACTTGACACCCCACAAAACTGTTCCCGAGAAAGCAGAGAGCCCACCACTGACTAAAGTCGATTCACTAACAGTTTCGATATGATTTTGTAATCCTGATTGAGAAGCGTTATCGGACGCCAATTAGCAAAGAATACGTCGCCAGGCTTAGGAAAGAGTCGCACAATTCCAAGCGATAGGACCCCACCAACCGCATATGCGTAAAACAAAACTGGACCACCTCTCTGAAATCAGCTCCAATAATATCCCAACATGTTACATAAAACTCCGCCGGCAGCCCATCATACCCAGGCACCTTGTCGGAAAATCCGACACCATATAATAATATTGCATGCAATTGCAGATAATATTGCTGCCCTTGTATACACAAGTTAACCCATAGAAAATGTAGCTTGTAGTGGAATTTTCCGTCAATAGAAAATGGGATATCATTGTCACATACTATTATAAATTCACCAGCTGTTGTGTTGGGAATTATTCTTAAATACATTAGTCTTTGGACTTTTGCCATCATAAAAACATCTCATTTGAATTAACTTAATTATCAGTATCAAAATAAAGTAAATGTGACCCTTCTATCAGTTACTGACATCTCTACAAAGTGAGGGAGGCGTTAGTGAGGAAGAGGTCAGCCATTGTTTTTAAGACCAGAGGCGCAGTGGAGCAAATTCGGCTCCTATAATTTCTCTTGGACGAAGTGTGATGGAGATCAGAGTAGTGGTCTTCCATCATGAACATGCTGTCAACATAATCAAGGAAAGTGGCCTACCGAAACCCGTTTATCTAATCATTTTTGGCCATTAATGTTAGGTAGATATTGGGCGAACCGGTTAAAATGCGAACCCGCCTCATACTAAAAGTAATTAAGCCTTGGTCCTTATGATTTAATACACAGTGTTTTCTCTGATATAGCTGTCATATATTAGCATTCTGGCTTTACAGCTAGCGCCCTTTGACAGGAACAAGAAGAGGAAGCAAGACTTGATACATCAGTTACTGGGTGATGGAAGCTAGCCTCAATCGAGGATAATTTGGTGTCTACATCCTAGTTATACCTGGTGGTTATCTTGAGATTATCTTGAGATGATTTCGGGGCTTTAGTGTCCCCGCGGCCCGGTCCTCGACCAGGCCTCCACCCCCAGGAAGCAGCCCGTGACAACTGACTCACACCCAGGTACCTATTTACTGCTAGGTAACAGGGGCATTCAGGGTGAAAGAAACTTTGCCCATTTATTTCTGCCTCGTGCGGGAATCGAACCCGCGCCACAGAATTACGAGTCCTGCGCGCTATCCACCAGGCTACGAGGCCCCAACGACTTGGTGGACTAAGCCTGCTGTACAATAAGATAAGGGACCTCCTCAATGTATACTAATATATGTAGTTAATACTGTAGTTTGATTGACTCCATATATATAAATTCAATATAAACCCCCCCTAATGGTAAGGATCGCTTTGTGAGATTATTGCAGAAATACAGTCCATTTAACATCATACAAATTTCTATCGAAATATATAAATTAACGTAAGTATAAATTCTATATAAATTCTTATAAATTAAATATAAATCTCACAGGTCGGTTCCCACACACCTGGCCCTTTCTCAAGGACCGTACCACATCCCAGACCTCCGTAAAATCAACCTCACCCTCCAAAAAGCGAACAGTCCAACGACGACAACTCAGGAGAACCAAACCCAAGAACAAATTCCTCCATACGCTGATCCCCCCTCCCCCTCCTACAACGTTCTTCAAGCTCCTGCCGACCATACAAAAGCATACCATCCGTATTCGACAAAATCGAACCATCAGGCATATGAAGACTAGTCAACAACACCGACTCACGATCCTCCTCCTCTTTTTAGAGCAAGAACTGTGAAATACGTTCCTTAAACAACCGCTCCACCACCCTAGCTCGGACCTGCATCCCCGCGGCCATCTCCTCCTCCAACTCCACGAATCTGGTCTTTACACAACCAAATCTCTACAATAAACATCCTCTTACGCTTCTCCTTACACCAATCACAAATACAAGGGAAACAACGTTTCCTTTAGACAATCAAAGCTCACCGTTCATGAACGTCGAGACACTGTAGCAATAACCCGTTCTCAGACCAAGTCCATTCTATCCAGCGGTCGACCCCAAAAACGCATTCATCAATTTTAACATTCTGTTCATTCATAACTGAACTTTTCTCAAATATAAATTAATATTATTTTATTTAAATAAAATCAAATATAAATATAAATTAATATTATTTTATTTAAATAAAATCAAATATAAATATAAATTAATATTATTTTATATTAGCATATTGTGCATATTTAGGCACTGGTAAGGTTAGGTTAGGTGTTTAGGTTCAACTGTCGATTATTTGTGTTTGTAGTACGTGGGTGAAGCATTTACCGCGTTGTGATTCAAATAAAACTCGTCAGTGAAGTACTTGTTCCGGAGGTGTTTGGACGTCATCAGTTGTGAGTCGTGTGTAAACCGTTTTTCATTCATAAACAGGAGGTTTGGCGGCTGGATTAACTAGCTTGGATCTTCGTATGCGAGGACAGGCTGAACTATCGGGCGACGGGAGCTCCGACTGTAACTGGAACATCACCCATGGAATCATCAACAGAACCAGGCAGAATGAAGGGCTCAGAGAAGGGGAATCACCCAGAGGCTAGGCAAGCACACCCCTCTTCAACATCATCCACAAGTCATGCCCCTCACGACCTCTGGCACAAGTGCAGAACTGACATTCCAAAATTGGTAAGGGGGACAATATTACGTATACCAACAACAACATTGCCCAAACTTACACATAATGATGCCGTCAGCATACTCCACATGCTAATGACATCATTAGGCAATCAGTCAGCAATCTCATCTACTGACTCACAACACAACAGAGTACATACATATACATGCAAATGAAACACATGGAAATGGCATTCACATAATCAATGAAAATTATATCACTAGATCAATTATCCATAATTATACAGACCTCAGGGTATCCACTGACAACCCTGCAACACTGGCCTGCCTACCTCTGCAACGATATAATTAATATGCGACAACATGGCATTAATCTAGACTGAACGATTATCACTTATATGGTAAATCTCTACACTGACCGGTTACATACTCGAGTCAGTCTACACACAACATATAACTATATACATCTACATGTGGTACCGTGTACAACATCCATCTCCAGGTACATCACAACCAGTCACCTGGACGTCAGTACAGACAGCTGTCTCTCAGCTGCTTCCCTTGCCTGGCAGGCGCTATGGGACAACCCAGCTGTTACCGAAATTAACAACAGTTCTGAGACACTATAACAATGATTTTTGTACTCACGGCTCCTTAAATCCTCAACACATTCATTTCCCCGGTCACTACCTCACTGGCTGCAGAACACCTAGCTTGCTTCACGTGCGTCTACTAGGTGTGGCCCTAGGGTGTCCAGGGCAGGTGGCCAAGCGTGGCCCAAGGGGGTGGCCAAGGCATGTGGCCACCGTGTGGCCCTAAGGGGTGGCCACGAGTAGCGCGGGGCGTCACAGCGCCCTACCCGGACTGGGGCGGCGCGGGTGGCCAGGGCGGTGCGGGGGGGTGGCGCCGCGTGGGGCGGCGCCACCTGGGGTTGCCTCAGGCTGGCTGGCTAGCACCCACAGGCATAGAGAATGGGGATGGGAGATCACCTACACCCCCATCATAACAGAGCATGCCTCGTTCGTACACCGGGTGTGATAATGCCGGCGTCACCACATGTTCACAGCCAGGTGGAATTCAAAGTCCAACAGGGGCCTGTAATATCACCACAATTACACAAGGAGGCCCTGCCCTTATTCCACCAATTGTCCGTTAACACTAGACAGGATACTCGGACTCGATGTGAGGAACCAAATCGGATACACCATGTGGCCTGCCAGCTGCCCCATGGGTGAACACTGTCTCTTAGATTTTTTCACTTGTTCCTTCCGTGCTCCTTGGCCCCATTTCACGCAAATTTGGCCTCGGCACAACCCAGGATGGCAGGAGTGCCATGCACGATGAGTAATGAGGATGCCACCTCCACCCAGACACCTTCTCCCCAGCTTGGCGCCCAGCTCACACTGAAGATTTTTGGCGGCATAGGGGAACTCAAATGCCCATATCTCCCCCCCTACCTTGTCTTGACCAATCAGCACAAAGATGGCACGGCCCTATGGTGCCATTCCCAATTACAGCCGTTAACGCCAAAACTCACCTAGAGGCGGAGATGCCGCTTCCAATCACAGACGCCCTCACCTTGAGGCGTCCCGTGACGTAACAAGGAGGTGAAGGCCTAGGACAGTGGCACTGTGTCTCACATGGTGGGGGAAGGCGACGTTCACCCCTCTGTCCCCCCCACCTCTAAAACCGTTGAGAGTCAAGTACCCTCTCCTACCACTCACTCTCAAATCTCATCCCATTTCACAGAAACAGGAAAAATTCTGTAACTCTCTCTACAGAGCAATCACAGACCCCTAGCTAGTCCCAAACGACAGTCCTTAACAGAAGCTTTCATCCAACACCACACAAGTGCATGTAGTTTGAAAACTTCTTGTCTAGAGTCTCTAGAGCGACTCTAGCCTAATCTAGAAAACTAGAAAACTAGCTGAGGGAATCTTCATTCCCACACACTCCGGTTGTATATTCTACTAATACAGCATCAGAGAAGGGAACGAACTATCAGGAGAAAGCGCCAAGCTATTACGACTATATAGCACTTGGAAGGTGTACTAACAAGTAAGATCACAAAACACAAGGAATCACAGTCTTCATAACCCTGGCCAACATAACTTCAGAACAGGCACTCCTGCTTATCACAATAGCTTGACCACTGTGGCAAGGCCTTAGGTACCATGGAAGACAAGCGAAACGCTGATGTAATATACACAGACTTTGCAAAAGCTTTCGACAACTGTGACCATTGTGTTGTTGCACACAAAATGCATGCAAAAGGAATTACTGGCAAAGTAGGGAGTTGGATCTTTAACTTCCTAAAGAACAAAATGCTGAGTGTAATAGTCAACTCAGTAAAATACGTATCATCTACAGTGAAAAGCTCAGTCTCCCAAAGTACCGTACTTGCTCCAGTACTTTTTCTCATCCTAATATCAGACATAGACAAGGATACAAACTTCAATAATGCATCATCATTTGCAGATGACATGACGATTTTCATGGGAGTAGACTGTATAGAGGACACAGCAAACCTCCAATCTTTTAGGTCTTTCAACGGGTCACTGAAAATAATATGACGATTAATGAATAAATTTCAGCTACTGAGCCATGGAGAAAACGAAAATATCAAAACAGACACAACATATAAAATGCAGTCAAATTACACTGTTGAAAGAAAAAACAATGTAAACTATTTGGGAGTTGTGGTGTTTTGTGTTGTTGTGGATGGTCTTGGTTGTTGGGTTGACATAAAGCCATTGTTTGGTTACCGACTTTAATACTTGACTAACAGTAAATGACCAGCAGCGGGCTACCGTGGTGAGCCTCCTGCACGCTGTTTACATACAGCAGCTGTGTGAAACACCCGCAAACACACAGTTGTGTAGTGTACTCACCTATTTGTGCTTGTGGGAGTTGAGCTTTAGCTCTTTGGTCCCGCCTCTCAACCGTCAATCTAATTGTGTACAGATTCCTGAGCTTCTCGAGCTCTATCATATCTACATTTGAAACTGTGTATGGAGTAAGCCTCCACCACATCACTTCCTAGTGCATTCCATTTACTAACTACTCTGACACTGAAAAAGTTCTTTCCAATGTCTCTGTGGCTTATTTGGGTACTCAGCCTCCCCTTAGTTGCTCATTAACCTCCAGCAAGTGAGGATGTGTTGCTCCTCTCTCCAGCATGTTCACTTATCTATAACTCCTTATATTAGCCCACTGTCTCAATAGAATATCTTCCCTATATTCATATACATTCTCTATGATCGCTGGGCACACGATCAAGCACTGGCAAATATTCTACCAACTAATCAAATGACCTTACTTTAGAATTAGGGAAGTGAGGGCATCTGCCCTCTGATGCTCCAAGATGGCATCACTCTTGGCAGCCCAACAAAATCACTTCAGGTCTGCCTCTCACAGCTTATCTCCTCCTGACTTGAGTACACAAAGACTCCTGGCAGGCTTCACACAAAAATACCTGCTTACTCTCCTCCACTCGATTATATAACACATTAGAGTTCCACACAGGCAAGACCACCAACTAGGCTGTCTCTAATATCTTCATAAATACTGATAAATGACGTCCGTCACGTCCTCGGCAGCTTCCTCCCCAGTTGTACACTGTAGCCTTCACTCATACACTTTATCCAGAACAGTATTCATCTATCTTCCCAGGAGACAGTGACGTACATCCATTCCCGACGACTGTGGCAAAATGCAGACACTTTATTCTCTTTAATTTTCATAAGATGCTCATCCTCTGCTTGTATGCTTTTAAGTCACTCACTGTCGTTTACCTAATATTTTTTCTTCCTCTGACCTCCTAATTTCTGGTCAGGTATGCAGAATAACCCTCACTTGGTAGACTCTATTCAGCAGGATACCTGGGGTTCACATTGTCCTTAATATTAGACTCTGTGCCAGTTCTCTCCCTCTGGAAGATGTGGAAAATTCTACCCACTATATCTATATTATTATCTAAGAAATGTATTATTTCTATATCATATATAAATTATATTAAAATCATCTCAGAATCCCTACAGATTCACTATATCCTACATCTGGATCCTAGATGACAATACCTATGATCACAAATGCCTTAGGGCCCAAGGTGTCTACGTTACTTTGTGCATGATTTCTCAAGGATCTAAAAACTTCGAGAAGAATATCTTAATTAAAAAAACGATTGGAACAATCAATCGATTTCTGGTAAGGATTAAATTAAATCCTTAATAAAACGCAATAGTACTAGCATGTACTACATATAATCTTTAAATCTCATATCTAATTATATTATAATCACATCTTATCTCAATCATATGTTTGGAGAGTAAAAATAATCAATAAATATACATTGGAAGCTATCCTCTCTAGGAAAGAGGGAGGAGCCAACTCCTGAGTGATGCGACCTATGGGACGCTCCAGGGCATAAAGCGTTTGTTTACATATAGAGTGGAAACGTGTGACGGTGCCTTGCGAACATTATACTGAAAAGGACGCCATTATAACATATCATTATCACCAGTGATTGTTCTCTAGAACTGGGTGAGTACTTGGACAATATCTACACAGAAAAATCCTAGTACTTTGATAAATAGGAGTGTCGAGTGGAGCACACCAAGTAACGCCGCCTCCACCACACCTATCTTATCCGATTGCAAATGCAATTATGGACATAATCAATTAACAACGCTACCAGAATAATAAACAGCGAAGCTGTGACATAAAATATAGTGCCTAAACTTGACAAGAGAGTTAAGCAGTCTGGCAACTCAACAGACAGGCACCCGGCACTCAGACATAAGTATATTGAGTTATTTTGATGTATTAATTGGCCAATTGCATGCTTGTATAACCTTGATATATCCAATAAGTCTGTTTGTCGTTACAGAACGAGGCAACGCCTCATATTTCAGTAAGTTTTTATTAATATTACAGTGACTGAAGCTTTTCAATGTATATAGACACTCATGAGTGTCATTGTCATTGAAAGTCAAGTCAAGCTCAACTGAATCTCTTCATATAAATTGAATATATATCTGTATATATATAATATACATTAAGTTAACAATTGCTAACTTAGTTATCTTTATTTTATCATATACGTTTATCGTATTGAATATATTGTCTTGTACTTAGTTAATAGTATTTGGACCACATTTAAGGTCATTTGATTGCATATTCACATACACTGTATCATACCTCTATAATACTAATTGTTGTTTATTAGATTAAGAATACTGACTGTTATAGGTATGGTGCTAGGCTGGACTGTACTCACCTATTTGTGCTTGCAGGGGGTTGAGCTTTTGCTCTTTGGTTCCGCCTCTCAACTGTCAATCAACTGGTGCACAGATTCCTGAGCCTACTGGGCTCTTTCACATCTACATTTGAAACTGTGTATGGAGTCAGCCTCCACCACATCACTGCTTAATGCGTTCCATCTGTTAACTACTCTAACACTGAAAAAGTTGTTTCTAACGTCCCTGTGGCTCATGTGGATACGCAGTTTCCACCTGTGTTCGCGTACCACCAGTGTTTAATAGTTCATTCTTGTCTACCCGGTTGACTACCCTGAGGATTTTGTAGGTAGTGATAATGTCTCCCTTACTCTTCTGTCTTCCAGTGTCGTAAGGTGCATTTTGTAACCTGTGTACATGTTTAGATCCTTGATTTAAACAGCACCAGTGTTAAGTTATAGAACTGAGTTTATTAAATCTTATCCCAGTATTTACAATACAAGCTGATGTGTAAAATTTTCTGCAGGTGGATTGTGGATCTTCAATCAACTTCTCCATTCACCCTTAGGGACCCCCTCTTGCCCTTTACAGCCCACAGTCTGTCATTAGGAAAAGAGGAGCTAGGTTTTATAACCCTAGCTAGGGACTTTAGTTAAATTAATTTTGCATACAGTAATTTTTTAATTAAGTACTGTACAAGTCCCTAGTAGTTCTCCTCTCATATCTGTCCCGACAATTTTCCCACACTGCAAGCGGATGATGGAATGGGGGGAAAGGGAGAGAGGATGAGGGGAAAGGGAGAAAGGATGAGGGGAAAGAGAGATATGATGAGGGGAAAGGGAAAAAGGATGAGGGGAAGGGAGAGAGGATGAGGGGAAAGAGAGATATGATGAGGGGAAAGGGAAAAAGGATGAGGGGAAGGGAGAGAGGATGAGGGGAAAGGGAGACAGGGTAATTTTTGCCTCACTGGACTCAATTCTCTGCCCAAGATTTCGAAGGAAGTCACAAACTTTCCCTTATTTCAGGCCTCAAATTCTGGACAATGCCATTCTGGCCATCTTTCTGAGCCTCAGTAACCAAAGCTTACCGTTACCGTTGTCACGTTACCGTGACAGTGTAACCGTTACACTGTCACTGCCGGAGTCCTGAGTGTTGGTATGGCTGCTTGTTGCTTGAGCCTGACGAATTAAAGGTCACTCGGTTGACCACGCAGTCGTCCGGTTCACTGGTGCTGTTTGATGCTGACCTTTCTGCTGTTCTCCCGGTGTCTGAGTAAGAGCTCTTGCCTGCTCTGTAACATTTGCCAACCGGGGAACATCCATACTCGGCCTCTTGCTACACACAGCTGAGCTAGCGTTGTGAACACCTCCACAGTTGCAGGATCGGGGGAACTATTTTCTCACCCAGCTGAAGTTTGTTTCTGCACTTATCAGAGAGGTGAGACTTTCTGCTGAAATGACATCATAGATAATGTTGACAGCTCCAAGATTTATGCCCCCTTCTGCAACATTGCAGACATATTATGGGCTCTTCCACATACTTTGCCACATGCCTGTAGCCAGCCCCGGTGATGAACACTTTCTCGGAAACTTTACCTCTCACTAGAGCCACCAACTGATTCCTAGATTCACCTTTAATAAGGTGACGCTTGGCCCACACAAATCGTTGGTCGTCAAGGATGAATTCGGGGGTTTGGAATCTGAGGGTATTTGTAAACAATCACCTTGTCAGTTTCTCATTCTCCTCTCATATTTTTACGACATTTTCACGATATTCTTGACGGGTCAGACACACGACAGCCTCCACAGGCTGTTGACTACCGTTAAGTGAGGTCTGTTCACACCCTCCTTCACAACAATGGCTCGAACTTTCGGTGCTCTCTTCCTATGTTGACTGTCCACAGCAGCTTCTGTTGGTAGGTCATTGTGCGTGAGGTAGGGAAGAGAAGTCTCCACCTCCACTCACCGTCACCTTCCTGGGAAAGCTTGTGATAGTTGTGCTATGGTTTCGTCGACACTAGTTTGATCATTCTCAGCGTTGTTCTTCATTCTCTTGTCTTTACCGTTAGTTTCATTATCACTGTCTACACTATGCCTAAGATATTGTCTTCTCCGTTTCTTCTGTCCCTTGGTTAACACTTCCTGATAATCCTTATATATTGCTGATTGGCTACTTTCTGAGGTTGTGTCCATGTCAATATTGCTGTGGGAGTAACCAGTTCCTCTGTTGTCCAAGATATTTGAACTTGAAGGTTGAGGTGGGGACACGACGAGGTGTTGGGTGGACAGCAGCAAGCACATGTCCACACGCTACGTGACCACACAGCCAACTACACATTTATTTTACATGAAAATCATATCACATAAAAAAATAAACAGAAATAAAAACGTGATGTTCTTCGATCTCTAAATATTTTGCCACACTCGGCACATTTATAGGTCTTTAATCTATAAACATAATACTGAAAGGCGCAGTATGTGTGTAGCATTTTCCTTCAGGATAATTACACAGAAAAGAGATGTTATGAAACGCATCACAGTCTCGCGTCAATCTTGATGCTTCAATAGTGTTTCTTAGAGTTAGACTAGATGTGAGTATTTGGCAGTCACAGGTTGTGCTTCTTCTCTATGACAGCACTAGGGCGCACAATAAATTGCAGCTCACACACAATAATGCTGGCGTTCTTAGGTTTAGGCCCAAAGTGAAGTAGAAGAAAACCGCATTAAGTACGATGTCGGGATACTTCCAAACCTCGAATGACTTTCGTGTGTGTCCATGTTTATTCATTTGATACTAGTGCAAAACTTTTGCTATTTTCAGTCTCAAACAATTGCCACTGCATTACCAACTGAAAAACAAATAAAATTCCCCCAGGGCTCTGTTCCCCGATCCGTTTTCTGTAACAGTTACCTTACAACCGTTTTCTGCAACTAATAGTGTATGCAGCAAAGCACAACCTAATCTATATTACATTGCTTACAGGTTATAAAATTCTTGAAGGTTAATCCTTTATTCAATACTAATTATTAATTACTAAGAGCTATTAAGGCTTCCGATAGGTAAATTACTGTACTCCGACAGGATGCAACTATAAAAGCGGTTTAAATCGTTTAGAAAATCGCTATTTTTAGCCTAGATAACATAACATTTAAAAAGGATCATAAGCTCACCACATTCAAAAGCGCATATCTAATATTTCATGACATGAGATTACAAACAGAACATTTATCTATGATCCAAGAGAGTTGAAAACTTCAGTAAAGTTCATATATCAAACCGCAAAAAAAAAATTGTACCAACATACATATATCTAAATGTTCTTTTACCAAACCGCAAAAGTACCAAAAAAATAATTATTTTTCCATTAATTCCTATAATAATTTCTGAAAGCTAAGAACGTACGATTCATGACTATTGCCAATTGTCACTATAGGTACTATCTAAACAGGAGGATGCGTTGTCAAGAGTCATATTTCCATCAGGCATCGTATTTTAAAAACTGCATTTGAGTTTGGGCAAAATCTGACCAATCACAATTTTTAACTTATATACATATTTTCGGTATAAAATGTCGTAATTTAAAACTCTAAATACGTGCAATCATGATCAGCAACTTGGAACCGTCACAGCCGGACGTGTTCTCGTTGCTCCAGCTCTAACTCTCGCACCTAACACTGCCAGATGGGTAAATAATTGGCATCAAGACTTGCGTCACTCAAGACGGTTCTACCCCCCCCCCCCCCCTCTCAACTTGGTGTTTAATGCCGAGTAGAGACGGTAGGCCATCTCCAGTGACGTGTAGTCTTTGAGGGAGACCCATCGTCCACCAGGAAGTTTACCATGCGCCACAAACGCTACAAGGTCCGGGGAACGCCCCCTTGACGAGCACCCGTTCTCCAATACATCTCTTCTGAAGGTATTTAAAGAAGTTACAGAAGTGACACCCAACGACATCAGACAGGAAGGCACTGACATCCTCTTCTTCTTCTATAGTGAGGAGGACCTCGACAAAGTTCTGTTATACAGCCCCACTTTTCTCAGACATCACCTTCGTCTCAACTTCCCACGTCAGTACCTTGCTGCACGCTCTGTCATTGTTCATGATCTCAGCCAGTGGATCGCAGAACAAGATCTAGGAGATAAAAGTGCATTCATGACCGACTTCAATGAATCCAACCCGGGCTTATGGCTCCAGGAAGCTAACTTCATCAACAGATATCACTCCTTGAAGCTGACCTTCCAGACCGTAGATTCGGCTACTCTGGCTATCAGAAATGGTGTTTACAGCTTCGGTATCCACATTCCTCAATTCCGTGTGAAGATGGAACGTTTCCACATCGTTAACCAGTACCTCCGGTGCTACGAGTACACCCACTCCACCAGCATGTGTAATCATCGTATTCAGAAGTGTAGCCTCTTCTCAGCTGATCACCATTATTCTATCTGCACGTCAGAAACACTATGCCCTTTGCTTTGCAAAGGCTATCATCCTGCAATCTTCATTCGTTGTCCTCATAGACAAGAAGTCATCAAGAACATGGAGAAAACCACATCTTCTGCCGGAGCTAGTACCTCTGATGCAACCAACCAATCAGCGACCACCTCAACTTCAAATTTCAACGTCCAAGCCACCATTTTCCCGGAGCTTCCGGGAGAACGACCCACTGCTACTGCTATTTCTACTAGCCAGTGGGAGCCGAGCTCCCAACCAACCAGCCACACATCGAGCCAGCCACTGCCACCTCCAGCCCACCCCGACCAATCACTATACAGCACAGTTCAAGCGTTGACATCAGCGGCCAGTATGATAGCTGGCAATAACCCCCAAGTATATGTTAAAATTCTAAATATTCTCTACAAAGCAAATGGTCTCCCAGCTTTCAACGTTCCTGATGAAGTTTACACCAACACCACTTCAACCACTAGTTCTCAAGATCCGGATCCGGTCTCGGACATCACCGTGAACGCCGCCGTGCTGACGGATCTACTATCAACAACTGCAACGCCGGCTCCTCCAGCAACATTATCACTAGCCACCCAGACGCCGACGCCTCCTCCATCGACAACTGCCACAGTTCCACCTCTCATGTGTGAACCCTCTGAATGTTCTACATCAGCTGCAGGTCCCATCAAGCCTCAACAAGCAAGAACTCATCCCTCAAGATCCAACGCCTCTGCTTCTGAGTCAGCCGACTCATCGGATGAGGACGTCTCGGTTGGAACACCATTACCTCCACGGAAGCACCCCACCACAACCGAAGATTTCCTGCTGGACACTACCTCCAACGATAGCCTCACCATGTCAACGCGTAACAAGACCAACAGACAGGCCAGGAAGCCTGGGAAGAAGAACACCGACGGTCTACACCTGAGAAAATCAAGTAAACAGAAGAACACCGACGAAATACTATAAAGAACGCCGCGACGAGAAGCCTTGCCTCCTGCAAGACACATCAGCGAGCAACCATGAGAAACTCCACTCTACCACCAAACCACAGCGCCAGCTGCAATTCTTACCCACTGTGGTTGGGCCACCGAATTTTCTCCCCCTCTTTGATTTGTCTCCAGTTCCTAGTTCAAGATTTCTGCATCCTCGCCCCTGCCTTCAATATCCTGATTGACTGCTCTAGGGTCCTTGGAACGCAGAACGTGCAATCACCGTGAATTAAACAAAAAATAATTCTCAGGAGTCATATTTCCTATAGGCATCGTATTTTGAAAACTGGAGGGGGACTTATGCAAAATCTGACCAATCACTGTTTTCTCTAATTTGCATATTTTCGGATTAAAAAGTCGTAATTTAAAACTCCAAATACGTGCAATCACCCTGAATTCCGGGCAGAAATAACGCTGAAGCGTCATATTTTTCATCGTATTTTTAAAACTGCAGGAGGATTTGGAGAAATTCTGACCAATCTTCGTTTTCACTAATTTGCATATTTTTGGTATAAAAAGTCGTAATTTAAAATTCTAAATTCGTGCAATTACCCTTAATTCTCCCCGTAAATAACGTTCAGGAGTCATATTTCTAGGAGGAATCGCATTTTGAAAACTGCAGGGGAATTTAACTTAACATAATTTTCTTCATTAGGCAGCTGCTCGCCCTTTCTTAGCAATTCGTAATTTCGTAATCTGAGCTAGGCTTGCACACATATAAATTAATAATCATAATAAATCAATACTCTCACTTTTCACTGCGTCAGGCATACCACATGTATTTATTCCTCTTGTTAGCCAACAGGTCTCCTCTTTAGTGATTAATCTTCCTGCGAATCAACACCAGAACTATCTATCAGTTTGGCCTCGAGTAAGTACAGTCCTCTTGCAGTCCCACATAATCGATGCTGCCTCTACCATGAACGAACTGCGTCCACCATTTATGAACCTGTAATTTTATCGCAACAAAATAATATAATTTCAAAAACCACTATACAGTTGTTAAATAAAACTCTTCTTATAACCCGAACATCACCAGTCGGTCTGCATCAGAAATCTTCACGTGCCTGCAAACCCCCATCAGTCAATCACCGACTACAGCTGCACAAGTATGTGTCGCTCCCGCCTTCATCATGTCATTTAATTTTGAACTCCTTATATAATCTCCTTATTTATGCAAACATTTTTAATTTACACTTCACACACAATCACTGTGAACTTGATATTTCTGCATTAGGCAACCTATGGAAATTTAAAAGGCTCTTACCGCAAAATAATGACGTGATGACGCTTGCTGGTCGACGTAAAAAAAGGCGCTCTTCCAAGTGGCCCATACAAGTTAATTTTGACTGTCACTGTTGACTTTTTTATGTGTTGACTTGAGTGTGGGAGCGGGGGGAGGGGGTCAGTGCACAGGTACCAGATGTTCACCTGCCCAAACGATCGTCTTGAAGGTTACATAGAGGCCTCTTCTTGGCCCTAACACAGTGGACCATCACGAAACGACCACCCAACAGGCTTCAGGTCACCCCTTTTCGTCGTCACTCTCCGAGACACACTACTATTCGTCCTCCCACTTTTCCAATAGTCGTTTCTCTCATGAGGTGATGCCCGAGGAGGGAGGGGAAGAAGCCATATTGAAAATGGAACTGTGTTAATGTGTCAGCTGTCATCCCGAGTATTGTGATCTACAAGTTATTCTCGTGGAGCTGAGCAGCTCAGATTGACACCATCGGTTCCTGGGAAGTCATTTTCTGTTCAATGTTGTTGTGTTAGAGTTCTTTCATTTATTTACGTACTATAACAGTTATAATGTATGCCTAATAACACCAAAGGGTGACCAAATTTAATATCATCCCAAACGTTATATTATTTGAATAAATCATAGAAACTGAATACATTATTGTAGTAGATTTTACGGTGTTACGCGTTAGCAGGTAAAGTGAGATTGTGGAAGTTACTAATGTGGAACATTATCTGGTGAAACGAAACCACATGACTGATTCTTGTCCGGACCTGGACCTAGATTCACGAAGCTCTATGTATGTCTTCGTAAGTAAGTGTGCTATGAAGGTTCCTAAGTATTGCCTAAGAACGTTCCTACGTCCAGTCCAGAAAAATGTACTTACGAAGATTTTAGCAATTTCACTTAAGTCTCGTTAGAGCTCACTAGGGTTTTTCGTTTGGACAATCAGAGAGAAGGTAGCATTTTTCATCTTACAGCCGTAGCCAATCACGACGCTGACATATCGGAACTTATCCGTGTTCACTTGCCACCTATTTACATCAAATTTTCTTATAAAATTTGTATATTTTGAAGTAAAACTAGGTTTTTTCAACTTATACAGCCAGCACCGTTATTGCAGTAAACAAATATGGTATATATATTTTTACCTACGTAATTCTATGAGATATTGTGCGGCTTTCCTTTTCGCTTTCAAGATTTGAGAAGCGATGGTATTTATTTACGTATACATTTACCTAAATTTGCCCAAGGACCACAAACTATCTAGTGGCCTTGACGAGGACAGAAACAAGCCGCCTTGACGAGGCGGCTTGTTAAAGGTCTCGTCAATTGTTTTAATGACATTTTCTAGCTGGATTTTGGCATTTACGGCTTCAGCGTTTAGGCAGTTCCATGGGTTTATAAACCTCTGGGTGAAAAAACATTTGTTTTCTGTCCTACTTGAGTGGACATACTCTCCAACACTATATTTGTGATTACCCTGTTATCAGTGACTTCAGTCCAAATGGTGTGAGGTACTTTGAGCTCTGTAATTACTTCATACACTCAAGATTATTGGAAGATATTCTTGTGCTGTACCCAGATTTTGCTAGTGGGGGCTAATATTTATTATTACCAATATTATCCTTATTAAATCATAAATGTTAACCATTGATCATTAAGATCTCATATTGATATGTAATGTTAGTAATGTTGACCAAACCACACACTAGAAGATGAAATGACGACGACAATGTTATTAATACTGTATTTCTTTTGAATCATTAAATTGTGTAGTATGTCTCAATTTTTCACTTCTTTGGATATATAGTAGAAATGATAGTTTAAAAAACCACAAATATTTGTTGCATTATATCTTTTTATTTAAATAACTGGATCAATATTTTACCAGCTGACAAAATTTGTTTTACTCACAGGTGCATTATCTGCTAAAAAAAAAAATTAGGTTTATTGTTACACACAATGCTGCTACATAGCCTTCCCGGCTTGATGCCTTCTTTCGATAATTACTTATTGTTACACACAGCCAAATTGTGTAACGGGAAGAGGTCTTGGACCGCTGCTTTCCCCCCCCCCCCCCCTCTCTCTCTTTTTTATCAAGCCTTAATAGTCCATATATGTAGTCATAATTATATGCCTAGGTATTCAATGGCAAAAGTTTTTTGAAATTTTACCCTTACCTAACATCATGTGTGCAGCATAATTTTTATTTTATGTCTCACCCAGATTTAATTTAAAAATAAAACCAAACAAAATAAATTAAAAATTGGTATGTATAGCTAAAGTACACCGATAGCTATACTTAATGCTAGGTGAACAGGGGCATTTGGTGGTGGTAAATGCTCCCACCAGCATGGGATCATCACCTCTCACATTTCATGTTCATCAGTGTTTATTTACTTTAATTACTACTGGTATAATATATTGCTATTATAAAACTAATTCTACTATCATAAAAGACATATTTACTACAAGTTTCAATTTGAGAATTCTTATATAGCTAACAATAAGGACTCCTTCTTGATGAGACTCTCCAATTAAAATGTTTATTTATAATAAAATTGATCCTCCATGTTGTATAGTAAAGAACAATTGAGTTATATCTAGTTTACGTAAAGCTACGTGTGGTCGAGAGTGTCCTTAGCGCGACGGTGTGTACTTACGAAGATTTTCATACTTAAATGCCAACCTGAATACCAACGTAGCCGCAAGGAAGATGCTAAGAAGGAAAACGCTCATAAGTACGAACGTAACTGCTTCGTGAATCTGGCCCCTGTATCTTAACGACGCCATGATCCACGTGACTGAATAGAGTCCGGCTTGGATACTCAGAACTTCTACTATGACAGCTAAGCTGTGATATGTTTTAAATAATACCCATAACGTTGGTAGATTTAAATAATATGACTTTACAATAATTAATCCAACTAATAATAATAACTCATTGATTAATTTTCGTGTGGTTGAAATTATAAATCCTTAAATTGTATGAAGTGAAAGTTTATCAGTGAAGATTAATAATAAAATATACAGTCTGCTTAGAAAGAATAATTATATATCAATGATTAAATTTACAGTCTAAATAAATATAAAAGAATTATTCACTGGTAGACTTTCCGATATATGAGGGTACATGAGTTCATAACACTGGCCACTCAATCTTTGCCAGAAATATAAATTTGGATGTAAGGAATTACAAGATATGAATGAATGATGTGTATAATGGTGTAGCAGGTTTACAGGAGAGAATAAAACAATAAATCAGTAGGGATAACTGGATATTATTAACGATTTAGGAACAAAGAATGGCTTGTTTGCAAGCAATTTAAATACTGTAATGTCGAAATTAGATACTTGGTACATGAGTTGTGTGTTCAAGGAACTGTGATCCAGGCTAGCCCGTGAATCTGCCGTTGACGTAAAGCTTCGGAAGCTGTGAAAATATCTAGCAAAAGCTGGTATAGTCCCTTAGGTCGAGATGAAAGTTCATTGGATAGGCTGCTGGTTACACCTTGCTGGGCTCGTCAGTTTTCCGGATAGGCACGTCCCGTTGAGTGGGTTGGGGTGGCTCCACAGGCTGCCAAAACAAAAGGGAACTTCAGCATTAAATGACTTATAACTCCCAAACATCTCTTATTCTCACACATCTGTACAAAAGACTTGAATACCCATATGTTAAGACTGCACGAGGGATGGTGTCGACAACGCACTTTTTTTCATTCAAAGTTAAGATCAATTAAAGAACACAAAGGGTAAAGTTTAGATGCAATTGCGAAGAAATGATTCAATATCTATTTGACGTAGTCATTGATTTCGAGAATCAATGACTAAATATATTTGTGAATAAGAGAATTGATTTCCCTCATCTTTTACATTTGTCTCTCACTTGTCACCTCTCTCACAGACGTCCCTCACTCCTCTCACAGATGTCCCTCACTCCTCACACAGTTCTCTCTCTCACTGCTCACATACTTCTCTCTCACTGCTCACATACTTCTCTCTCACTGCTCACATACTTCTCTCTCACTGCTCACATACTTCTCTCTCTCTCTTATTTGTCAAATAGTTCTCTCTCTCACTGCTCACACAGTTTTCTCTCTCACTGCTCACACAGTTCACTCTCTCACTGCTCACCAGGGCTCTCTCACTGCTCACACAGTTCTCTCTCGCTGCTCTCACAGTTCTCTCCCTCACTTATCATACAGTTTTCTCTCTCACTGCTCACACAGTTCTCTCTCACTGCTCACACAGTTCTCTCTCACTGCTCACACAGTTGTCTTTCACTGCTCACACATTTCTCTCTCTCACTGCTCACACAGTTCTCTCTCACTCAGTTCTCTCCCTCACTGCTCACACAGTTCTCTCGCTCACTGCTCACACAGTTCTCTCTCACTGCTCACACATTTCTACCTGCTCACACAGTTTTCTCTCTCTCACTGCTCACACAGTTCTCTCTCACTGCTCACACAGTTCTCTCTCACTGCTCACACAGTTCTCTCCCTCACTGCTCACACAGTTTTTTCTCTCTCATTGCTCACACGGATCTCTCTCTCATTGCTCACACGGTTCTCTCTCTCATTGCTCACACAGTTTTCTCTCTCTCATTGCTCACACGGTTCTCTCTCTCATTGCTCACAGGGTTCTCTAATTGCTCACACGGTTTTCTCTCTCTCATTGCTCACACGGTTCTCTCTCTCATTGCTCTCATGATTCTGTCTCTCATTGCTCACACAGTTTTCTGTTTTTCATTGCTCACATGGGTCTCTCTCTCATTGCTCACACAGTTCTCTCTCTCACTGCTCACACAGTTCTCTCTCATTGCTCACACAGTTCTCTCCCTCACTGCTCACACAGTTCTCTCCCTCACTGCTCACACAGCTCACTCCCTCACTGCTCACTCAGTTTTCTCTCTCTCACTGCTCACACAGTTCTCTCCCTCACTGCTCACATTGTTCTCTCACTGCTCACACAGTTCCCTCGTCACTGCTCACACAGTTCTCTCTCACTACTCACACAGTTCTCTCCCTCACTGCTCACACAGTTCTCACCTACTGCCCACACAGTTCTCTCTCACACTGCTCACACAGTTCTCTCTCTCACTGCTCACATACTTCTCTCTCACTGCTCACATACTTCTCTCTCTCTCCTATTTGTCAAATAGTTCTCTCTTTCACTGCTCACACAGTTTTCTCTCTCACTGCTCACACAATTCACTCTCTCACTGCTCACACAATTCACTCTCTCACTGCTCACACACTTCTCTATCGCTGCTCTCACAGTTCTCTCCCTCACTTATCACACAGTTTTCTCTCTCACTGCTCACACAGTTCTCTCTCACTGCTCACACAGTTCTCTCTCACTGCTCACACAGTTGTCTATCACTACTCACACAGTTCTCTCTCTCACTGCTCACACAGTTCTCTCTCACTGCTTACACAGTTCTCTCCCTCACTGCTCACACAGTTCTCTCGCTCACTGCTCACACCGTTCTCACTGCTCACACAGTTTTCTCTCTCTCTCTCACTGCTCACACGGTTCTCTCTCTCACTGCTCATACGCTTCTCTCCCTCACTTCTCAAACTGTTCTCTCCTTCACTGCTTACACTGTTCTCTCTCACTGCTCACACACTTCTCTCTCACTGCTTACTCAGTTCTCTCCCTCACTGCTCACACAGTTCTCTCGCTCACTGCTCACACAGTTCTCTCTCACTGCTCACACATTTCTCACTGCTCACACAGTTTTCTCTCTCTCACTGCTCACACAGTTCTCTTTCACTGCTCACACAGTTCTCTCTCACTGTTCACACAGTTCTCTCCCTCACTGCTCATACAGTTTTCTCTCTCTCATTGCTCACACGGATCTTTCTCTCATTGCTCACAGGGTTCTGTAATTGCTCACACTGTTTTCTCTCTCTCATTGCTCACACGGTTCTCTCTCTCATTGCTCAAACGTTTCTCTCTCTCATTGCTCACACAGTTTTCTGTCTCTCATTGCTCACACGGGTCTCTCTCTCATTGCTCACACAGTTCTCTCTCTCACTGCTCACACAGTTCTCTCCCTCACTGCTCACACAGCTCTCTCCCTCACTGCTCACTCAGTTTTTTCTCTCTCACTGCTCACACAGTTCTCTCCCTCACTGCTCACATTGTTCTCTCACTGCTCACACAGTTCCCTCGTCACTGCTCACACAGTTCTCTCTCACTACTCACACAGTTCTCTCCGTCACTGCTCACACAGTTCTCACCTACTGCTCACACAGTTCTCTCCCTCACTGCTCACACAGTTCTCTCTCTCACTGCTCACATACTTCTCTCTCACCGCTCACATACTTCTCTCTTTCTCCTATTTGTCAAATAGTTCTCTGTTTCACTGCTCGCACAGTTTTCTCTCTCACTGCTCACACAGTTCACTCTCTCACTGCTCACACACTTCTCTCTCACTGCTCTCACAGTTCTCTCCCTCACTTATCACACAGTTTTCTCTCTCACTGCTCACACAGTTCTCTCTCACTGCTCACACAATTCTCTCTCACTGCTCACACAGTTGTCTATCACTGCTCACACAGTTCTCTCTCTCACTGCTCACACAGTTTTCTCTCACTGCTTACACAGTTCTCTATCTCACTGCTCACACAGTTCTCTCGCTCACTGCTCACACCGTTCTCACTGCTAACACAGTTCTCTCCCTCACTGCTCACACGGTTCTCCTTCTCACTGCTCACACGCTTCTCTCCCTCACTGCTCAAACTGTTCTCTCCCTCACTGCTTACACAGTTCTCTCTCACTGCTCACACACTTCTCTCTCACTGCTCACACAAATCTCTCCCTCACTGCTCACACAGTTTTCTCTCTCTCATTGCTCAAACGGATCTCTCTCTCATTGCTCACACGGTTCTCTCTCTCATTGCTCACACGGTTCTCTCACTCATTGCTCACATGGTTCTCTCTCTCATTGCTCTCACACGGTCCTCTCTCTCATTGCTCACACAGTTTTCTCTCTCTCATTGCTCACACGGTTCTCTCTCTCATTGCTCACACGTTTCTCTCTCTCATTGCTCACACAGTTTTCTCTCTCTCATTGCTCACACGTTTCTCTCTCTCATTGCTCACACAGTTTTCTGTCTCTCATTGCTCACACGGGTCTCTCTCTCATTGCTCACACGGGTCTCTCTCTCACTGCTCACACAGTTCTCTCTCACTGCTCACACAGTGGTCTATCACTGCTCATACAGTTCTCTCTCTCACTGCTAACACAGTTTTCTCTCACTGCTTACACAGTTCTCTCCCTCACTGCTCACACAGTTCTCTCGCTCACTGCTCACACCGTTCTCACTGCTCACACAGTTTTTTCTCTCTCTCTCACTGCTCACACGGTTCTCTCTCTCACTGCTCACACACTTCTCTCCCTCACTGCTCAAACTGTTCTCTCCCTCACTGCTTACACAGTTCTCTCTCACTGCTCACACACTTCTCTCTCACTGCTCACACAAATCTCTCCCTCACTGCTCACACAGTTTTCTCTCTCTCATTGCTCAAACGGATCTCTCTCATTGCTCACACGGTTCTCTCTCTCATTGCTCACACGGTTCTCTCACTCATTGCTCACATGGTTCTCTCTCTCATTGCTCTCACACGGTCCTCTCTCTCATTGCTCACACAGTTTTCTCTCTCTCATTGCTCACACAGTTCTCTCTCTCATTGCTCACACGTTTCTCTCTCTCATTGCTCACACAGTTTTCTGTCTCTCATTGGTCACACGGGTCTCTCTCTCATTGCTCACACAGTTCTCTCTCTCACTGCTCACACAGTTCTCTCTCATTGCTCACACAGTTCTCTCCCTCACTGCTCACACAGTTCTCTCCCTCACTGCTCACACAGTTCTCTCCCTCACTGCTCACTCAGTTTTCTCTCTCTCACTGCTCACACAGTTCTCTCCCTCACTGCTCACACAGTTCTCTCCCTCACTGCTCACACAGCTCTCTCCCTCACTGCTCACTCAGTTTTCTCTCTCTCACTGCTCACACAGTTCTCTCCCTCACGTTTCACATTGTTTTCTCTCACTGCTCACACAGTTCCCTCGTCACTGCTCACACAGTTCTCTCTCACTACTCACACAGTTCTCTCCCTCACTGCTCACACAGTTCTCTCCCACTGCTCACACAGTTCTCTCTCTCACTGCTCACACAATTCTCTCCCTCACTGTTCACACAGTCCTCAATCACTGCTCACACAGTTCTCTCCTCTCACTGCTCACACAGTTCTCTCCCCTCACTGCCCAGACAGTTCTCTCTCACTGCTCACACTGTTCTCTCTCTCACTGCTCACACAGTTCTCTCTCATTGCTCACACAGTTCTTTTCCTCACTGCTCACTCAGTTCTCTCTCCTCACTGCTCACACAGTTCCCTCGTCACTGCTCACACAGTTCTCTCTCACTACTCACACAGTTCTCTCCCTCACTGCTCACACAGTTCTCTCTCTCACTGCACACACGGTTCTCTCTCTCACTGCTCACACAGTTCTCTCCCTCACTGTTCACACAGTCCTCAATCACTGCTCACACAGTTCTCTCCTCTCACTGCTCACACAGTTCTCTCCTCTCACTGCCCACACAGTTCTCTCTCACTGCTCACACAGTTCTCTCTCATTGCTCACACAGTTCTTTTCCTCACTGCTCACTCAGTTCTCTCTCCTCACTGCTCACACAGTTGTCTCCCTCACTGCTCACACGGTTCTCTCTCACTGCTCACAGGGTTCTCTCTCTCACTGCTCACACAGTTCTCTCTCTCACTGCACACACGGTTCTCTCTCTCACTGCTCACACAGTTCTCTCTCTCACTGCTCCTACGGTTCTGTCACTGCTCACACAGTTCTCTCTCTCACTGCTCACATGGTTCTCTCTCTCACTGCTCACACAGTTCTCTCTCACTGCTCACAGTTCTCTCTCTCACTCCTCACACAGTTCTCTCTCTCACTGCTCACAGTTTTCTCTCTCACTGCTCACACAGTTCTCTCTCACTGCTCACACGGTTCTCTCTCTCACTGTTCACACGGTTCTCTTCCTCACTGCTCACACAGTTCTCTCCCTCACTGCTCACAATTCTCTCCCTCACTGTTCACACAGTTCTCTTCCTCACTGCTCACACAGTTCTCCCTCACTGCTCACACAGTTCTCTCCCCTCACCGCTCACGCAGTTCTCTCCCCTCACTGCTCACAAAGTTCTCTCTCACTGCTCACACAGTTCTCTCCCTCACTGCTCACACAGTTCTCTCTCATTGCTCACACAGTTCCCTCTCTCACTGCTTACACAGTTCTCTCCCTCACTGCTCTCACGGTTCTCTCTCTCTCACTGCTCACACGGTTGTCTCTCTCACTGCTCAAACAGTTCTCCTATTCACTGCTCACATAGTTCTCTCTCTCACTACTCACACGGTTCTGGCACTCACTGCTCACACAGTTCTCTCTATCACTGCTCACACGGTTCTCTCTCTCACTGCTCACACAGTTCTCTCTCTCACTGCTCACATAGTTCTCTCTCTCACTGCTCACAGTTCTGTCTCTCACTGCTCACACGGTTCTCTCCCTCACTGCTCACACAGTTCTCTCTCACTGCACACAGTTCTCTCTCACACCGCTCACACGGTTCTCTCCCTCACTGCTCACACAGTTCTCTCCCTCACTGCTCACACACTTCTCTTCCTTACTGCTCACACGGTTCTCTCTCTCTATCACTGCTCACACGGTTCTCTCCCTCACTGCTCACACGCTTCTCTCCTCACTGCTCAAACTGTTCTCTCCTTCACTGCTTACACAGTTCTCTCTCACTGCTCACACAGTTCTCTCTCTCAGTGCTTACACGGTTCTCTCTCTCATTGCTCACACGGTTCTTTCTCTCATTGCTCACACGGTTCTCTCTCTCATTGCTCACACGGTTCTCTCTCTCATTGCTTACACGGTTCTCTCTCTCATTCCTCACAGGGTTCTCTAATTGCTCACACGGTTTTCTCTCTCTCATTGCTCACACGGTTCTCTCTCTCATTGCTCACTCGTTTCTCACACTCATTGCTCACACAGTTTTCCCTCTCTCATTGCTCCCACGGGTCTCTCTCTCCAATTGCTCACACGGTTCTCTCTCTCACTGCTCACACGCTTCTCTCCCTCACTGCTCAAACTGTTCTCTCCCTCACTGCTTACACAGTTCTCTCTCACTGCTCACACACTTCTCTCTCACTGCTCATACAAATCTCTGCCTCACTGCTCACACAGTTTTCTCTCTCTCATTGCTCAAACGGATCTCTCTCTCATTGCACACACGGTTCTCTCTCTCATTGCTCGCACGGTTCTCTCACTCATTGCTCACATGGTTCTCTCTCTCATTGCTCTCACACGGTCCTCTCTCTCATTGCTCACACAGTTTTCTGTCTCTCATTGCTCACACTGGTCTCTCTCTCATTGCTCACACGGGTCTCTCTCTCACTGCTCACACAGTTCTCTCTCACTGCTCACACAGTTGTCTATCTCTGCTCATACAGATCTCTCTCTCACTGCTCACACAGTTTTCTCTCACTGCTTACACAGTTCTCTCCCTCACTGCTCACACAGTTCTCTCGCTCACTGCTCACACCGTTCTCACTGCTCACACAGTTCTCTCTCTCTCTCACTGCTCACACGGTTCTCTCTCTCACTGCTCACACGCTTCTCTCCCTCACTGCTCAAACTGTTCTCTCCCTCACTGCTTACACAGTTCTCTCTCACTGCTCACACACTTCTCTCACTGCTCACACAAATCTCTCCCTCACTGCTCACACAGTTTTCTCTCTCTCATTGCTCAAACGGATCTCTCTCTCATTGCTCACACGGTTCTCTCTCTCATTGCTCACACGGTTCTCTCACTCATTGCTCACATGGTTCTCTCTCTCATTGCTCTCACACGGTCCTCTCTCTCATTGCTCACAGAGTTTTCTCTCTCTCATTGCTCACACGGTTCTCTCTCTCATTGCTCACACGTTTCTCTCTCTCATTGCTCACACAGTTTTCTGTCTCTCATTGCTCACACAGTTCTCTCTCTCACTGCTCACACAGTTCTCTCTCATTGCTCACACAGTTCTCTCCCTCACTACTCACACAGTTCTCTCCCTCACTGCTCACACAGCTCTCTCCCTCATTGCTCAC
>NC_091228.1:11592963-11600463 GCF_040958095.1 Procambarus clarkii
AGTAACATCATTTCCTTTCTCCTGCTGCCGCTGTTCACGTATCTTTCTCCATTTCACTTAGACTGACAGCGCATCAGAGGATGACCACTAATGTCAGTTTCCGAGCCTCCCATCGCTCCCACCCTTATAACCTTGTAAGGTAACACGACCAACATGATGACATCATTCTTTGCTCAAATATCATTAATGTAACGTGGACAATATACTAACTTCGTTCTTTGCCCAAATAACATTTTAAGAGTAACGAGCAACTTTCCGTAGATGTCTGAATAATGAAATGTAAAACCATGTTTAGCCATTACTGTACATCCAAACACAATAAAATATTTTTGTTCCACACATACAAATTCCAAGCAAGTAAGCGTATATACGATAATATGGAAAAACACAGTCTTGATACTATTATTAAATTGGCTTGTTCATTATCCCCGAGTTCAAGGCTGTCTCTCTTAAGACCTACATCATCCAATGTAAACACCAATCGATGAGAATAAGACCGGTGAGTCGATAGTGAAATAGCTCTGGGTTAAGTCTGTTTTTCAGTTCTTGTAACACAGTCAATGTAGCGTAATGGGAAACCAGTCTTTCTACTGTCTACATAAATAGCGTTTGAAAATGTATGCAAGTCTAGACAAACTCCTATAGCCCTTACATTCTAACACAAATAAAATATTAGCACACGATTGCATCGCATTATATCATCATTAAGTAACGTGGAGATCAACTTTCTGGCTGTTGTCCGAATATCATTATTGAAATGTGAACTCCATTTAGCCAAACACAATATCTCCATTACATCTCATAGCATATGAATATTACGGTATACCAGTTTTAACCCTCTATAACACAATGTAACGTAACGTAACGTAACGCAAATCAACTTTCTACAGACCAAATATCGTTTTTAAATGAAAGTATGACTTAGTCCATCTTCATTACATCTCTCACCATATAAAATATTGGCGTCTACCCCTTTTAGCCCTCTGTAACACAATGTAACGCAACGTAACGTAACGCAAATCAACTTTTTGCAGTCCAAAATGTCATTTTGAAACGGAAAGTGAGGGATTAGTCCTTATTCATTACATCTTTCACCATATAAAATATCGGCCTCTACCCCTTTTAGCCCTCTGTAACACAATGTAACGCAACGTAGCGTAACGCAAATCAACTTTTTGCAGTCCAAAATGTCATTTTGAAACGGAAAGTGCGGGCTAGCCCATCTCCATTACATCTCTTACCATATAAATAATTGATGTCTACCCCTTTAAGCCCTCTGTAACACAATGTAACGCAACGTAACGTATCGCAAATCGACTTTTTGCAGTCCAAAATGTCATTTTTAAATGAAAGTATCACTTAGCACATCTCTTACCATATAATATTGACCTCTACCAGTTTTAACCCTCTAACACAATGTAACGTAACGCAAATCTACTTTTACAGCCCAAAATGACATTTTTAAATAAAGTAGGACTTAGTCCATCTCCATTACATCTCCTTCCATAAGAATATTACGGTCTACCAGTTTTAGCCCTCTGTAACACAATGTAACGTAACGGGGAAAATCAACTTTGTCGGATGAGCAAATAACATTATTGAAAATGACATCCGTGTTTAGCCATTACATCCAAACACAAGAAAAATATTACCGCTTTTCTTGAGAAACTTATATGTGGAGATCATATCTCCAGAGTCCACACAATAAGCCACACATCACACATCTTCTGTTTTCAAATCGCAGCTCACATCTAATTTAATGTTATTTTTTTTTTGCAGAAACTATGTTTTTGAGATTATGCTCAATGTCGGCAATTACTATTCGTATCATCAAACTCCTTCAGTCAACAAAATTCACATTTCATATCGCGTGTGTAGATTAGAGAGAGAAGGCAAACATAGCGTGCAGCTAGTCAAAACTTATCATAACAGATATGATTTCACAGAGTTTTCAACCTTTGCCAGTTTTTTCAATGTTATCTCTTCACTCGTGCTAAGTGAGTCAGACAAAAATGTGACATTTCATTTCATTATTAGCCATGCAATATGCTATTAGCTAGGTAGTCAAAACATATAACAAGCGTTATTTCACAGGAATTTTTTCTAGCAAATATGCTTCCTTTAAGCAGTTCAACACATCAAACACCAGCAGTCTGCGAAATTCCCTTTAGTCAATAATCATCCTTTACAGTATTTCTTGACTAGAATAGCACTCCAAAACATAAGTGGTCATTTTTATTCTCACTGTCGCACTATAGTCAATAATTTGTTTCGCAGAGTGACAAGTTATGCATAGTGACGAGATTTCATGGTGTGCATAGTTTAAGAGAGTTCACACTGTATTAATTACGGTCATGGATATCTTATGTTATGTTTATGAAGACCATCTCTTCTTATTTTTATCATTTTCTTGCCCCACAGCTTTACAGTCTTCTCTTATTCTTTTTCAAATAAAGTTTGCTTACTGTTTTCCAGTAGATCGGCTTCACATTACATATATTAATTAATTTTCAAATTCAGTTCAGTTTCTTTTCAATATCGCAGCTTTGTTGCCCCCCTGCCCGTATCTAGTTCAAGACTTCTTGTTATCAATGTCATTAATACGGATATCATCAACCACGTATTGGATGTATCAGACATTCAGTTATCAACGTAGTATGTGTTTAATGAACGTGAAAATCACTTCATGTGCGCTCATTTTAGTTTAGTTTAAAGTTTTCCATCTTGAATTAATACTACTATTGGATAGCTCAGACATTCAGTTAACATCTCAGTAAGTGAAAATCTCTTCATGTGAGTTCATTTTTAGTTTAGGATAAGGTTTTTCCATCGTGAAATGCTATTATCAGTAACCAGGTATTGGATGACACTACAATTCAGTTTACATCTCAGTAACTGTTTACTGAACATTGTTATCCATCCATGCAACCTCATTTTTTAGTTTTAAGTTTCTACATTGTAAAAATAAAATATTACTATCACCAGCCATGTATCGGATAGTTCAACCATTCAGTTTACAGCTCAGTAACTGTTTACTGAACATAGACATCCCTCCATGCGAGCTCATTTTAAGTTTAAAGTTTCTCCATCGTAAAAAATAAAATATTACTATCACAAACCATGTATTGGGTGGGTCAACTATCCAGTTTACATCTCAGTAACAGTTTACTGAACATAGATATCCCTCCATGTGACCTCATTTTTAGTTTAAAGTTTCTCCATCGTAAATAAAAATAAAATATTACTATCACAAACCTTGTATTGGCCAGCTCCGGCATTCAGTTTACATCTCAGTAAGTGTTTACTGAATGCAAAATTGCTACATGTGTGGTCATAAGGTTTTCTCATCGTGAAATGCTATTATCAGTAACCAGGTATTGGATGACACTACCATTCAGTTTACATCTCAGTAACTGTTTACTGAACATTGTTATCCATCCATGCAACCTCATTTTTTTAGTTTTAAGTTTCTACATCGTAAAAATAAAATATTACTATCACCAGCCATGTATCGGATAGCTCAACCATTCAGTTTACAGCTCAGTAACTGTTTACTGAACATAGACATCCCTCCATGCGAGCTCATTTTTAGTTTAAAGTTTCTCCATCGTAAAAAATAAAATATTACTATCACAAACCATGTATTGGGTGGGTCAACCATCCAGTTTACATCTCAGTAACAGTTTACTGAACATAGATATCCCTCCATGTGACCTCATTTTTAGTTTAAAGTTTCTCCATCGTAAATAAAAAAAAAATATTACTATCACAAACCTTGTATTGACCAGCTCCGGCATTCAGTTTACAACTCAGTAAGTGTTTACTGAATGCAAAATCGCTACATGTGTGGTCATTTAGTTTAAAGTTTCTCAATCTTAAAATATTACTATCAACATCAACCATGCATTGGCCGGCTTAGTCTTTCAGTTTACATCTCAGTAAGTGTTTACTGAATGCAAAATCGCTACATGTGTGGTCTCCACTCCAAACCGGACCTGCGGTCCGAGTCAGGACCGCCGGTCCTGACTGGTTTGGAGTGGAGACGGGTTCAAGTAAAAAATGGGCCTACAGGAAATTATTTCGACGTTCAGTAAACACTCTCCGAGTGGATAACTGAATGCCCGACAGCCCAATACGGGGATGATGTTAGTATTTAATTGAAACTTGAAACTAAACTAAATGCTCACACGTGATAATTTCCACATTCAGTTAACACTCACTGAGATGTAAACTGAAAGACTAGCCAGGCAATGCATGGTTGATGATGTTAGTAATATTTAAAGATTGAGAAACTTTAAACTAAATGACCACACATGTAGCGATTTTGCATTCAGTAAACACTTACTGAGATGTAAACTGAAAGACTAAGCCGGCCAATGCATGGTTGATGTTGATAGTAATATTTTAAGATTGAGAAACTTTTAACTAAATGACCACACATGTAGCGATTTTGCATTCAGTAAACACTTACTGAGTTGTAAACTGAATGCCGGAGCTGGTCAATACAAGGTTTGTGATAGTAATATTTTTTTTATTTACGATGGAGAAACTTTAAACTAAAAATGAGGTCACATGGAGGGATATCTATGTTCAGTAAACTGTTACTGAGATGTAAACTGGATGGTTGACCCACCCAATACATGGTTTGTGATAGTAATATTTTATTTTTTACGATGGAGAAACTTTAAACTAAAAATGAGCTCGCATGGAGGGATGTCTATGTTCAGTAAACAGTTACTGAGCTGTAAACTGAATGGTTGAGCTATCCGATACATGGCTGGTGATAGTAATATTTTATTTTTACGATGTAGAAACTTAAAACTAAAAAAATGAGGTTGCATGGATGGATAACAATGTTCAGTAAACAGTTACTGAGATGTAAACTGAAAGGTAGTGTCATCCAATACCTGGTTACTGATAATAGCATTTCACGATGAGAAAACCTTATGACCACACATGTAGCGATTTTGCATTTAGTAAACACTTACTGAGATGTAAACTGAATGCCGGAGCTGGCCAATACAAGGTTTGTGATAGTAATATTTTATTTTTATTTACGATGGAGAAACTTTAAACTAAAAATGAGGTCACATGGAGGGATATCTATGTTCAGTAAACTGTTACTGAGATGTAAACTGGATGGTTGACCCACCCAATACATGGTTTGTGATAGTAATATTTTATTTTTTACGATGGAGAAACTTTAAACTTAAAATGAGCTCGCATGGAGGGATGTCTATGTTCAGTAAACAGTTACTGAGCTGTAAACTGAATGGTTGAACTATCCGATACATGGCTGGTGATAGTAATATTTTATTTTTACGACGTAGAAACTTAAAACTAAAAAATGAGGTTGCATGGATGGATAACAATGTTCAGTAAACAGTTACTGTGATGTAAACTGAATGGTAGTGTCATCCAATACCTGGTTACTGATAATAGCATTTCACGATGGAAAAACCTTATCCTAAACTAAAAATGAACTCACATGAAGAGATTTTCACTTACTGAGATGTTAACTGAATGTCTGAGCTATCCAATAGTAGTATTAATTCAAGATGGAAAACTTTAAACTAAACTAAAATGAGCGCACATGAAGTGATTCTCACGTTCATTAAACACATACTTCGTTGATAACTGAATGTCTGAGACATCCAATACGTGGTTGATGATATCCGTATTAATGACATTGATAATAAGAGGTCTTGAACTAGATACGGGCAGGGGGGCAACAAAGCTGCGATATTGAGAAGAAACTGAACTGAATTTGAAGATTAATTAATATATGTAATGTGAAGCCGATCTACTGGAAAACAGTAAGCAAACTTTATTTGAAAAAGAATAAGAGAAGACTGTAAAGCTGTGGGGCAAGAAAATGATAAAAATAAGAAGAGATGGTCTTCATAAACATAACATAAGATATCCATGACCGTAATTAATACAGTGTGAACTCTCTTAAACTATGCACACCATGAAATCTCGTCACTATGCATAACTTGTCACTCTGCGAAACAAATTATTGACTATAGTGCGACAGTGAGAATAAAAATGACCACTTATGTTTTGGAGTGCTATTCTAGTCAAGAAATACTGTAAAGGATGATTATTGACTAAAGGGAATTTCGCAGACTGCTGGTGTTTGATTTGTTGAACTGCTTAAAGGAAGCATATTTGCTAGAAAAAAATCCTGTGAAATAACGCTTGTTATATGTTTTGACTACCTAGCTAATAGCATATTGCATGGCTAATAATGAAATGAAATGTCACATTTTTGTCTGACTCACTTAGCACGAGTGAAGAGATAACATTGAAAAAACTGGCAAAGGTTGAAAACTCTGTGAAATCATATCTGTTATGATAAGTTTTGACTAGCTGCACGCTATGTTTGCCTTCTCTCTCTAATCTACACACGCGATATTAAATGTGAATTTTGTTGACTGAAGGAGTTTGATGATACGAATAGTAATTGCCGACATTGAGCATAATCTCAAAAACATAGTTTCTGCAAAAAAAAAAATAACATTAAATTAGATGCGAGCTGCGATTTGAAAACAGAAGATGTGTGATGTGTGGCATATTGTGTGGACTCTGGAGATATGATCTCCACATATAAGTTTCTCAAGAAAAGCGGTAATATTTTTCTTGTGTTTGGATGTAATGGCTAAACACGGATGTCATTTTCAATAATGTTATTTGCTCATCCGACAAAGTTGATTTTCCCCTTTACTTTACATTGTGTTACAGAGGGCTAAAACTGGTTGACCGTAATATTCTTATGGAAGGAGATGTAATGGAGATGGACTAAGTCCTACTTTATTTAAAAATGTCATTTTGGGCTGTGAAAGTTGATTTGCGTTACGTTACATTGTGTTAGAGGGTTAAAACTGGTAGAGGTCAATATTATATGGTAAGAGATGTGCTAAGTCATACTTTCATTTAAAAATGACATTTTGGACTGCAAAAAGTCGATTTGCGATACGTTACGTTGCGTTACATTGTGTTACAGAGGGCTAAAAGGGGTAGACATCAATTATTTATATGGTAAGAGATGTAATGGAGATGGGCTAGCCCGCACTTTCCGTTTCAAAATGACATTTTGGACTGCAAAAAGTTGATTTGCGTTACGCTACGTTGCGTTACATTGTGTTACAGAGGGCTAAAAGGGGTAGAGGCCAATATTTTATATGGTGAAAGATGTAATGAATAAGGACTAATCCCTCACTTTCCGTTTCAAAATGACATTTTGGACTGCAAAAAGTTGATTTGCGTTACGTTACGTTGCGTTACATTGTGTTACAGAGGGCTAAAAGGGGTAGACGCCAATATTTTATATGGTGAGAGATGTAATGAAGATGGACTAAGTCATACTTTCATTTAAAAACGATATTTGGTCTGTAGAAAGTTGAGTTGCGTTACGTTACGTTACATTGTGTTATAGAGGGTTAAAACTGGTATACCGTAATATTCATATGCTATGAGATGTAATGGAGATATTGTGTT
>NC_091228.1:11602963-11642963 GCF_040958095.1 Procambarus clarkii
CCCACATATAATGTAGAGAGAGAGAAGCTGTATAAATATTCAGATAGCTTGTTAATCAATGTGTGTCAAACTCCCAGGACTGCATTTTGGAATTTGTATGTTGCGCTCATGGCTCACCTTTGAGAAAGAACATTGTCACACTCAATGCTATTTGCCGGTGAGCTGTGTCATGAGAGAGTATGGTATGCCATATTGCTGTCACTCCCAGCAGTGTGGTGGTGGTGATGGTATGTGGGTATATCCTGCTATGTGGATGGAGGGGGGGGGCATGACTGACTGACTATGTTAGAGGTTGATGATGACATTCGCAACTGTTAGACCTCAGCCTTTGAAGAGGTAACCCATGTGGACCTGTGGTGTCACTCGTCATAGCTACGTGGTAGGTATAGCCCACATATCCTTAGCGCTCTGGAAGCAGAGAGGCTACATAAAACTGTCATTCTTTAAGAAAAAATAATGTCTACTTTCACACACAAACCCACTGCCAGCTGTTACCTCCCTTTCCCCTCCTTCTCCCCCTCCAATCTTAAGACCCTGGTCTCTCACGCTCCCCTCAACACTTCCTGCCCATGTAGGGGGAGAACTAATGGACGTCATTGATATCCTTTCAGGTATTGGGGTTCCCCCTCCCTTCACAACATAACCTACACTCCTCCTCTTCCTCCTCCTCTTCCTCCCTACATGACTGCATAACAACCACTTAGCTTCCAACCCCAACATGACCCTCTCTCAAGTGACGCTTGACCGGATGCCACGCGTCATAACATCCGGGAAATTCCCCCAAAAACACTTGAGGACTGGAGCGACGCGTGTCACCTGCCAGCTGGCACTCACCCGAGTGCCACCTGGCAGGTGGCGCGCGTCGCTCTAGTCTTCAAGTTCACTACTCACACAGTCCTCCCTCACTGCTCACACAGTTCTCTCCTCTCACTGCTCACATAGTTCTCTCCCCTCACTGCCCACACAGTTCTCTCTCACTGCTCACACAGTTCTCTCTCTCACTGCTCACACAGTTCTCTCTCATTGCTCACACAGTTCTTTTCCTCACTGCTCACTCAGTTCTCTCGCCTCACTGCTCACACGGTTCTCTCTCACTGCTCACAGGGTTCTCTCTCTCACTGCTCACACAGTTCTCTCTCTCACTGCACACACGGTTCTCTCTCTCACTGCTCACACAGTTCTCTTCCTCACTGCTCACACAGTTCTCTCTCACCGCTCACACAGTTCTCTCCCTCACTGCTCACACAGTTCTCTCTCATTGCTCACACAGATCCCTCTCTCACTGCTCACACAGTTCTCTCCCTCACTGCTCACACGGTTCTCTCTCTCACTGCTCACACGGTTCTCTCTCTCTCACTGCTCACAATTCTCTCCTTCACTGTTCACACAGTTCTCTCCCTCACTGCTCACACAGTTCTCCCTCACTGCTCTCACAGTTCTCTCCCCTCACTGCTCACGCAGTTCTCTCCCCTCACTGCTCACACAGTTCTCTCTCACTGCTCACACAGTTCTCTCCCTCACTGCTCACACAGTTCTCTCTCATTGCTCACACAGATCCCTCTCTCACTGCTCACACAGTTCTCTCCCTCACTGCTCACACGGTTCTCTCTCTCACTGCTCACACGGTTCTCTCTCTCTCACTGCTCACACGGTTCTCTCTCTCATTGCTAACACAGTTCTCCTATTCACTGCTCACATAGTTCTCTTTCTCACTGCTCACACGGTTCTGGCACTCACTGCTCACACAGTTCTCCCTATCACTGCTCACACGGTTCTCTCTCTCACTGCTCACACAGTTCTCTCTCTCACTGCTCTCATAGTTCTCTCTCTCACTGCTCACACGATTCTCTCTTTCTCACTGCTCACAGTTCTGTCTTTCACTGCTCACACGGTTCTCTCCCTCACTGCTCACACAGTTCTCTCTCACTGCTCACAGTTCTCTCTCACACCGCTCACACGGTTCTCTCCCTCACAAAGGAAGCCCCTTTCATCAGTCCACAAGGAGACTTGTATTTACAAATAGACGGAGTAGCAATGGGCTCCCCCCTAGGAGTTTTATTTGCTAATTTTTATATGGGAACCATCGAAGACAGGGTCTTCAGTAGCAGACAAAAACCAACTGTATACTGCCGTTATGTAGATGACATATTCGTAATAGTAAAAGACTCAGATGAACTAATTGACCTAAAAAGACACCTAGAGAGAGAGTCAGTACTCCGATTTACACATGAGAATAGTGAAAAAAACAGTCTGCCATTCCTGGATGTACTAATAACAAAAACAGGAACCTCTTTAAGCACCAACGTATATACCAAGCCCACCAACATAGGATTATGCCTGAACGGAAGAAGTGAGTGCCCCCAAAGATACAAAGCCAGTGTTCTCAATGCTTATATTCGTCGAGCGCTTACCCACTGCTCTGAATGGAGCAACGTGAGTAGAGAGTTTGAAAGAGTAACTCAGGTATTGGTGAACAACGGATATAGCAACGCGGAAATAAACGCTGCTATAAGAAGACACTTGGACCGTTGGTATAATCCAGAACCTAGAACAGAAACCACAACAAAATTATATTACAAATCAACCATGGATAGTGAACATATAAAAGAGGAAAGAATAATGAAAGAAAAAATCCGTAAAGGAGTAAAAAGCACTACTCCTAACGAAAACATAAACCTGATAATATTCTACAAAACCAAGAAGACTTACGAACTCCTTATCAAAAACAGCCCGAAGCCGACGGAGAACCCTCTACAGCAGTCAAGCGTTGTATACATGTACACTTGCCCCCACGAAGGATGTAACTTTCAATCTAAGTACATAGGTATGACGTCGACCAAGCTGACGAGGCGTTTGACATGCCATCTTCAATCCGGTGCCCCTAGGAATCACATGAGACAAGCCCATGACATTACTCTAACAAGAGAAATGTTGAACAAGAATACCTGCATAATAGACAAAACCCAAGATGCAAGAAGATTACAAATTCTTGAGGCAATTCACATAAGAATAGAGCGACCTACCATGAACACCCAAATCACGGAACTATTTACTCTACCCACCAGGAGAGTAAGGACAAGACAAGAACATATCGATGCCAACACAGAAGACAATGTCCCACATAATTGGCCAATTACACTGGATTAATCTTTGTGTTTAGATAGGAGCTGCCTCGTATGGGCCAATAAGCCTTCTGCAATTACCCCTATGTTTCACCTCACATTTATCCCTTATGTATCCCCCCATGTTTTCACCTTTATTGTATTATCACCTGACCCAGTGCGGGTATAAAATCAACTAGTATTGTAAGATCTGTTCACTTGAGAATGAACCATGGAGGTTCGAAACGTTGTGCAAATTATATAAATAAGTGTAATATACTCTATAGTAAATCACTTCTTTTCTTCATCTTAAAAGTACGAAAATGAGTTTTGGAGAACTCCTATTTCAATTATGCCCTGATGCTAAGAAAATAGTTAGAGGGATAGAAGCCCTAAACCAGAAAATAATAAATACGATATATATATATACATATATATATATATATATATATATATATATATGAAATGAAAACTCACACCCCAGAAGTGACTCGAACCCATACTCCCAGAAGCAACGCAACTGGTAACTACAGGGCGCCTTAATCCGCTTGACCATCAAGCGGACCCCAGAAGCAACGCAACTACCAGTTGCGTTGCTTCTGGGAGTATGGGTTCGAGTCACTTCTGGGGTGTGAGTTTTCATTCGCATATAGTCCTGGGGACCATTCAGGCTTGTTCGCATATATATATATATATATATATATATATATATATATATATGTATATATATATATATATATATATATATATATATATATATATATATATATATATGTATACATATGTATATATATATGTATATATATATGTATATATTGTGACGATAATCTCCTTCACGAGATTGAGCCTGCTCTTCCCTCCAAAAATACGTCGTTACATCTATATAAAACTACTATGGAAGAAATGTTCAACAACGACAACAACACCAGCAAGGTTTGCCAGAGTGCAAAATGTATGCAGCCAGGAACACCTGCTCAGCCGCAAACCGCCAAACTACCAGTCTTGCTGCCGGCTCCTCGCTGATTGGTCGCCGGTCTGGCTGCAACTACACTCCACCCCCCCCATACTACTTGATGTCTGGGGCCGCCACGACCTCAGTCCTCAGAATATTCAGTGCTTTCTTACGGTTAACACTTCTTCTTGGTAGACTAAGCTGTGGCTTACGTGTACTAAGGGAGGTGATAGCTTAAAGCCAATATTCCTGCTCCTCTCATTTACTTGTATATTGCACAGCTTGTTATTGCTCACTTGTCTTAACGTAACTTTTCATTTTGTCGTTTAATTATTCTTATTATTTTGATTGATTGATCTTATTATACGAATTTGTATGTCCATTTTATTCATGTTTTGTTTATCTAACGTAATTAAAATTCCATTGTTAAAATTTACTTGTGTTTTGTGTGTCTTCTCCTTACCTTACCACATACGAAGTTCCAGATTTTCTATTTTTTTTTAATACTATGTGACGAGGCCATACCTCTAGCTTTGAACAGCCGAACACCAACGCGTTACCGTCACATATTATATGGGGGCCTGTCCGGGATCTTCACTCAGGTACTGGTGCCAAGTGGTAATTTATGGTAAGCGTATTTAACTTTGTTAATGAAGCTTTTACTATTTTTCATATCCAATTTCATTTTTTATATGGTGCGGTGTATTGTGCATTACGAGAGTAACATATGGTGAAGGTGAGACAACTTTGGATTACGTGGTGACTGTAGGCCTCAGTCATACTCTTAATTGGTCATCTCTCCCTCCGTGTTATTACTCGTGTTTACCATCTTTGTCCCTTGGATATTTCTCATTTTTGACAGATCATCATATTGGTACCCTGGTACTGTGGTCTGCCCCGGGTCAAGAGTACCCAATCTTCTGCAATCTGACTGTAGGAGGACAAAGAGGGCCATAGTTCCTCTAGCTCGAACTTTAGTTGCTGAATTGGGACCTCAGCAGCAGTTCTCGTCACCAGTTGACACCTCGCACCCCTACACGTCAGTCAGAGATGATGATACATACAACGGTAGGGAATTAGCTTACTTTTTCAGAGCACAAAAGTTCGCTAATTCTGTAAGTATCATATTAAATTCAGTAGGAAAAACTTGCTTTATGTCCTATAGAGACTTGGCAAGGTATGCCTACATCCTTGGACTACCAATTTTACTTTTGAGGCAATTAACTGTTTCATTTGTTTTCGAAACTCTGTTTCATTTGTTAGTAGGATTTTCTTGCCCTTATCCTCTTACATGAGTACCGGGTACAAGATTTCCTGCGCCCTTGATTTACATTAATCATTTAACATCTTGTACTTAACTTTAATTGTTAAAAATCCCACAGGATAGGTATCAGTTGCCACGTTGTCCTGTTTCTGACATTCACTATTGAATATTCGTGTTACATTTATTTGCTAATTTCACCATGTTTCGTCTCCAAGCTTTCCGTGCAAATCCAGCAGGTGAAATAGGGACTTTAAGTCGTGCCAAGAGGACTGAATTACAAACTCTTGCACATGAGTATCAACTAGAAGTTCCCTACCAAGCCAACAAAAATGACCTACACAACCTGTTGCTGGATTACTATTTAGAGCAAGGTAAGATAGACTCTGAAACTCATGAAACTTACTATATTGCAGATAAAACTGATTTGGCAACGCTGAAACTCAAACTAGAGCTGGCCAAGATTGAACGTGAGCAGCAAAGGGAAGCCCTCGAACAACAAGAACGAGCTGCTGCCATACGAAGGGAAGAACAAGAACGTGAGATTGCCTTACTCCAGGAGCGGGAACGAGTACAGCTTGAAACACTCCGTGAGCGGGAACAAGTACAGCTTGAAACCAAACGACGCGAGTTAGAGATGCAACGCGAACATGACAAGCAACAAGCGACTCTGGCTCTAGAGTGTCGTCAACGAGAATACACGTTGGAAACTTCACACCTCGCTCAACGCCAGCAAGCTACTGCCAATCTTCCCGTCAGTTTTAATATATCACATGCAAGTAAGTTAATGCCATCCTTTGTAGAAGCAGAAGTTGATGTGTTTTTTACCACCTTTGAAACCCTTGCTAATCAACTCAGTTGGCCTGTCGACCAATGGGCCACACTTCTCAGAGTCCATCTTACAGGTAGAGCTGCAGTCACACTCAGTACTTTGGCGTCTGAGAATGACTACCACACTCTGAAACAAGCAGTGTTGGACGCCTACCTCCTCTCTACTGAAAGTTATAGAAGGAAATTCCGTGACCACCTGAAGGCAAGTACCACTACCTTCCTTGAGTTTGCTAACACAAAACGGAGATATTTCATGAAATGGCTGGAAGCAGCACATGTCTCTACTTTTACAGAACTCGTCAACCTGATGCTAGTTGAAGAATTCTTGAGACGTGTGCCGCCTCCTGTCCGCCTCTACTTAGCAGATAAAGAAGAAACCGACTACCTGAAGTGTGCTAAGTCGGCTGACACTTACAGCCTCATCCACCGGCTGACACCCGAACCATCCTCCAGTAAGAAGTCGTGGTACAGTTACGAGAAAGTGAGCGCCGATCAAGCTGGTTCGCAACTGTACTGCAAGTATTGTAGACTCTATGGACATACCATAGACAAGTGTGGTAAGTCTCAATACAAGGGAACCACTGACCCACAAAAACCCAAACCAACTCCTCCTAAGTCCGGTAAGCCTGTGATGAATGTTGGTGTTAATGTTAATGATCTTTCTCTTTTCAGTAACCACCTGTATACTGGAACTGTCTCTGCCAACGGTTCAAATCCGGAGGGACGTTTCAAATTGAAGATCTTGAGGGACACAGCGGCTCTTCAATCGATCATCTTGAAGTCGGCTGTGCCCAACATCGTCTACACCGGAGAAACTGTCTTCATCACTGACCTCACTGCTACCACTCCATACCCTCTCGCCAGAGTCCACCTGGATTGTCCCTACGTGAACGGGGAAGTCCAAGTCGCCGACAGGGAAAAGCCTTTTCCCATTCCTGGAGTGCAACTTCTCCTAGGCAACGACTTGGCAGAAGACCTGCAACCGACCAACCTGATCGTCATGGACAAACCCCAGGTGTGTAACTCTGTGCCAATAAACCCTATTCTAGAGTATGTTCCAGCAGAGGTTCAAGAGAGTGATGAAGTTTCTCCTCCGGTTCTCGTGACCACCCGTGCACAAGCCGCACGTCCACAGCCAGCTGACCCTACTGCTACCGCTGTCCCCTCAAGACCCTCAGAAACTACCCCTGCATCTGACCAAGTTGGAGTTCCGTAAGTTGCAGAGGGAAGATCTTACTTTAACACCATTGTTTTTCCAGGCTGAGACACAACCTGACAGTATTCCTGGGTTCTTCCTAGAGAACGACTTGCTCTACCGCAGATATAGACCCAGTAAACTGAAGGAGGAGGACGATTGGGCCAACATCGAACAACTTGTGATTCCTACCAGCCTGCGGCCCACTATTCTACACCTGGCCCACGGAGCACTCTCCCACTACGGCTTCAACAAGACTTACCATGGAATTCGTCAAGACTACTACTGGCCAGGTATGGTAAATAGCGTCAAACAGTACGTAAAACAGTGTCATACATGTCAGATGGCAGGCAAACCGAACATCTCCATTCCCAGAGCGCCACTGATTCCCATACAGGTGCCTGCGGAACCTTTCCACAGACTCATAATAGACTGTGTTGGTCCTTTACCTCGGACCAGTTCAGGTAACGCCTACATCCTAACCATCCTGTGTCCTACCACCAGATTTCCCATAGCAGTTCCAGTGAAGAACATCACGGCTGCTACGGTTGTAAAACATCTATTGAAGATCTTCACTCAATACGGATTTCCCAGGGAGATTCAGAGCGACTGTGGTACCAACTTCACCAGTGATCTCTTCAAAAGGACACTGGAGGAGTTCAACATCAAACAGGTATTGTCCAGCTCCTATCATCCTGCTTCACAGGGTTCTCTTGAACGTAGTCATCAGACTATCAAAGCACTCTTGAAAAAGTTTTGTAGTGAAACCTCTAAGGATTGGGATAAGCAAATCGACCTTATAATGTGTATTTACAGAAGTCTCCCCAATGAGTCCCTAGGAGTATCTCCTTATGAGATGCTCTACGGCCGTAAGTGCCGTACTCCCCTTAAGGCTTTCAAAGACTCTCTCTGAGATGCCACCTTCAGTGAGCATCAGAATGTGCCCCAGTTTCTTCAAAACCTTCAACACATTCTAGAGAGAGTCCACCGCTTTGCCCATGATAATCTATTGAAAGCCCAGGAGAGGATGAAGACTCATTACGACCAGACCAGCAAAGTAAGAAAATTTAAGCCGGGAGACTTCATCCTAGCATACTTCCCTATCCCAGGTTCACCTTTACAAAACAGGTTTTCAGGACCCTACCGCGTCAAAGAGTGCAGAAGCAACAACAACTACGTTATAGAGACTCCAGATAGGCGGCGGAAGACCCAGCTGTGCCACGTCAACCTCCTGAAGCAATATAATGGTACTCCTCCCACTGTCCTGATTAACTGTTCTACCTTCACAGAACCCTACATCCACAGTGAGACCTTCCCAGCTTCTCCTCCCGAAAGCACTGACAAGGAGTCAGCGCTTTCTAATTCCGAAATCCTTAATCTTCCCAAATACTTTCAGGATAATAATCGTGCTCCTTTGCCATATTATAATTCCACTCTCACCTCGTCAGATAAGCCCTTCATCCTCCATGTCGACGCCAGTGGTACCGACGTTGGTGGTGTCGTGATGCAGCAACGAGGTGAGGAGAATACACCTGTCGGCGACTACTGCTACAAGGAACTACGGAACAATTGGCAAGGAACTACTCATCATCCTGAAGCTCCAGCACTTCACTCCACACCTGAAAAGTGCTCGGTCCACCATCAACACGGACCACACCACCCTACACCTCCTGCAGCACGCCCACTTCCCATCTCAACGTCTTCTACTATGGGCTTGCTAACTGCAGAAATTCAACCTGGAGACACGCTATACCAAGATTCCGACAACATCTTAGCCCATGATCTCTCCAGAGTTTATGAAGTAGAAGCGACTCCATCTATTACTCCACCACATAACGACGTACTTCTTCCAGAACCGCAGGCTTCGGGGGAGAGTTGTGACGATAATCTCCTTCAAGAGATTGAGCCTGCTCTTCCCTCCAAAAATACGTCGTTACATCTATATAAAACTACTATGGAAGAAATGTCCAACGACAACAACACCAGCAAGGTTTGCCAGAGCGCAAAACGTATGCAGCCAGGAACACCTGCTCAGCCGCAAACCGCCAAACTACCTGTCTTGCTGCCGGCTCCTCGCTGATTGGTCGCCGGTCTGGCTGCAACTACACTCCACCCCCCCATACTACTTGATGTCTGGGGCCGCCACGACCTCAGTCCTCAGAATATTCAGTGCTTTCTTACGGTTAACACTTCTTCTTGGTAGACTAAGCTGTGGCTTACGTGTACTAAGGGAGGTGATAGCTTAAAGCCAATATTCCTGCACCTCTCATTTACTTGTATATTGCACAGCTTGTTATTGCTCACTTGTCTTAACGTAACTTTTCATTTTGTCGTTTAATTATTCTTATTATTTTGATTGATTGATCTTATTATACGAATTTGTATGTCCATTTTATTCATGTTTTGTTTATCTAACGTAATTAAAATTCCATTGTTAAAATTTACTTGTGTTTTGTGTGTCTTCTCCTTACCTTACCACAGACGAAGTTCCAGATTTTCTATTTTTTTTTAATACTATGTGACGAGGCCATACCCCTAGCTTTGAACAGCCGAACACCAACGCGTTACCGTCACAATATATATATATGTATATATATATATATATATATATATATATATATATATATATATATATATATATATATATATATATATATATATATATGTATATATATATATGCCTGTCTCTCCCTAAGTTGACCTACTTTCTGAGATGTTCTCCATCCTACAGCAGCCCTAAGTTAAATGTGTATGACACCCTTCTGAGGTCCATGCTGGTGAAAGTCCTGAACCTGCCATTGGACGACTCTCAGTGGGAGCAAGCAACCCTTCCTGTAAGACTCGGCGGCCTTGGTGTCCGCACAGCCTCCCAAATTGCTCTACCAGCCTTTCTTTCCTCCTCTCATGCATCGCACGACCTCGTCAGAGATATTTTACCTGCAACCCTGAGAGATTCAGCAGGAATACACGATCCTGCTTTCACTGAATGTTCAAATCAGTGGAATGTTCTTGCAGCCCCAGCAACCATTATAGAGCCAACAAAACAACACAAACAGTCCAGCTGGGACCACCCTCTAGTGGAAAAAGTAGCTGATGCCATGCTAAGCGTCGCAACATCAGACAAGGAGAAAGCCCGCCTCAGAGCAGTGCATGCCCCCCATGCAGGAGACTTCCTCCTGGCAGTACCCATGTCTGCAATGGGCACGCGCCTAGATCCAGAATCCCTTCGTGTAGCAGTGGCCCTCCGCCTTGGTGCCCCAATTCACACTGAATACAAGTGTATTTGCAACAGGGTGGAAGCAGACCAATACGGACTGCATGGGTTGCATTGCGGAAGCACAAAGGGCTGGCATGCAAGACACAACGAGGTCAATGACATCATCAAGAGAAGCCTCGTCTCAGCTGGGTGCCCAGCGGAGAGAGAACCTCGCCTCCTAGGGGTCCAAAACCCGGATTTCCCAGCACTTCGCCCTGATGGCATCACCATATATTCATGGAAGGAGGGTAGACAGTTGGTGTGGGACTACACATGTGTATCCACCCTGGCTGACACCTATGTACACTTCGGAGCTGATCAAGCAGGTGGGGCGGCCAACCACAGGGAAACAGCAAAATCACTCAAGTACAGGCGACTGGAAGTTCAATACCTCTTTGTTCCCATAGCGTCTGAGACGCATGGCCCCTGGGGCAAGAGTGCCTTGGGATTTCTCAAGGAATTGGGGTCCAAGCTCATTGACGTCACCAGAGACCCAAGGGCTTCCAGTTTTTTATTTCAGCGTCTCAGTGTGGCGATCCAGAAGGGAAATGCTTGCTGCGTCCTCGATTCCTGTCCAGAAGCGGAGGAGCTTCAAGAGATCCATAACCTTTAGGCATTTGTCTTGTATGTTTTGTAACCTTTAAATACACAATAAAGGAAAAAAAAAAAAAAAAAAGGGAAGGGGGTGGTAGGAGAAAAGCACACAGAAACTGTATTGGAGGGGACCCACATTCCCTCCAATGCGTTATGTGTGGTTTCCTCCGAGGCTATGGGTCCCCCTTCTTCCAGCCAGAGGTGGTACTCCCTTCCCTATTGTATAAAAAAAAAAAAAAAAAAAAATATATATATATATATATATATATATATATATATATATATATATGTATATATATATATATATATATATATATATATATATATATATATATATATATACATATATATACATATATATATATATATATATATATATATATATATATATATATATATATATATATATATATATATATATATATATATATATATATATTCATATATATATATACATATATATTATTAAATATGACCGAAAAAGTAAGATTAATAATTCTAACACGAATTTTCTCAATCTTTCGTACATTTCGTTTCACTGTTGGAGGTAAATCAAAAATCAATTCTCCAAAATTCATTTTTATTTCTAGTCTGACGCAACACGAGCGCGTTTCGTAAAACTTATTACATTTTCAAAGACTTTAGTTCACAAATACACAACTGAATAGAACTTACGCATCTCCGATTTTATATCTACATTTGAGTGAGGTGGAAGGGGTGATGTGGCATTAACACAAGACAGAACAAGATGTGTTATTAATAGGGTATTAATTTCATCAACACAAGACAGAACACGAAACAATGGATATTGAATAGAAGTGTTTGTAGAAAGCCTATTGGTCCATATTTCTTGATGCTTCTATATTGGAGCGGAGTCTTGAGGTGGGTAGAATATAGTTGTGCAATAATTGGCTGTTGATTGCTGGTGTTGACTTCTTGATGTGTAGTGCCTCGCAAACGTCAAGCCGCCTGCTATCGCTGTATCTATCGATGATTTCTGTGTTGTTTACTAGGATTACTCTGGCGATGGTTTGGTTGTGGGAAGAGATTATATGTTCCTTAATGGAGCCCTGTTGCTTATGCATCGTTAAACGCCTAGAAAGAGATGTAGTTGTCTTGCCTATATACTGGGTTTTTTGGAGCTTACAGTCCCCAAGAGGGCATTTCAAGGCATAGACGACGTTAGTCTCTTTTAAAGCGTTCTGTTTTGTGTCTGGAGAGTTTCTCATGAGTAGGCTGGCCGTTTTTCTGGTTTTATAGTAAATCGTCAGTTGTATCCTCTGATTTTTGTCTGTAGGGATAACGTTTCTATTAACAATATCTTTCAGGACCCTTTCCTCCGTTTTATGAGCTGTGGAAAAGAAGGAGGCATTTGAGCAGAGTTCCGTGCTGCGTTTCACTTACGAGATGGAAAAGGATGGGAAGCTGCCCTTTCTAGATGTAACAGTCATGGAAAAGGGCGGAGGTTTCCACACTGCAGTCTACACTAAGGAAACAAATATAGGAATGTGCCTAAATGCCAACAGCGACTGCCCAGACAGGTACAAAAGGAGTGTTGTTAACGCATATGTCGACCGTGCTCTCAGCCACAGCTCAGAATGGAAGCAAGTCGACGAAGAACTCTGTAGGGTAAGGCAGGTCCTAGTCAATAACGGCTTCTCCAATGGTTTCGTCGAAGACATCATAAGAAGGAAAGTGAAAAGCCATGCAACCTCTGAAGAGACAACTAACAGAATACCTATACCCCCTATTAGACTATTTTACAAGAAATTCTTTTCCACAGCTCATAAAACGGAGGAAAGGGTCCTGAAAGATATTGTTAATAGAAACGTTATCCCTACAGACAAAAATCAGAGGATACAACTGACGATTTACTATAAAACCAGAAAAACGGCCAGCCTACTCATGAGAAACTCTCCAGACACAAAACAGAACGCTTTAAAAGAGACTAACGTCGTCTATGCCTTCAAATGCCCACTTGGGGACTGTAAGCTCCAAAAAAACCAGTATATAGGCAAGACAACAACATCTCTTTCCAGGCGTTTAACGATGCATAAGCAACAGGGCTCCATTAAGGAACATATAATCTCTTCCCACAACCAAACCATCGCCAGAGAAATCCTAGTAAACAACACAGAAATCATCGATAGATACAGCGATAGCAGGCGGCTTGACGTTTGCGAGGCACTACACATCAAGAAGTCAACACCAGCAATCAACAGCCAATTATTGCACAACTATATTCTACCCACCTCAAGACTCCGCTCCAATATAGAAGCATCAAGAAATATGGACCAATAGGCTTTCTACAAACACTTCTATTCAATATCCATTGTTTCGTGTTCTGTCTTGTGTTGATGAAATTAATACCCTATTAATACTCTTGTTCTGTCTTGTGTTGATGAAATTAATACCCTATTAATACCAACTTTTGTTCTGTCTTGTGTTAATGCCACATCACCCCTTCCACCTCACTCAAATGTAGATATAAAATCAGAGATACGTAAGTTCTATTCAGTTGTGTATTTGTGAACTAAAGTCTTTGAAAATGTAATAAGTTTTACGAAACGTGCCCGTGTCGCGTCAGACTAGAAATAAAAATGAATTTTGGAGAATTGATTTTTGATTTACCTCCAACAGTGAAGCGTAATGTACGAAAGATTGAGAAAATTCGTGTTAGAATTATTAATCTTACTTTTTCGGTCATATTTAATAATATATGTCTACAGGAGAGACTGCTACCAAAATATACTAATATATATATATATATATATATATATATATATATATATATATATATATATATATATATATTGTAGCGAGTAGATTATCCCAATAATATACTCGCTCCAAATGCATTGTTAATATTCCTGTCAACCTTTGAAGATGAATGAGGTGAGGCATTGCCCGGGCAACACGGTGAGGAGTTGCCCGAGCATATAAGCAGCAGAATAGCAAACATTCACCAGAGTCTACTTTCAAGTGTGGTCTAGAGCAGACACTTGCGAGATACTGTACCGACGCTCAGTGCGCTCAACTCACACCAAAGTATCACCTGTGTACTTCTGTATATTAGACCAAATATATATATAGTATCTTAGTGTCTGTGTTTATTGTCACCATACCATTACGTAACAATAGAACCGTTACAATATATATATATATATATTGTGACGGTAACGCGTTGGTGTTCGGCTGTTTAAGGCTAGGGGTATGGCCTCGTCACATAGTTATAAAAAAAAATAGAAAAAACTGGAACTTCGTCTGTGGTAAGGTAAGGAGAAGACACACAAAACACAAGTAAACTTTAACAATGAAATTTTAATTACGTTAAATAAATCAAAACATGAAAATAATGCACAAACAAATATGTATAATAAAATCAATGAATCAAAATAATAAGAATACTTAAATGACACAATGAAAAGTTACGTTAAGGCAAAATAACAAGAAGTGCAACACAAAGGTAAGAGGGAGGTGCTGGAATATTGGCTTAAAGCCACCACCTCTCTCAGTACACGCTAACGTCTAGCTGGGAGGAGTGCTGGCTACGAAAGCACTGAACATTCTGAGGACTGATGTTGGGGCGACCCCAGACATCAGGTAGTATTGGGGGGGGCGAGGCAGGTGCAGCCAGACCGGCGACCAATCAGCGGAGCCGTAGCGATCAACGGGTAGTTTGGTGGTTGGAGTTCGAACAGGTGGCTGGCTGCATACGTTTCTGCTCACCCTGGCAAGCCTTGCTGGTGTTGTTGTCGTTGTTGGACATTTCTTCCATAGTCTTTTTATATAATTGTGAAGACGTAATTATGGAGGGAAGAGCAGGCTCAATCTCTTGAAGGAGATTATCGTCACAACTCTCCCCCGAAGCCTGCGGTTCTGGAAGAAGTACGTCGTTATGTGGTGGAGTAATGGATGGAGTTGCTTCTACTTCATAAACTCTGGAGAGATCATGGGCTAAGATGTTGTCAGACTCTTGGTATAGCGTGTCTCCAGGTTGAATTTCTGCAGTTAACAAGCCCATAGTAGAAGACGTTGAGATGAGAAGTGGGCGTGCTGCAGGAGGTGTAGGGTGGTGTGGTCCGTATTGATGGTGGACCGAGCACTTTTCAGGTGTGGAGTGAAGTGCTGAAGCTTCAGGATGAGGAAGAGTAGCTCCTTGCCAATTGTTCCATCGTTCCTTGTAGCAGTAGTCGCTGACAGGTGTATTCTTCTCGCCTCGTTGCTGCATCACGACACCACCATCGTCGGTACCATAGGCGTCGACATGGAGGATGTAGGGCTTATCTGACGAGGTGAGAGTGGAATTAGAAGAGGGCATAGGAGCACGATTATTATCCTGAAAGCATTTGGGAAGATCATTAAGGATTTTGGAATTAGAAAGCGCCGACTCCTTGTCAGTGCTTTCGGGAGAAGAAGCCGGGATGGTCTTACTGTGGATGTAGGGTTCTGTGAAGGTAGAACAATTAATCAAGACAGTGGGAGGAGTACCATTATATTGCTTCAGGAGGTTGACGTGGCACAGCTGGGTCTTCCGCCGCCTATCTGGAGTCTCTATCACATAATTATTATTATTCCTGCACTCTTTGACGCAGTAGGGTCCTGAAAATCTGTTTTGTAAAGGTGAACCTGGGATAGGGAAATAAGCAAGGACGAAGTCTCCCGGCTTGAATTTTCTTACTTTGCTGGTCTGGTCGTAATGAGTCTTCATTCTCACCTGGGCTTTCAATAGATTATCATGAGCAAAGCGGTGGACTCTCTCTAGAATGTGTTGAAGGTTTTGAAGAAACTGGGGCACATTCTGATGCTCACTGAAGGTGGCATCTCTGAGAGAGTCTTTGAAAGCCTTAAGGGGAGTACGGCACTTACGGCCGTAGAGCATCTCATAAGGAGATACTCCTAGGGACTCATTGGGGAGACTTCTGAAAATACACATTATTAGGTCAATCTGCTTATCCCAATCCTTTGAGGTTTCACTACAAAACTTTTTCAAGAGTGCTTTGATGTTCTGATGACTACGTTCAAGAGAACCCTGTGAAGCATCATGATAGGGGCTGGACAATACCTGTTTGATGTTGAACTCCTCCAGTGTCCTTTTGAAGAGATCACTGGTGAAGTTGGTGCCACAGTCACTTTGAATCTCCCTGGGAAATCCGTATTGAGTGAAGATCTTCAATAGATGTTTGATAACCGTAGCAGCCGTGATATTCTTCACTGGAACTGCTATGGGAAATCTGGTGGTAGGACACAGGATGGTTAGGATGTAGGCGTTACCTGAACTGGTCCGAGGTAAAGGACCAACACAGTCTATTATGAGTCTGTGGAAAGGTTCCGCAGGCACCTGTATGGGAATCAGTGGTGCTCTGGGAATGGAGACGTTCGGTTTGCCTGCCATCTGACATGTATGACACTGTTTTACGTACTGTTTGACGTTATTTACCATACCTGGCCAGTAGTAGTCTTGGCGAATCCCATGGTAAGTCTTGTTGAAGCCGTAGTGGGAGAATGCTCCGTGGGCCAGGTGTAGAATAGTGGGCCGCAGGCTGGTGGGAATCACAAGTTGTTCGATGTTGGCCCAATCGTCCTCCTCCTTCAGTTTACTGGGTCTATATCTGCGGTAGAGCAAGTCGTTCTCTAGGAAGAACCCAGGAATACTGTCGGGTTGAGTCTCAGCCTGGAAAAACAATGGTGTTAAAGTAAGATCTTCCCTCTGCAACTTACGGAACTCCAACTTGGTCAGATGCGGGGGGAGTTTCTGAGGGTCTTGAGGGACAGCGGTAGCAGTAGAGTCAGCTGGCTGTGGACGTGCGGCTTGTGCACGGGTGGTCACGAGAACCGGAGGAGAAACTTCATCACTCTCTTGAACCTCTGCTGGAACATACTCAAGAATAGGATTTATTGGCACAGAGTTACACACCTGGGGTTTGTCCATGACGATCAGGTTGGTCGGTTGCAGGTCTTCTGCCAAGTCGTTGCCTAGGAGAAGTTGCACTCCAGGCATGGGAAAAGGCTTTTCCCTGACGGCGACTTGGACTTCCCCGTTCACGTAGGGACAATCCAGGTGGACTCTGGCGAGAGGGTATGGAGTGGTAGCAGTGAGGTCAGTGATGAAGACTGTTTCCCCGGTGTAGACTATGTTGGGCACAGCCGACTTCAAGATGATCGATTGTAGAGCCGCTGTGTCCCTCAAGATCTTCAATTTGAAACGTCCCTCCGGATTTGAACCGTTGGCAGAGACAGTTCCAGTATACAGGTGGTTACTGAAAAGAGAAAGATCATTAACATCAACACCAACATTCATCACAGGCTTACCGGACTTAGGAGGAGTTGGTTTGGGTCGTTGTTGGTCAGTGGTTCCCTTGTATTGAGACTTACCACACTTGTCTATGGTATGTCCATAGAGTCTACAATACTTGCAGTACAGTTGTGAACCAGCTTGATCGGGGCTCACCTTCTCGTAACTGTACCACGACTTCTTACTGGAGGATGGTTCAGGTGTCAGCCGGTGGATGAGGCTGTAAGTGTCAGCCGACTTAGCACACTTCAGGTAGTCGGTTTCTTCTTTATCTGCTAAGTAGAGGCGGACAGGAGGCGGCACACGTCTCAAGAATTCTTCAACAAGCATCAGGTTGACGAGTTCTGTAAAAGTAGAGACATGTGCTGCTTCCAGCCATTTCATGAAATACCTCCGTTTCGTGTTAGCAAACTCGAGGAAGGTAGTGGTACTTGCCTTCAGGTGGTCACGGAATTTCCTTCTATAACTTTCAGTAGAGAGGAGGTAGGCGTCCAACACTGCTTGTTTCAGAGTGTAGTAGTCATTCTCAGACGCCAAAGTACTGAGTGTGACTGCAGCTCTACCTGTAAGATGGACTCTGAGAAGTGTTGCCCATTGGTCGACAGGCCAACTGAGTTGATTAGCAAGGGTTTCAAAGGTGGTAAAGAACACATCAACTTCTGCTTCTACAAAGGATGGCATTAACTTACTTGCATGTGATATATTAAAACTGACGGGAAGATTGGCAGTAGCTTGTTGGCGTTGAGTGAAGTGTGAAGTTTCCAAGGCGATTTCACGTTGACGACACTCTAGAGCCAGAGTTGCTTGTTGCTTGTCATGTTCGCGTTGTATTTCCAACTCGCGTTGTTTTGTTTCAAGCTGTACTCTCTCACGTTCATGGAGCAAGGCGACCTCACGTTCGTGTTCTTCTCTCCTCAAAGCAGCTTCGCGTTCTTGTTCGTCTCTCCTCAAAGCGGCTTCGCGTTCGTGTTCTTCCCTTCGTATGGCAGCTGCTTCTCTTTGCTGCTCACGTTCAATCTTGGCCAGCTCTAGTTTAAGTTTCATCGTTGCCAAGTCAGTTTTCTCTGCAATATAGTAAGTTTCATGAGTTTCAGAGTCTATCTTACCTTGCTCTAAATAGTAATCCAGCAACAGGTTGTGTAGGTCATTTTTGTTGGCTTGGTAGGGAACTTCTAGTTGATACTCATGTGCAAGAGTTTGTAGTTCAGTCCTCTTGGCACGACTCAAAGTCCCTATTTCACCTGCTGGATTTGCACGGAAAGTTTGGAGACGAAACATGGTGAAATTAGCAAATAAAGGTACACGAATGTTCAATAATGAAATGTCAGAAACAGGACAACGTGGCAACTGGTACCTATCCTGTGTGATCTTTAACAATTAACGTTAAGTGAAAGATATTAAATGATTAAATTAAATCAAGGGCGCAGGAAATCTTGTACCCGGTACTCACGTAAGAGAATAAGGGCAAGAAAATCCTACTAACAAATGAAACAGAGTTTCGAAAACAAATGAAACAGTTAAATGCTTCAAAAGTAAAATTGGTAGTCCAAGGATGTAGGCATACCTTGCCAAGTCTCTATAGGACATAAAGCAAGTTTTTCCTACTGAATTTAATATGATACTTACAGAATTAGCGAACTTTTGTGCTCTGAAAAAATAAGCTAATTCCCTACCGTTGTATGTATCATCATCTCTGACTGACGTGTAGGGGTGCGAGGTGTCAACTGGTGACGAGAACTGCTGCTGAGGTCCCAATTCAGCAACTAAAGTTCGAGCTAGAGGAACTATGGCCCTCTTTATCCTCCTACAGTCAGATTGCAGAAGATTGGGTACTCTTGACCCGGGGCAGACCACAGTACCAGGGTACCAATATGATGATCTGTCAGAATGAGAAATATTCAAGGGACATAGATGGTAAATACGAGTAATAACAAGGAGGGAGAGATGACCAATTAAGAGTATGACTGCGGCCTACAGTCACCACGTAATCCAAAGTTGTCTCACCTTCACTATATGTTACTCTCGTAATGCACAATACACCGCACCTTATAAAAAATGAAATTGAATGAAAAATAGTAAAGCTACGTTAACAAAGTTAAATACGCTTACCATAAATTACCACTTGGCACCAGTACCTGAGTGAAGCTCCTAGGACAGGCCCCCATATAACTTGTGACGGTAACGCGTTGGTGTTCGGCTGTTTAAGGCTAGGGGTATGGCCTCGTCACATAGTTATAAAAAAAAATAGAAAAAACTGGAACTTCGTCTGTGGTAAGGTAAGGAGAAGACACACAAAACACAAGTAAACTTTAACAATGAAATTTTAATTACGTTAAATAAATCAAAACATGAAAATAATGCACAAACAAATATGTATAATAAAATCAATGAATCAAAATAATAAGAATACTTAAATGACACAATGAAAAGTTACGTTAAGGCAAAATAACAAGAAGTGCAACACAAAGGTAAGAGGGAGGTGCTGGAATATTGGCTTAAAGCCACCACCTCTCTCAGTACACGCTAACGTCTAGCTGGGAGGAGTGCTGGCTACGAAAGCACTGAACATTCTGAGGACTGATGTTGGGGCGACCCCAGACATCAGGTAGTATTGGGGGGGGCGAGGCAGGTGCAGCCAGACCGGCGACCAATCAGCGGAGCCGTAGCGATCAACGGGTAGTTTGGTGGTTGGAGTTCGAACAGGTGGCTGGCTGCATACGTTTCTGCTCACCCTGGCAAGCCTTGCTGGTGTTGTTGTCGTTGTTGGACATTTCTTCCATAGTCTTTTTATATAATTGTGAAGACGTAATTATGGAGGGAAGAGCAGGCTCAATCTCTTGAAGGAGATTATCGTCACAATATATATATATATATATATATATATATATATATATATATATATATATATACATATATATATATATATATATATATATATATATATATATATATATATATATATATATATATATATATATATATATATATTTATATATATATATATATATATATATATATATATATATATATATATATATATATATATATATATATATATATATATATATATATATATATATATATATATGTTTCATTGAATATGACCGCATATTCTGTATTTATTATTTTCTGGTTTAGGGCTTCTATCCCTATAACTATTTTCTCAGCATCAGGGCTTAATTGAAATAGGAGTTCTCCAAAACTCATTTTCGTACTTTTAAGGTGAAGAAAAGAAGTGATTTACTATAGAGTGAATTACACTTATTTATATAATTTGCACAACGTTTCGAACCTCCATGGTTCATTCTCAATTGTACAGATCTTACAATACTAGTTGATTTTATACCCGCACTGGGTCAGGTGATAATATAATAAAGGTGAAAACATGGGGGGATACATAAGGGATAAATGTGAGGTGAAACATAGAGGTAACTGCAGAAGTCTTATTGGCCCATACGAGGCAGCTAAACACAAAGATTATTCCAGTGTAATTGGCCTATTATGTTGGACATTGTCTTCTGTGTTGGCATCGTTATGTTCTGGTCTTGTCCTTACTCTCATGGTGGGTAGAGTAAATAGTTCCGTGATTTGGGTGTTCATGGTAGGTCGCTCTATTCTTATGTGAATTGCCTCAAGAATTTGCAATCTTCTTGCATCTTGGGTTTTGTCTATTATGCAGGTATTCTTGTTCAACATTTCTCTTGTAAGAGTGATGTCATGGACTTGTCTCATGTGATTCCTAGGGGCACCGGATTGAAGATGGCATGTCAAACGCCTCGTCAGCTTGGTCGACGTCATACCTATGTACTTAGATTGAAGGTTACATCCTTCGTGGGGGCAAGTGTACATGTATACAACGCTTGACTGCTGTAGAGGGTTCTCCGTCGGCTTCGGGCTGTTTTTGATAAGGAGTTCGGAAGTCTTCTTGGTTTTGTAGAATATTATCAGGTTTATGTTTTGGTTAGTAGTAGTACTTTTTACTCCTTTACGGATAATTTCTTTCATTATTCTTTCCTCTTTTATATGTTCACTGTGCATGGTTGATTTGTATTATAATTTTATTGGAGGTGTTGTGGTTTCTGTTCTAGGTTCTGGATTATACCAACGGTCCAAGTGTCTTCTTATAGCAGCGTTTATTTCCGCGTTGCTATATCCGTTTTCACCAATACCTGAGTTACTCTTTCAAACTCTCTACTCACGTTGCTCCATTCAGAGCAGTGGGTAAGCGCTCGACGAATATAAGCATTGAGAACACTGGCTTTGTATCTTTGGGGGCACTCACTTCTACCGTTCAGGCATAATCCTATGTTGGTGGGCTTGGTATATACGTTGGTGCTTAAAGAGGTTCCTGTTTTTGTTATTAGTACATCCAGGAATGGCAGACTGATTTTTTCACTATTCTCATGTGTAAATCGGAGTACTGACTCTTTCTCTAGGTGTCTTTTTAGGTCAATTAGTTCATCTGAGTCTTTTACTATTACGAATATGTCATCTACATAACGTCAGTATACAGTTGGTTTTTGTCTGCTACTGAAGACCCTGTCTTCGATGGTTCCCATATAAAAATTAGCAAATAAAACTCCTAAGGGGGAGCCCATTGCTACTCCGTCTATTTGTAAATACATGTCTCCTTGTGGACTGATGAAAGGGGCTTCCTTTGTACATGCTTCGAGAAGACTTTTCAAGTGTGGCTCAGGTATGTCTAATTTGAGGGTGCTCTCGTCTCTGCATATTCTGTCCATTATCATTCCTATGGTTGTGTCGACTGGGACGTTGGTAAATAGGGATTCAACGTTAAGGGATGCGATGATTCCATCGGGCTGGGTAGATTTGATCAATTCTAGGAAATTGATAGGAAATTCTACCATTTCAATTCTAGGGAATTGAAATGGTAGTTTACACAATGACAGTGTACATAATTGTAGTGTACTCAATGGTAGTGTACACCTGGGCGTGTACACTATGGTAGTGTACACAGAGGCGTGTACACTATGGTAGTGTACACAGGGGCGTGTACACAATGGTAGTGTACACTATGGTAGCTTACACAATGACAGTGTACATAATTGTAGTGTACTCAATATTAGTGTACACCTGGGCGTGTACACTATGGTAGTGTACACAGAGGCGTGTACACAATATGAGTGTACACAGAGGAGCGTACACTATGGTGGTGTACACAGAGGTGTGTACACAATGGTAGTGTACACAGAGGCGTGTACACTATAGTAGTGTACACAGAGGCTGTACACAATGGTAGTGTACACAGATTCGTGTACACTGTGGTAGTGTACACAGAGGCATGTACACTATGGAAGTGTACACAGAGATGTGTACACTATGGTAGTGTACACAGAGGTGTGTACACAATGGTAGTGTTCACAGGGGCGTGTACACTATGTTAGTGTACACAGAGGCGTTACACTATGGTAGTGTACACAGGGTGTGTACACAATGGTAATGTACCCAAAACTATGTACGCAATGGGAGTGTACAAAGAGGCGTGTACACTATGATAGTGTACAAAGAAGTGTGTACACTATGGAAGTGTACACAAAGGCGTGTTCACAATGGTAGTGTACACAGGGGCGTGTACACTATGGTAGTGTACACAATGGTAGTGTACACAATTATAGTGTACACAATGGTAGTGTACACAGGGGTGTGTATATAATGGTAATGTACACAATGGTAGTGTGTACAGGGGTGTGTACACAGGGCTGTGTACACAATGGTAGTGTACACAGTGGTATTGTACACAATGGTAGTGTACAAAGAGCGTGTACACAATGGTAGTGTACACAGGGGCATGTACAAAATGGTAGAGTACACAGAGGCGTGTACACAATGGTAGTGTACACAGAGGTGTGTACACTATGGTAGTGTACACAGAGGTGTGTATACTACCATAGTGTACACAGGCGTGTACACTATGGTATTGTAAACAGAGGCGTGTGCACAATTATTGTGTACACAATGGTAGTGTACACTGAGCCATGTACACAATGGTAGTGTACACAGAGGCGTGTACACTATGTTAGTGTACACAATGGTAGTTTACAGAGTTGTGTACACTATGGGAGTGTACACTATGAAAGTGTACACATTGGACGTGTACACAATGGACGTGTTCAAAGTGGTAGTGCACACTATGGTAGTGTACACTATGGTATTGTACACTATGGTAGTAAACACAGAGGTCTGTACACTATGGTAGTAAACACAGAGGTCTGTACACTATGGTAGTGTACACAGAGTGTACACTATGGTAGTGTACACAGAGGCGGTACACTATGGTACTGTACACAGAGGGTTGTACACTATGGAAATGTACACAAAGGTGTGTACACAGTGGTAGTGTACACCTGGGCGTGTACACAATGGTAGTGTACACAGAGGCGTGTACACAATGGTAGTGTACACAGAGGTGTGTACACTATGCTAGTGTACACAGAGGTGTTCACACAATGGTAGTGTACATAGAGGCGTGTACACTATGGTAGTGTACACAGAGGCGTGTACACTATAGTAGTGAACACAGAGACGTGCACACAATGGTAGTGTACACAGAGGCGTGTACACTATGGTAGTGTACACAGGGATGTGTATGCTATGGTAGTGTACATAGAGGTGTGTACACAATGGTAGTGTACACAGAGGTGTGTACGCAATGGTAGTGTACACTATGATAGTGTACACAGAGGTGTGTACACATGGTAGTGTACACAAAGGCGTATACACAATGGTAGTGTACACAGAAGCGTGTACACAAAGGTGTGTACACAATGGTAGTGTACACAGAGGCGTGTAAACTATTGTAGTGTACACATTATAGTGTACACTATTATAGTGTACACAGAGGCATGTACACTATTGTAGTGTACACATTTTAGTGTACACTATTATAGTGTACACATTGTAGTGTACACAGAGGCGTGTACACAATGTAGTGTACACTGAGGCGTGTACACAATGGAAGTGTACACAGAGGCATGTACACAATGGTAGTGTACACAGAGGTGTGTACACTATGGTAGTGTACACAGGGTGTGTACACAATGGTAGTGTACATAGAGGCGTGTACACATTGATAGTGTACACAATGGTAGTGTACACAATGGTAGTGTACACAATGGTAGTGTACACAGAGGCGTGTACACTATGGCAGTGTACACTGAGGTGTGTACACTATGGTAGTGTACACAAAGGCGTGTACACAATGGTAGTGTACACAGAGGCGTGTAAACTATTGTAGTGTACACATTGTAGTGTACACTGTTATAGTGTACACAGAGGCATGTACACTATTGTAGTGTACACATTTTAGTGTACACTATTATAGTGTACACTGAGGCATGTACACTATTGTAGTGTACACATTTTAGTGTACACTATTATAGTGTACATATTGTAGTGTACACAGAGGCGTGTATACAATGGTAGTATACACAGAGGCGTGTACACAAAGGTAGTGTACACTATGGCAGTGTACACTATGAAAGTGTACACAGAGGTGTGTACACTTTGGTAGTGTACACAATGGTAGTGTACACAGAGGCGTGTACACAATTGTAGTGCACACAATGGTAGTGTACAGTATGGTACTGTACACTATGATAGTACTCACCTAGTTGTACTCACCTAGTTGTGTTTGCGGGGGTTGAGCTCTGGCACTTTGGTCCCGCCTCTCAACCGTCAATCAACAGGTGTACAGATTGCTGAGCCTATCGGGCTCAGTCATATCTACACTTGAAACTGTGTATGGAGTCAGCCTTCACCACATCACCCCCTAATTCATTCCATTTGTCAACCACTCTGACACTAAAAAAGTTCTTTCTAATATCTCTGTGGCTCATTTGGGCACTCAGTTTCCACCTGTGTCCCCCTGTGTGTGTTCCCCTTGTGTTAAATAGACTGTCTTTATCTACCCTATCAATCACCTTCAGAATCTTGAATGTGGTGATCATGTCCCCCCTAACTCTTCTGTCTTCCAGCGAAGTGAGGTTTAATTCCCGTAGTCTCTCCTCGTAGCTCATACCCCTCAGCTCGGGTACTAGTCTGGTGGCAAACCTTTGAACCTTTTCCAGTTTAGTCTTATCCTTGACTAGATATGGACTCCATGCTGGGGCTGCATACTCCAGGATTGGCCTGACATATGTGGTATACAAAGTTCTGAATGATTCTTTACACAAGTTTCTGAATGCCGTTCGTATGTTGGCCAGCCTGGCATATGCCGCTGATGTTATCCGCTTGATATGTGCTGCAGGAGACAGGTCTGGCGTGATATCAACCCCCAAGTCTTTTTCCTTCTCTGACTCCTGAAGAATTTCCTCTCCCAGATGATACCTTGTATCTGGCCTCCTGCTCCCTACACCTATCTTCATTACATTACATTTGGTTGGGTTAAACTCTAACAACCATTTGTTCGACCATTCCTTCAGCTTGTCTAGGTCTTCTTGAAGCCTCAAACAGTCCTCTTCTATTTTAATCCTTCTCATAATTTTAGCATCGTCCGCAAACATTGAGAGAAATGAATCGATACCCTCCGGGAGATCATTTACATATATCAGAAACAAGATAGGACCGAGTACAGAGCCCTGTGGGACTCCACTGGTGACTTCACGCCAATCGGAGGTCTCACCCCTCACCGTAACTCTCTGCTTCCTATTGCTTAGATACTCCCTTATCCACTGGAGCACCTTACCAGCTACACCTGCCTGTCTCTCCAGCTTATGTACCAGCCTCTTATGCGGTACTGTGTCAAAGGCTTTCCGCCAATCCAAGAAAATGCAGTTCGCCCAGCCCTCTCTTTCTTGCTTAATCTGTGTCACCTGATCGTAGAATTCTATCAAGCCTGTAAGGCAAGATTTACCCTCCCTGAATCCATGTTGGCGATTTGTCACGAAGTCCCTTCTCTCCAGATGTGTTACCAGGTTTTTTCTCACGATCTTCTCCATCACCTTGCATGGTATACAAGTCAAGGACACTGGCCTGTAGTTCAGTGCCTCTTGTCTGTCGCCCTTTTTGTATATTGGGACCACATTCGCCGTCTTCCATATTTCTGGTAGGTCTCCCGTCTCTAGTGACTTACTATACACTATGGAGAGTGGCAAGCAAAGTGCCTCTGCACACTCTTTCAGTACCCATGGTAAGATCCCATCTGGACCAACAGCCTTTCTAACATCCAGATCCAGCAGGTGTCTCTTGACCTCCTCTCTCGTAATTTCGAACTCCTCCAAGGCCGCCTGGTTTACCTCCCTTTCTCCTAGCACAGTGACCTCACCCTGTTCTAGGTGTACACAGAGGTGTGTACACTGTGGTAGTGTACACAGTGGAAGTGTACACAGAGGCGTGTACACTATGGTAGTGTACACAGAAATGTGTAAACTATGGTAGTGTACACAGAGGCGTGTACACAATGGCAGTGTACACAGTCGTGTACACAATGGTAGTGTACACAGAGGCGTGTACATTATGGTAGTGTACACAGAGGCGTGTACACTATGGTAGTGTTCATGTTGGTAGTGTACACAGAGGCGTGTACACTATGGTAGTGTACACAGAGGCGTGTACACTATGGTAGTGTACACAGAGGCGTGTACACTATGGTAGTGTACACAGAGGCATGTACACAATGGGGTTCACCTTCCCAACCCGACAGTTCTTGGAAGGAAAAGTTTTCCTAGTCTTTACTGAGTCCGTCAATGGAACATTTGTAGTGTATAAATATCCTACAAAACTCCCCGTTGGAGTTGAGAAGTTTCCTGGTTTGGTTTTTAGACGTGACAGTAAACGAGGAGTGAGAACAACTGGTGGGAAGTTGTCAAGGTGCGTCATCACTGTGTTGTTGTCTCTTGACGAACATGAATTTGCCAACATATTTTTGCATGAGTTCTTCACCTTATGTGCGTATGAGTACATAAGACAAGAGTACAAACAATGAGATTGTTTGAAGATGATTTATGCACCAAACAAGCATGTTGTTGGTGTGTTGTTAGTTTTGACCTGGGCGGAGGTGTAGGGACCTCTGCCTCCACCCACACCCAGGGACCTCTGCCTCCACCCACACCCAGGGACCTCTGCCTCCACCCACACCCAGGGACCTCTGCCTCCACCCACACCCTGGGACCTCTGCCTCCACCCACACCCAGGGACCTCTGCCTCCACCCACACCCAGGGACCTCTGCCTCCACCCACACCCTGGGACCTCTGCCTCCACCCACACCCAGGGACTTCTGCCTCCACCCACACCCAGACAAACTCTGCCTCCACCCACACTCAGACAAACTCTGCCTCCATCCATACCCAGGGACCTCTGCCTTCACCCTCACCCAGGGACCTCTGCCTCCACCCACACCCAGGGACCTCTGCCTCCACCCAGACTCAGGGACCTCTGCCTCCACCCACACCCAGGGACCGCTGCCTCTACCCACACCCAGGGACCTCTGCCTCCACCCACACCCAGGGACCTCTGCCTCCACCCACATCCAGAGACCTTTACTTCCACCCACACCCAGGGACCTCTGCCTCCACCCTCACCCAGAGACCTCTGCTTCCACCCACACCCAGGGACCTCTGCCTCCACCCACACCCAGGGACCTCTGCCTCCACCCACATCCAGGGACCTTTACCTCCACCCACACCCAGGGACCTCTGCCACCACCCACACCCAGGGACCTCTGCCTCCACCCACACCCAGGGACCTCTGCCTCCACCCTCACCCAGACAAACTCTGGCTCCACCCCTCACCCAAGGACTTCTGCCACCCACCCACACGAGGCTCCACCCACGGGGCCTCGTAGCCTGGTGGAGAGCGCGCAGGACTCGTAATTCTGAGGCGCGGGTTCGATTCCCGCACGAGGCAGAAACAAATGGGCAAAGTTTCTTTCACCCTAAGTGCCCCTGTTACCTAGCCGTAAATAGGTACCTGGGAGTTAGTCAGCTGTCACGGGCTGCTTCCTGGGGTGTGTGTGTGTGTGGTGTGGGGGAAAAAAATGTAGTTAGTAAACAGTTGATTGACAGTTGAGAGGCGGGCCGAAAGAGCAAAGCTCAACCCCCGCAAAACACAACTAGTAAACACACCCAGGGACCTCTGACTCCACCCTCACCCAGGGACCTCTGCCTCCACCCACACCCAGGGACCTCAGCCTCCACCCACACCCAGGGAGCTCTGCCTCCACCCACACCCAGGGACCTCTGCCTCCACCAACACCCAGGGACCTCTGGCTCCACCCACACCCAGGAACCTCTGCCTCCACCCTCACCCAGGGACCTCTGCCTCCACCCAAACCCAGGGACCTCTGCCTCCACCCACATCCAGGGACCTCAGCATCCACCCACACCCAGGGACCTCAGCATCCACCCACACCTAGGGTAAAAACAGCACCATGGGGGCAGGTGTGTGATGGGGGTGCCTGGGAGTCCTTGGGGTCTGCAAGGGAGAGGAAGGGGAATGGGGACACTTGGTGCTGTCGAAATGGAGTGAGGGGGAGGTGGTGGGTGGAGTCAAGTGCACGTAGAGACATTGGTGTGACACCATGTGTGGTGACACCATGTGTGGGTGTTGGCAGCTAAGCTCTCTTGTCAGGGAGCTGTGAGTGTGTGAGAGGTTCTTCACATGTGTTTCAGCATATCTGGATGCCTATAGATGAGTACTGTGTTATATATATATATATATATATATATATATATATATATATATATATATATATATAAGCCTATACTTGCATAAACCACAAGTGAAGATAAACAATCTTTGGACAACACCCACCAGTGGGACTCGAACCCAGAAAGCACAACTACCTTCCAGTAGCCGGCATAACTAGTATGCTTTAACCCACTACGCCATCAGACCTTACAAAAGAAGTAGATAGTTCGAGATATATATCTCAAACATCTCTACCTCCCGAAGGCACCAGATGAGTGAGGGGTCAGTCTGCATTTTTCGTCAAGCCACTGTCAATGTGAGAGAACTCGTGTCCAGCTTATAAGCCTATACTTGCATAAACCACAAGTGAAGATAAACAATCTTTGGACAACACCCACCAGTGGGACTCGAACCCAGAAAGCACAACTACCTTCCAGTAGCCGGCATAACTAGTATGCTTTAACCCACTACGCCATCAGACCTTACAAAAGAAGTAGATAGTTCGAGATATATATCTCAAACATCTCTACCTCCCGAAGGCACCAGATGAGTGAGGGGTCAGTCTGCATTTTTCGTCAAGCCACTGTCAATGTGAGAGAACTCGTGTCCAGCTTATAAGCCTATACTTGCATAAACCACAAGTGAAGATAAACAATCTTTGGACAACACCCATCAGTGGGACTCGAACCCAGAAAGCACAACTACCTTCCAGTAGCCGGCATAACTAGTATGCTTTAACCCACTACGCCATCAGACCTTACAAAAGAAGTAGATAGTTCGAGATATATATCTCAAACATCTCTACCTCCCGAAGGCACCAGATGAGTGAGGGGTCAGTCTGCATTTTTCGTCAAGCCACTGTCAATGTGAGAGAACTCGTGTCCAGCTTATAAGCCTATACTTGCATAAACCACAAGTGAAGATAAACAATCTTTGGACAACACCCACCAGTGGGACTCGAACCCAGAAAGCACAACTACCTTCCAGTAGCCGGCATAACTAGTATGCTTTAACCCACTACGCCATCAGACCTTACAAAAGAAGTAGATAGTTCGAGATATATATCTCAAACATCTCTACCTCCCGAAGGCACCAGATGAGTGAGGGGTCAGTCTGCATTTTTCGTCAAGCCACTGTCAATGTGAGAGAACTCGTGTCCAGCTTATAAGCCTATACTTGCATAAACCACAAGTGAAGATAAACAATCTTTGGACAACATCCACCAGTGGGACTCGAACCCAGAAAGCACAACTACCTTCCAGTAGCCGGCATAACTAGTATGCTTTAACCCACTACGCCATCAGACCTTACAAAAGAAGTAGATAGTTCGAGATATATATCTCAAACATCTCTACCTCCCGAAGGCACCAGATGAGTGAGGGGTCAGTCTGCATTTTTCGTCAAGCCACTGTCAATGTGAGAGAACTCGTGTCCAGCTTATAAGCCTATACTTGCATAAACCACAAGTGAAGATAAACAATCTTTGGACAACACCCACCAGTGGGACTCGAACCCAGAAAGCACAACTACCTTCCAGTAGCCGGCATAACTAGTATGCTTTAACCCACTACGCCATCAGACCTTACAAAAGAAGTAGATAGTTCGAGATATATATCTCAAACATCTCTACCTCCCGAAGGCACCAGATGAGTGAGGGGTCAGTCTGCATTTTTCGTCAAGCCACTGTCAATGTGAGAGAACTCGTGTCCAGCTTATAAGCCTATACTTGCATAAACCACAAGTGAAGATAAACAATCTTTGGACAACACCCACCAGTGGGACTCGAACCCAGAAAGCACAACTACCTTCCAGTAGCCGGCATAACTAGTATGCTTTAACCCACTACGCCATCAGACCTTACAAAAGAAGTAGATAGTTCGAGATATATATCTCAAACATCTCTACCTCCCGAAGGCACCAGATGAGTGAGGGGTCAGTCTGCATTTTTCGTCAAGCCACTGTCAATGTGAGAGAACTCGTGTCCAGCTTATAAGCCTATACTTGCATAAACCACAAGTGAAGATAAACAATCTTTGGACAACACCCACCAGTGGGACTCGAACCCAGAAAGCACAACTACCTTCCAGTAGCCGGCATAACTAGTATGCTTTAACCCACTACGCCATCAGACCTTACAAAAGAAGTAGATAGTTCGAGATATATATCTCAAACATCTCTACCTCCCGAAGGCACCAGATGAGTGAGGGGTCAGTCTGCATTTTTCGTCATTAGTTATAGTTTCGTCTGCATTAGTTATTTCATTAATATTATTATATATATATATATATATATATATATATATATATATATATATATATATATATATATATATATATATATGTCGTACCTAGTAGCCAGAACGCACTTCTCAGCCTACTATGCAAGGCCCAATTTGCCTAATAAGCCAAGTTTTCATGAATTAATTGATTTTCGACTACCTAACCTACCTAACCTAACCTAACCTAACTTTTTCGGCTACGTAACCTAACCTAACCTATAAAGATAGGTTAGGTTAGGTTAGATAGGGTTGGTTAGGTTCGGTCATATATCTACGTTAATTTTAACTCCAATAAAAAAAAATTGACCTCATACATAATGAAATGTGTAGCTTTATCATCTCATAAGAAAAAAATTAGAGAAAATATATTAATTCAGGAAAACTTGGTTTATTAGGCAAAGCGGGCCTTGCATAGTAGGCTGAGAAATGCGTTCTGGCTACTAGGTACGACATATATATATATATATATATATATATATATATATATATATAGATATATATATATATATATATATATATATATATATATATATATATATTAGTATATTTTGGTAGCAGTCTTTCCTGTAGACATATATTATTAAATATGACCGAAAAAGTAAGATTAATAATTCTAACACGAATTTTCTCAATCTTTCGTACATTACGCTTCACTGTTGGAGGTAAATCAAAAATCACTTCTCCAAAATTCATTTTTATTTCTAGTCTGACGCGACACGGGCGCGTTTCGTAAAACTTATTACATTTTCAAAGACTTCACAAATACACAACTGATTAGAACTTGCGTCTCCCTGATTTTATATCTACATTTGAGTGAGGTGGGAAGGGTGATGTGGCATTACATTTGAGTGAGGTGGGAAGGGTGATGTGGCATTTAACACAAGACAGAACACTAGGGGATATTAATAGGGTATTAAAAGTATCAACACAAGACAGAACAGAAACAATGGGTATTGAATAGAAGTGTTTGTAGAAAGCCTATTGGTCCATATTTCTTGATGCTTCTATATTGGAGCGGAGTCTTGAGGTGGGTAGAATATAGTTGTGCAATAATTGGCTGTTGATTGCTGGTGTTGACTTCTTGATGTGTAGTGCCTCGCAAACGTCAAGCCGCCTGCTATCGCTGTATCTATCGATGATTTCTGTGTTGTTTACTAGGATTTCTCTGGCGATGGTTTGGTTATGGGAAGAGATTATATGTTCCTTAATGGAGCCCTGTTGTTTATGCATCGTTAAACGCCTAGAAAGAGATGTTGTTGTCTTGCCTATATACTGGGTTTTTTGGAGCTTACAGTCCCCAAGTGGGCATTTGAAGGCATAGACGACGTTAGTCTCTTTTAAAGCGTTCTGTTTTGTGTCTGGAGAGTTTCTCATGAGTAGGCTGGCCGTTTTTCTGGTTTTATAGTAAATCGTCAGTTGTATCCTCTGATTTTTGTCTGTAGGGATAACGTTTCTATTAACAATATCTTTCAGGACCCTTTCCTCTGTTTTATGAGCTGTGGAAAAGAAGTTCCTGTAAAATAGTCTAATAGGGGGTATAGGTGTTGTGTTAGTTGTCTCTTCGGAGGTTGCATGGCTTTTCACTTTCCTTCTTATGATGTCTTCGATGAAACCATTGGAGAAGCCGTTATTGACTAGGACCTGCCTTACCCTACAGAGTTCTTCGTCGACTTGCTTCCATTCTGAGCTGTGGCTGAGAGCACGGTCGACGTATGCGTTAACAACACTCCTCTTGTACCTGTCAGGGCAGTCGCTGTTGGCATTTAGGCACATTCCTATGTTTGTTTCCTTTGTGTAGACTGCAGTGTGGAAACCTCCGCCCTTTTCCATGACTGTTACATCTAGAAAAGGCAGCTTCCCATCCTTTTCCGTCTCGTAAGTGAAACGCAGCACGGAACTCTGCTCAAATGCCTCCTTCAGCTCCTGCAGATGTCTGACATCAGGTACCTGTGTAAAAATGTCGTCAACATACCTGCAGTATATGGCCGGTTTCAAGTTCATGTTTCTTTTCACTGTCGATGGTAATTGAAAAATCAGTTCACAAATTTCACTTTTATTTCTAGTCTGACGCGACACTTGAACGTGTTTCGTAATAACTTATTACATTTTCAAAGACTTTAGTTTACACACACACAACTATAACCTGCAAACACTAAACAGATATCTTACTATGCTATAATTCAAAAGGCTTTTCATTTTATATACCTGCATTTGGGTGAGGTGATATGTTACAACAGATTTAGATGAGGTGAAAACAAACTTTCAACACTAGAACACGAAATATTGCGTAATATTGGGTAAAGTTAAAGGGGAAGAATGGAAGTAAATGCAAAGGGCCTATTGGCCCATATTTCTTGATGCTTCTATATTGGTGCGGAGTCTTGAAGTTGGTAGACTATAGTTGTGCATTAATTTGCTGTTGATTGCTGGTGTTGACTTCTTGATGTGTAGTGCCTCGCAGATGTCAAGCAGCCTCCAATCGCTGTATCTATCGATGATTTCTGTGTTGTTTGTTAAGACTTCTCTGGTGATGGTCTGGTTGTGGGAAGAGATTATATGTTCCTTAATGGAGCCCTGTTGCTTATGCATCGTTAATCGCCTGGTAAGAGATTTTGTTGTCTAGCTTATATACTGAGTTCTTTGAGGCTTACAGTCCCCAATTGGGCATTTGAAGGCATAGACGACGTTGGTCTCCTTTAAAGCGTTCTGCTTTGTGTCTGGAGAGTTTCTCATGAGTAGGTTGGCCGTTTTTTTGTTTTTTTAGTAAATCGTCAATTGTATCTTCTGATTTTTGTCTGTTGGGATAACGTTCCTATTAACAACATCTTTCAGGACCCTTTCCTCTGTTTTATGAGCTGTGGAAAAGAAGTTCCTGTAAAATAGTCTAATAGGGGGTATAGGTGTTGTGTTAGTTGTCTCTTCAGAGGTTGCATGGCATTTCACCTTCCTTATTATGATGTCTTCAACGAAAACATTGGAGAAGGCGTTGTGGACTAGGACCTGCCTTACCCTACAGAGTTCTTCATCGACTTGCTTCCATCCTGAGCTGTGGCTGAGAGCAAGGTCGACATAAACGTTAACAACACTCCTCTTGTACCTGTCTGGGCAGTCACTGTTGGCATTGAGGCACATTCGTATGTTTGTTTCCTTAGTGTAGACTGCAGTGTGGAAACCTCCGCTTCTTTCCATGACTGTAACATCTAGAAAGGGCAGCTTCGCATCCTTCTCCATCTCGTAAGTGAAACGCAACACAGAATTCCGCTCAAATGCCTCCATCAGCTGCTGCAGACGTCTGGCATCAAGTACCTGCATAAAAGATATCATATCAGTTTTGTTGAAGATATCATAAAAATATAGGTGAAACGCTATGCCACCTCTGAAGAGTCCACCAAAACAACACTCTTCATCTAGAATATTGGGGCTCTTGGGCCACCAGCTGTGGGAGTAGGGCGTCTCATCTTGGGCCACCAGCTGTGGGAGCTGGGCGTCTCATCTTGGGCCACCAGCTGTGGGAGTGGGGCATCTCATCTTGGGCCACCAGCTGTGGGAGTGGGGCGTCTCATCTTGGGCCACCAGCTGTGGGAGCAGGGCGTCCCATCTTGGGCTACCAGCTGTGGAAGCGGGGCGTATCATCTTGGGCCACCAGTTGTGGGAGTTAGGCGTCTCATCTTGGGCCACCAGCTGTGGGAGTGGTGCGTCTCATCTTGGGCTACCAGCTGTGGGAGCGGGGCGTCTCATCTTGGGCTACCAGCTGTGGGACTAGGGCGGCTCATTTGGGGCCACCAGCTGTGGGAGTGGGGCGTCTCATCTTGGGCTACCAGCTGTGGGAGCGGGGCATGTCATTTTGGGCCACAAGCTGTGGGAGTGAGGCGTCTCATCTTGGGCCACCAGCTGTGGGAGCGGGGAGTCTCATTTTGGCCCACCAGTTGTGTGAGTGGGGCGTCTCATCTCGGGCCACCAGCTGTGGGAGTGGGGCGTCTCATCTTGGGCCATCAGCTGTTAGAGTGGTGCGTTTCATCTTGGGCCACCAGCTGTGGGAGTGGGGCGTCTTATCTTGGGCCATCAGCTGTTAAAGTGTTGCGTTTCATCTTGGGCCACCAGCTGTGGGAGCAGGGCGTCTCATCTTGGGCCACCAGCTGTGGGAGCGGGACGTCTCATCTTGGGCCACCAGCTGTGGGAGTGGGGGCGTCTCATCTTAGGCCACCAGCTGTGGGAGTGGGGCATCTCATCTTGGGCCACCAGCTGTGGGAGTGGGGCGTCTCATCTTGGGCCACCAGCTGTGGGAGCAGGGCGTCCCATCTTGGGCTACCAGCTGTGGAAGCGGGGCGTCTCATCTTGGGCCACCAGTTGTGGAAGTTAGGCGTCTCATCTTGGGCCACCAGCTGTGGGAGTGGTGCGTCTCATCTTGGGCTACCAGCTGTGGGAGCGGGGCGTCTCATCTTGGGCTACCAGCTGTGGGACTAGGCCGGCTCATTTGGGGCCACCAGCTGTGGGAGTGGGGCGTCTCATCTTGGGCTACCAGCTGTGGGAGCGGGGCGTGTCATTTTGGGTCACAAGCTGTGGAAGTGAGGCGTCTCATCTTGGGCCACCAGCTGTGGGAGCGGGGAGTCTCATTTTGGGCCACCAGTTGTGTGAGTGGGGCGTCTCATCTTGGGCCACCAGCTGTGGGAGTGGGGCGTCTCATCTTGGGCCATCAGCTGTTAGAGTGGTGCGTTTCATCTTGGGCCACCAGCTGTGGGAGCAGGGCGTCTCATCTTGGGCCACCAGCTGTGGGAGCGGGACGTCTCATCTTGGGCCACCAGCTGTGGGATTGGGGCATTTCATCATGGGCAACCATCTTTGGGAGTGGGGCGTCTCATCCTGGGCCACCAGCTGTGGGAGTGGGGCTTCTCATCTTGGGCCACCAGCTGTGGGAGTGGGGCTTCTCATCTTGGGCCACCAGCTTTGGGAGTGGGACGTCTCATCTTGGGCCACCAGCTGTGGGAGCGGGGCGTCTCATCTTGGGCCACCAGCTGTAGGAGTGGGGCTTCTCATCTTGGGCCACCAGCTGTGGGAGTGGGGCTTCTCATCTTGGGCCACCAGCTTTGGGAGTGGGGCGTCTCATCTTGGGCCACCAGCTGTGGGAGCGGGGCGTCTCATCTTGCGCCACCAGCTGTAGGAGTGGGGCATTTCATCATGGGCCACCATCTTTGGGAGTGGGGCGTCTCATCTTGGGCTACCAGCTGTGGGAGCGGGGCGTGTCATTTTGGGCCACAAGCTGTGGGAGTGAGGCGTCTCATCTTGGGCCACCAGCTGTGGGAGCGGGGAGTCTCATTTTGGCCCACCAGTTGTGTGAGTGGGGCGTCTCATCTCGGGCCACCAGCTGTGGGAGTGGGGCGTCTCATCTTGGGCCATCAGCTGTTAGAGTGGTGCGTTTCATCTTGGGCCACCAGCTGTGGGAGCAGGGCGTCTCATCTTGGGCCACCAGCTGTGGGAGCGGGACGTCTCATCTTGGGCCACCAGCTGTGGGATTGGGGCATTTCATCATGGGCCACCATCTTTGGGAGTGGGGCGTCTCATCCTGGACCACCAGCTGTGGGAGTGGGGCTTCTCATCTTGGGCCACCAGCTGTGGGAGTGGGGCTTCTCATCTTGGGCCACCAGCTTTGGGAGTGGGGCGTCTCATATTGGGCCACTAGCTGTGGGAGCGGGGCGTCTCATCTTGGGCCACCAGCTGTAGGAGTGGGGCTTCTCATCTTGGGCCACCAGCTGTAGGAGTGGGGCTTCTCATCTTGGGCCACCAGCTTTGGGAGTGGGGCGTCTCATCTTGGGCCACCAGCTGTGGGAGCAGGGCGTCTCATTTTGGGCCATCAGCTGTGGGAGCGGGGCGCCTCATCTTGGTCCACCAGCTGTGGGAGTGGGGCGTCTCCTCTTGGGCCACCAGCTGTTGGAGTTGGGCGGTTCATCTTGGGCCACCAGCTGTGGGAGCGCGGTGTCTCATCTTGGGCCACCAGCTGTGGGAGTGGAGTGTCTCATCTTGGGCCATCAGCTGTGGGAGTGAGGCGTCTAATTTTGGGCCACCAGCTGTGGGAGTGGGGCGTTTCATCTTGGGCTACCAGCTGTGGGAGTGGGGCGTTTCATCTTGGGACACCAGCTGTGGGAGTGGGGCGTCTTATCTTGGAGTAATCTTTCTAACAATGGGTACTCTAACATTAGGATGGTGTTCCACACCCGGATGTCTTGGTGCTGCAGTCTGATGGCTGTATGTTCAGGAGTTCATGGAGTTCCTGGACTGTCTGATCATATGGTGGACGGTGTTTTGCTGCTCTCCTTAGTGCCTTATACCGCACTGCTTTTAGCTGTTGCATGTTAGTTTTCTTTAAGGTGTTTAGTGGTACTGAGGAATATTCTAGATTCTTTAATTGGATAGGGTTATGTTGTCCGGAGGGGAGGGGGTGCCTGAGGGAGGGACGGGGAGGGGTACCTGGGGAAGGGACAGGGCGGGGTACCTGTGGGAGAGACGAAGGGGGGGGGTGATGGGGAAGCCAGGGGACGTGGGGGGAGGGGGAACTCGTTTCCTCCGGACAAGGTGAGGGAGAAGAGGCAGCTCCCACAGTCACTCGCTCACCGGCTGCCAGCCAGCCTGGACGTCTCGTTGCCTGTTGCCATGGCGTCCTACCACTGTCCCCGCCTCCTCTGTGTCCTCGCTCTCACCGCTGCTCTCGCTCACGGGTCAGTAAACTCTCCTTCAAACACCCTTAACGTTACTAGTTTACATTATTCACCTTATTTGATTTTGAAGAAACATTTGGAAAATTTGTGTAATTATGACAAATAGGAGGAGCTCCTATATTGTTCTCCCCATGTACCTGTCCTGTCAGTGACAGTGGTAGGCGGAGCTCCTATATTGTTTCCCCATGATAGAGGAACATAGTTCAGGAACTGAACTCCAATATCCATTTAACTAAGAACTGTTGTCAGCAGGCCTAGTGTGGCCGTTCCTTTAGCGTAGTGGTTTTCGTCCTCGACCCAGTATCAGGGAATCTGTGGTTCGATCCCCAGACGGATCAGAAATGGTTGGGCACCTGTTCATGTAGTATTAAATAGGTATTTAGGAGTTAAGTAACTGTTGTGGGCAGTCTGTAACGAGTCTAACCTTCCTGTCCAGGGCGCTACCACTGAGCCACTTGTTCTTAGTCAGTATTAATCCACTTTGTTTCCTAGTTCAATTTTTCCTCAAGTATAAATTGTTACTTGATATATATATGTATACATTATATGTATATATATCGTCATACGATATATATCTGTAGTTTAGATGTTTAAGTTTTGTCGGTAACTATTTGTAGTTCCAGCGAGTCAACTATTTATAAAGGTGCAATGTGACCATAGACAAAATAATATAATGTTGGAGAAAACTTGTGAGTTACATCAGTTGCGGGACGCATGTAAAACATTGTCATTCATAAACAAGATGTTTCGCGGCTGAACTAACGAGCAATTGGCCATTGTTTGTGGGTGGACGGCTCCTGGGGGTCCGTGCCGGTAAACAATGGCCCACGTGTGTCTTCACCCAGCTGGTACACCAGTCTGGAGATGAACACCTTCCCGCACCACCACCCACCAACCTCCAACTCTTCTCCAGCACCGACTCATCACGAGACTCATCACGTGATTCATCATAAGACTCATCACGGGATTCACCCCGGGACTCATCACATGATTCATCACGAGAATCATCACGTGATTTATCACGGGACTCATCACGTGATTCATCACGGGACTCATCATGTGATTCATCACTAGACTCATCGCGTGTTTCTATACAAGACTCATCACGTGATTCATCACAGTACTCATCGACTGATTCATCATGAGAATCTTCACGTGATTCAGCACGGTATTTATCATGTGATTCATCACGGGATTCATCACATGATTCATCATAAGACTCATAATGTGATTCATCACGAGACTCATCACGCGACTCATCACATGATTCATCATAAGACTCATAATGTGATTCATCACGAGACTCATCACGTGACTCATCACATGAATCATCACGGGATTCAACACAAGACTCATCACGTGATTCATCATGAGACTCATCACGGGATTCATCACAGGAATCATCACATGATTTATCACAGGACTCATCACGTGAATTATCACAAGACTCATCACGTGATTTATCACGGGACTCATTACAAGACTTATCACTCGACTCGTCACGTGATTCATGACGGGACTCATCACGTGATTCATCATGGGACTCATCACGTGATTCATCACGGGATTCATTACGTTATCTGTTCGAATCCCACGTGTGTAAATGCTTCGCTCACGAAATATACTATTAATTGGGCACTGAATCTAAACAATTAAACTAACCAAACTTAGTCTAGGCCTAACTATACACAATTATATTTAAAGTTAAAAATTATCTTTATAAGTTAAATATATATATATATATATATATATATATATATATATATATATATATATATATATGACAATGTCAGACCACGGAGGAAAAATGAAACAGGAAATTTCCTTAAGTACTTTCGTATATTAAATACATCTTCAGAAGGTGAAGATGTATTTAATAT